>NC_084634.1:24883478-25190978 GCF_033978795.1 Nerophis ophidion
TTTAAGACATGGCGAGCTAGCTAACGGTTAAAGTCCATCCGTATTCTGCAGTGTTGTAGCTACTTCTAAATCATTAATCCTCCCCTCCATGGCGACAAATAAAGTACGTTTCTTACAAGTATCATCCCTGCAGGACGAGGAATAGCTAAATATGCTTCACTACACACCGTAGCTCACCGGCGTCACGACTAATGACGCCGTTCCTGAATGTAAACAAATGCCAATGGTGGATCTACACCTAACATCCACTGTAATGATACCAGCTACAGGAGCGTAAATAAAAATCTTCTTTCGTTTTTTTATTTATTTATATGCTTTTAAACTCAGGAAATTTGAGGACTTTGACTATGTAGGATCCTTAAACAACTTGGTATCGGATTGATACCCAAATTCGTGATATCATCCAAAAACAATGTAAAGCATCCAAAGAACAGAAAAATAAGTGATTATTACATTTTAACAGAAGTGTATATAGAACATGTTGAAACAGAAAATGAGCTGATATTAACAGTAAATTAACAAGTAGATTAATAATTAATTTTCTACCACTTGTCCTTAATAATTTTGACAAAATAATAAAATGGAAAATGGCACAATATGATTCATGGTACGGATCATGTTTTCGTTTTGTTCTGTTAGTTTTAGACTCCATCAGTTCCTGTTTTTGTGCAACCTTGTTTGTTTTAGTCACCATGGCGACGTATGATTTTCACCTGCCTCTTGTGTTAAGACCGCGCACCTGTTTCCAATCTAGAGACATTATTTAAGCCTGTCTTTGCCAGTCAGTCGTCCTGGCGTCATTAGTTGTTTCATGCCACAGTTTCATGCAATACCATAGTTCATGCTGTGTGTTTACTTCATGCCGTGCCAAGTAAGTCTTAGTTATTTCATGCCACAGTTTCATGAGGTTCAGGTCTATAGTCTCATGTCCTAAGCTTTTTGCCTTAGCTTCCGCGTGCGATAGGCACGCTTGCCTTCGGGTTGTTTTCCATTTTGTACCTCGTTGAGTGTTAG
Organism: Nerophis ophidion; assembly: GCF_033978795.1. Taxonomy (NCBI): domain Eukaryota; kingdom Metazoa; phylum Chordata; class Actinopteri; order Syngnathiformes; family Syngnathidae; genus Nerophis; species Nerophis ophidion. Next base: position 24,884,493 of record NC_084634.1, read on the forward strand.
TTGGAATTTTTTACCTGCACGCCTGGTCCAGAGTAGTCCGTTTGCATCCCGGGGAAACAAACCTCGCAGTAAGCTGCGACCCCCCACCCAGGGTAGGTGTCAACTAGTAGTAGTTGACACCTCCCAGTCAACTGCTACTAACATCAGTATGAGCCCGTTGACCTTCTGGAAACTTAAATTGCAGCTAAGCTCACCCGCAGTTCTGGCTTGAGGTGAAGGTAATTAGCTTTTAGCGTAACGTTAGCTCATTTTGCGGTGTGTGTGTGTGTGTGTGTGTGTGTGTGCGTATGTGAGTGTGTGTGTCTTATGGACAGAAAAGGTTTGAATGGCAGGGTCCCTGCTATCACACGTTGATAAAAACATAACATTTACATAATAAAAATCAACTACAGGCTTCCCAAATGCTGTAATAAATTAAGCATGATGAGTTGACTTGAAACTGTTTAATGTTGCACTTTTTATATGTACAAGAAAAGTTTTGTCATTTTATTTAATCTGAGCAACAATTTGAGGCAGTTTAATGTTGATTAACGTGGGCAGAATTATTATAGTGTTCCCAATGTTAAAAGCCCATCCATCCATCCATCCATTTTTACCGCTTATTCCCTTTGGTGTCGTGGGGGGCGCTGGTGCCTATCTCAGCTACAATCGGGCGGAAGGCGGGGTACACCCTGGACAAGTCGCCACCTCATCGCAGAGCCAACACAGATAGACAACATTCACACTCACATTCACACACCAGGGCCAATTTAGTGTTGCCAATCAACCTATCCCCAGGTGCATGTCTTTGGAGGTGGGAGGAAGCCGGAGTACCCGGAGGGAACCCACGCATTCCCTTGAATGGAGGACATGCAAACTCCACACAGAAAGATCCCGAGCCCGGGATTGAACCCTGACTACTCAGGACCTTCGTATTGTGAGGCAGATGCACTAACCCCTCTTCCACCACGAAGGATAAAGCCATTGTTTACAAATTTGGTAAATAAATAACCCCAAAATTAATATTTTGTTGTTTTCTTACTGTACCGAAAATGAACCGAACCGTGACCTCTAAACCGAGGTATTTTTGTGTACTGTTACACCGCTAATGTTCACTATTTTATTTAGGGACAAACTTGCAATAAGAAATATATGTTTAATGTACCGTAAGATTTTCTCTTAAAATAAAGCCAATAATGCAACTTTTTGTGGTCCCCTTTATTTATAAAAAAGTATCAAAAAGTACAGAAAAGTATCGAAATACATTTTGGTACCGCCACCAAAATATTGGTATCAGGACAACACTAGTCGACAGACTGTTCTTATCTCAAAACACTCTTAAGTTGAGGTACTACTGTACAAAAAAACTACTTTCTTGCATGGCTCTCAGGTAAAAATGACATAAGAGTAAGCAACTGTTGATTTGCATACACACTACGCTCAACTCGAGCACCAGAATAAACCATTAGATACCCATGCAGCAATTACTGCAGTACGCGTTACAAGTAGCCTCACCTGGATATCTCTATAGGTCAGCAGCAGGTTGATGACGATGTCGACTGAGAGGCACTCCACGTTGTCGAGTCGCTGTTGGATTCGGCCGAGCTCGGCGGACAGCTCCGCTCCGGTATAAAGCTCCCGAGCTTTACGGATTTCACTCAGGATGGTTTCACGGAAATACTGGCTGTGGAAGGAGGACAACGATGTGTGAAAAATACATCGTATTGATGAGGCTATTTATTTATAATGCTTGCTTGTGCTTTTTGAATTAGGCCAGTGATTCTCAAGCTTTGGTACCCAGGCTCCATCTAGTGGTACGCCAAAGAATCACTTGATTAAATATTGTAATGGCGTACCTCGAGCTGTTATTAAAGGTTCAACAGCCTTCAATGGAGGTCGTTTATGATCCGACTACTGTAGGTCGTAGTCCACGCCAAAATAAACAAGACACAAACAGAACCGTCTCACTCTGTAAAACTGTATTTTGATATACATTTTAGTACAGTGTTTCAAGTTTTCGATTTGATTCATTATTACATTCAAACACAGTGTTACTGTTCAAACTGTGTAATGTCACAGTGGCCAAAAATATTAAATATACGGTTGTATTTAATTAATACTTAGGCCTACTATGCTACTGTACTTTAATGTTGGTTATTATGTTGGTGCTTAGAGAGCCAAACGTTTTCTGAGGTGGTACTTGGTGAAAAAGTTTGAGAACCAATGAATTAAGGTGGGGGTGCTCACACTTTTTCTGCAGGCGAGCTACTTTTCATTGGACCAAGTCATTCATATTTATAATTTATATTTATTTATTTATGAAAGAGACATTTTTGTTAACAAGTTAATGGTGTTTAGTGATAATACAAGCATGTTTAACATGTATAGATGCCTTTCTTTGAAGTAGCGACTTGTCCAGGGTGTACCCCGCCTTCCGCCCGATTGTAGCTGAGATAGGGGCTAGCGCCCCCCGCGACCCCAAAAGGGAATAAGGGTAGAAAATGGATGGATGGAGATGCCTTTCTTTAATGCATGGATGGTAATGAAGATTTACAAAATCAGCTGACATTTTTTTAATCCTAAAACACCGCTTTGCAGAAGGCTGCACAGCGGCCGCACCCGAGAGCACTAATTGCACTCGCCTGCTAAAAATTTTGAAATCTATGTTAGTTTAGGATGCATTTCCTGCTATTTTGAGACAAAATCTAACAATATTCTTTCTCCTGACCAAAATTTCACATCCATCCATCCATTTTCTGCTGCTTATTCCCTTTGGGGTCGCATTTATTAGCAAATATTTTCATAAAACTGTATTATTTGATGAAATTTATGTATACAAGTTTACACATATATCAAATTATTGCACACTTTTGGATTATAGACAAAAATAGGCCTACAAATGGATTAACCAGAATTCTTCTCCGTAAACTCACTTTATTTAGATGCCTTGCCGATTTCGCGTGGTCAAAGAGTGCCACCTTTCCCCGAGATCCATAGTTCACAATGTCTTTGCAATATAAGCACTAAGCACGTCCCGGTTCATTGCACTTTGCAATGAAATCGCTGATCAGTTTGTCTACTTCGACAATATTGGGGTCTGGGGGAGCCCTGGTGGGGGGGATAAGGGGGGCAATGCCGCCGTAGCTCCTGGTTTTTCACCAATTTAACATGCTAAAATCAACAATGACAGCACCATTTGAAAAAAATATTTTAGTGTTTAAGATATGAAAACATCATTAATAGAACATACATACCCCAATTATTCTAATGAATCACTGTATATGGTCCAGTCCCAACAGTATTTAGTCACTAATATTTACATCTTGTGTTCATTTCACATCCACAGGTGTCACATTGATCAGTGTTATTATCTACAGTTTATTTACAGTATTACCACATTACTTCAGTTCACTTCACACATTTACTTGCTCGGAGAGCCCTAACATGAGCTTTCCTTGCAAATTTCTGAGCAGCCTGCATTTTCCCTTTGGTCTCTGCTTTTGTAGCTTCTTTTTTGGATTTCACTGCCAACTTCAGCCTCTAGTATTGTATGCAAATTTATTTCAAATAAAATGTTAACTGGAATCAATAATGCGACTGGATTTCTGTAACTTCATAATATATTTTTACGTGGCTTTTTATTTTTAGAAAACCCCATTTATATTTCGCAAAGCAATGATTGGTTAATATTTAAAACAAACATGCGTATTTTGCAAGCAAATATTTTTTAGCTTACCTCATTATTAACTACCCTGTCTGCAACTGAAGTGGGTTGTTTGGGTGGATCTTTCCTCTCGATGTCTATGGCAGTTGTCGATGTAAACAAAGGATGAAGTCCGTAAGGTTTGCTCACTTTCGGTTGACATCCAAAAGTGCCAGCTAGTGAAAAGTTTCTGTTCCTTGCTTCAAGTTGTTTCGTATGTTTTGGCGTTTCGCATGTACTTCCAAAGCCTTGAAACCTCGTGATCCGTAGTCAATATTATCATGACACAATGCACAAAACTTTTCCGGGACGATCGATTTTCCGAATAAAATTGCAGAACAAAGTCGTAACTTCCTTCTTTCCAACAGTATCAGTGATTTCCCTTTCCATCCAGTCCCATTGAAACTTATTTTTGACATTTTTATCAATCTTTTTTTTTCTTGTGAAGAGTCCTTTCTCTCGAGAACCGACATCATTTACATTTGGAAAATGGCGGTAATGACGTCATCATTCATAACAGATGCCCTGATTGGTCACAAGGAACATATCGACCAATCAACTACGGCATAATATTATATTAAGCCGTAGTTGATTGGTCGACACTTCCGACTTCAGACGGGAAAATCACATGCCTGGCAGAGACAAAAACCACGAGTACCTAACACCCCCTGTAATAATCTCCCCGGATTTAAACGATTTACAGAAATGATCCTGGCGGGGCCAAAATCGGCGGAATTCCTCGGATACACGGAAAATTCCCATCCCTGTATCATGAAAACAAGAATATAAGTTGTTGTATTACCTGATTCTGATGACTTGCATTGATTGGAATCAGACAGTGGTGGAGGAGAAAAAAAAAATCCTCCTTTCTGTCCAATACCACATGAAAGTGGTTGGATTTGGCATCTCATTTGTCCAATTTGCATACTCCTTTTTTAAACACTTTGTTATGAGAGTAGCATATGTGTGTGTGGCCCTTTAATGTGTGGCGGCAGGTGAGTGACGTCAGTGAGTGTTTGGGCGAGCGAGGAGAGGGAGAAATACATTGGCATCAAACTCCGTAGCCTACTGCTTATGCACGCTAGCTTTCTGAGACTCTTATTTTGTTAGCACGGGCAGGATGAAGCAGGTCTTTTATGGTGAAGACAGGAACTGTGCAGTCGGCCTTTTGAGTTTTGACAGCAGGTACGGCCCAAGAGTCTGTTGAAATAAAAAGTGTTTTTCTCGTCCTGTCAGTGATTTTTTTCTTAATAATGAGCTCGCAGCAGCTAGCGTCATCTCACAAGATCCTCGGGTGCCGAGAATGTCAAACAACTGACGAAAGTGAAGTCTTGGTGAAGATTGATGATTGCTCATTTTTATGTCTATTTTTTTAACACTTGGCTTGCGATCGACTGACACACCCTACGCGATCGACCGGTAGCTCGCGATCGACGTAATGCCCATTCCTGAATTAAGGGATAAAAGATAAATAGTTTTCAGGGCCACATTTCCAGAAAGCTAAGAACCAGGGGGATAGACTTCTCCCTTCACTATTAGTCTTGTTTGTATACCACAGAGAACCAGCGTCCTCTACAGTAGACATTTGATTTCGGTCCATTTATTTTGTCAGAGCTACAGGAGCGCACCATTGTTTGTAAGGTACCCGCTGAAAAAATATGTGTCTCTCACAATTTTTTAGAACTGAACTGAACCAGTCAAATAGACCAAATGATTAAAACAAGGACCCAAAATGGAACCTTGAGGAACACCACTTGTATAACTACAGAAGTTGAACAAATGACTACGGACTGCTTCTGAAGTAAACAAGCTACGGCTGGGGCGTCAAACGTACGGCCCAGGTGCCGTGTTTGGCCAGCGAACAGGTTTATTATGGCCCGCTAGATGAGTTTGTTAAGTATAAAAATGACCTGCAATTTTTTTAAGTAAGAAACTGCTGTTCTAAATGTGTCCACTGGATGTCGGAACAGCAATTCAAGTGTAATCCACGTCACACATGACACTGATTGAAGATGACGTCTCAGCTGAAATAAGTGCCCTCTGGGTTACCTGCTTCAATGCAGGTGCAAGCAATTAACTGCTCCAGCTCTGGCTGGCAGCAGATGGCGGCAAACTAAAGCTGTATAGACGCACAATACCTTCTTTCATTGTAAATGAGTCACTCAACAGATAAAATAACAAAACGGTAAGATGAAAAGACTTAAGTCAACATGACCATTATTTTCGTAGTTAGAGTTCTGTGCAGCGCTCACAATTGGTTGATGGCACGATACGCACCCTAAACTCTATTGTAAAAATGTATGTTTCTACAATTGTTTTTGTTTTTTGTTTTTTTTTAATGCTTAAAACTACTGTGTTTACATTGGTTAAGTTTGTAGTCATGTTACCTTGATTTTGGCTATGGTGTCATTTTGATAGTTGTTTTGTTTATATTATAAGTTTAATATTTGAATGATGATAAATGAGTGTGTTCTGGCAGTTGCGGATGCCACCAATGCGGTAGTTTGAGGAAACACTCGGTTGCTTTTCCAAAAATGTCCAACATGAAAACGCTAAATAGGGCTGCAACGATTAGTCAACATTGTCCACAATTATATTTGTGGACAATAGTCGAGACGTCATCACTCGTGTTTTTCCGGCCGGAAGTGGTTCACTCGCAAAAACAATGTCAGTGATAACATGTAAAGTGTGAGGATATTTCCTGTTATATTTGTTAAAAACATGAATACCTTGCTCATTTTGAAAAGCGGACCTTGTTTTTATGGCAGTACATCGGTGATACGTCAGCATTTAAAGTGTAGCTAACAAGAGTGAGACGAAGTTGTGTGAAAAATAACTTTAACTATCATTTTAGGCCAAAGTCAGTCAGCTAGACTTTGTCTACATCAATTCAAGTACGTTTTAAAGCAGCGACAATTTGCAATGCCGTAAAAAAAGGCACTTAAACAAACGCAAACGTATGTATCATAAGAATAAACATACAATCTATTAAATAGCCAACATTTTAAGAATTAATCAAAGACCGAAATCTACGTATCGAGTCTATTAGAGTGCTAAAACTACCAATAGTTCATCAATAGTTAATATACCAATGTGCAGCTTTTTAAATATCACAAAATGTGTTTTTTTTTAAGTAAAGTAAAATTTTGTGTTTTGTGTTTTAATTGCTGCTATTTTAACTGCTTTAAATACATACACAATGTTAATTGTTTTTTAGCACTTTGCCTTTCATTTCTTTTAAATGGAAAACATTTTGATAGTTATTGGAATATTTGTGACAGCTGAATGAGCCGCACAGTTAAAGTACGAATGAATATTTATAAATGAATGACTCATTTTGGGTGTTAGTAAGTACATACCTAAAATAACGTAAGCTGCATTTAGAAGTCGATTGAAAAATAAGAACCATTAAATATGTGTCCGCTTTATTAGTTGACTAATCATTAATCAGAATCAGAAATACTTTAATAGTCCCCGAGGGGAAATTAAGAATAATTGACTAATCAATTATCAAAACAATCGTTAGTTGCATACCTAATGCTACACAGGAAGTGCTTAAATTTAATGTCTATGTAAATACACAGAAGAAACTGCACCATTTTTTTTCTCATAATTTTAACTAACTTGAAGTGTTTTCCAAGAGGGTTATTTATAATGTGTACATTTTCAGAATGGACTTGTTTTTTTATTGGCCAAAATGGTCGACATCTGAAGTTCTCTTTATTTTTAAGTTACCGTATTTTTCGGACTATGAAGCGCACTTAAAATCCTTTCATTTTCTCAAAAATCGACAGTGCGCCTTATAACCCGGTGCGCCTAATGTACGGAATAATTCTGGTCGTGCTTACCGACCTCGAAGCAATTTCATTTGGTGCAAGGTGTAATGATAAGTGTGACCAGTAATTGGTAGTCAAATGGAAGAGATAGGTGTAGACTGCAATATGACACCAGTAAACAACACCAAAAATTTAAATGTTCCATTAAAAATAAATTACATTACAAACAGCTCTTAAAAATCAGTCAAAATGTTAGTATGACTTTGAAGCCGCACTGCTTGATGGATTGTCGACCAGTTACCGCTACTGTAGTCAGAGATACAAGTATTATTATGGTGTGTGTATGAGGACCGCAAAATGGCACCCATTAGCTGACATATTACCTGCGGTTTTTTTCACAATATCAGGAGAAACAAACTTTTCTTACCCTCTGGTATCTGCTGATGTGTATTTGAGATTTGCATAAGTCCTGAAAATTTGCATACATCCGCCACTGTAGTCCGTGCGATGCCGTAGTCGATAAGCTTCTTCTTTTTTACTATCCTCTTGTTATGGGGTATTCACCCTCTGCTGTTGCCATTTTTACTAAAAAGTAGTGTATAGTTCTAACTTATATATCGCTATGGAAGCGCTAGAAAAAGCGCTATTAGTGAGTTCCGGTCAGACGGTTTTTCACAGGACACATTTCCGGCATTGTTGCACTAGTGAGCCACGGATGAGGAGATGCTGCTCTGTTGTTGATTTAATTAAAGTCTGAATGTCCTTAAAACAGTTAGCTCCATCTTTTGACACTTCTTCCACTCCCGTCCTTGCACGCTACACCGCTTCAACAAGATGACGGGGAGAATACGCGGTCGAAGGTGAGCCACGTAAATAAGACCGCCTACAAAACAGTGCATCCTGAAGCGACTGTCAGAAAGCGACTTGAAGATGGTCTGTAAAACATCATCTATGCAACATTTTGACCAAAGAACCACCATTTCATGTTATGTAGACCACAAGGAAGTGTTTTACATTTAGAAAAAAATAAAAATAAATTCGACACCTTTAATGCACCCTATAATCTGGTGCGCCTTATATATGAAAATAGGCATGACTGAACCCACTCATCGGCAGTGCGCCTAATAATCCGGTGCGCCCTATGGTCCGGAAAATATGGTACCTTTTCTGAATGTGCTTGTTATATTTTTGGCCAAAGTAAAACAAAGAAACAATCTGAAGTTGTCTTAGTGTTTAAGTTTCAGTACGGTCCACGTGGAAATAGATCCTCCATTCGGCCCCTGAGCTAAAATGACTTTGACACCCCTGAGCTACAGCAACACCTTAGTTGCATTACAAAACAAAATTGTCACAGCCAAAAAGGAGAGGACTTTGAAAAAGTTTTGTACATCAAAAGTTTGGACTGCAAAGTTTGCAAGCATAAAACATGAAAATGTCAACACAAGGATCTGCTGAAGTGTTTACAGTAATCCAAGTTCCTCTATGCAACAGGAGCACTCTCCTGTTTTTAGGAATTCGCTGATAAAATATTTGTCTCACATGATTTGAAGTGAACCTGGGGGCCGGTATGGACCTATTCCTGGGCTGCTAGTTAAAAAGCCCTGGTATAGTGCGTGGATACACAGTATAATGCATAATATTTATACATTTTCTCCCCTTCTTAGATGTATTTGTTGTACAAACCCAGTTTCCATATGAGTTGGGAAATTGTGTTAGATGTAAATATCAAAGGAATACAATAATTTGCAAATCATGCTCAACCCATATTCAGTTGAATATGCTACAAAGACAACATATTTGATGTTCAAACTGATAAACTTTTTTTTTTTGCAAATAATCATTAACTTTAGAATTTGATGCCAGCAACACGTGACAAAGAAGTTGGAAAAGGTGGCAATAAATACTGATAAAGTTGAGGAATGCTCATCAAACACTTATTTGGAACATCCCACAGGTGTGCAGGCTAATTGGGAACAGGTGGGTGCCATGATTGGGTTTAAAGCCAGCTTCCATGAAATGCAAAGTAATTCAGAAACAAGGATTTAGCGAAGGTCACCAACGTGTAAGCAAATTGTCGAACAGTTTTAGAACAACATTTCTCAACGAGCTATTGCAAGGAATTTAGAGATTTTACCATTTACGGTCCGTAAAATCATCAAAAGGTTCAGAGAATCTGGAGAAATCACTGCACATAAGCGATTATATTACAGACCTTTGATCCCTCAGGCGGTACTGCATCGAAAAGTGACATCAGTGTGTAAAGGATATCACCACACAGGCTCAGGAACACTTCAGAAAACCACTGTCAGTAACTACAGTTTGTCGCTACATCTGTGAGTGCAAGTTAAAACTCCATTATGCAAACACACACAGGAACGGCGCCGGCTTCGCTGGGCCCGAGCTCATCTAAGATGGACTGATGCCAAGTGGAAAAGTGTTCTGTGGTCTGACAAGTCCACATTTCAAAATATATTTGGAAACTGTGGACGTGGAGTACTCTGAAACAAAGAGGAAAATTACCTTTCGGATTGTTCTAGGCGCAAAGTTCAAAAGCCAGCATCTGTGATGGTATGGGGGTGTTTTAGCGCCCAAGGCATGGGTAACCTACATATTTGTGAAGGCACCATTAATTCTGAATGGTTCATACAGGTTTTGAAGCAACATATGTTGTCATCCAAGCAACGTTATCATGGACACCCCTGCTTATTTCAGTAAAACAATGTAAAGTCACGTGTTACAACAGTGTGGCTTCATAGTAAAAGAGTGCGGGTACTTTCCTGGCCCGTCTGCAGTCCAGACATGTCTCCCATCGAAAATGTGTGGCGCATTATGAAGCGTAAAATACGACAGCGGAGACCCCGGACTGTTGAACGACTGAAGCTCTACATAAAACAAAAATCGGAAAGAATTCCACTTTCAAAGCTTCAACAATTAGTTTCCTCTGTTCCCAAACGTTTATTGAGTGTTGTTAAAAGAAAAGGTGATGTAACACAGTGGTGAACATGTCCTTTCCCAACTACTTTGGCTCGTGTTGCAGCCATGAAATTCTAAGTTAATTATTATTTGCAAAAAAAAAAAAGTTCATGAGTTTGAACATCAAATATATTGTCTTTGTAGTGCATTCAACTGAATATGGGTTGAAAAGGATTTGCAAATCATTGTATTCTGTTTATATTTACATCTAACACAATTTCCCAACTCATTTGGAAATGGGGTTTGTATTCAAGGAAACTGGCAGGAGGCGGAACTTGTTACCGACTATACCATAAAGTAGGAACTTTTAGTTCAAGAAAATTGTTGAATGTTTTCCCTCCAGTTTTTGCTTCCTGGTTCTCTGCATCTCACCTGAAACTGCAAGGGTGATATGCTTTGGTAGCCGTCTCTCATGGCGACTAAGCACCTAAACAGGATGTGTGTGTGCTTCACTGCACAGCTTTCATCACAGTGACTCAGCACCGTCACCACTATCCACAAACATGCAAAACGAAACAAAAAAAAATACACTTACTGGGAGCTGGCCTGCGACACCTTGAGGAGCTGGGCGAAGCGGTCCAAGAGCGGCATGCAGATGGGCCCCAGCAGCATCTCAAAGCTGGGCTGCATCAGCTCCGTCAGGCCCTTCATCAGGCTTCCTTCGCAGCAGTACACCTTGTTGTGTGGCGTCACCATGTACGGGATGAAGGTGTAGTTGGCCGAGGATGTCTGTGTTGGTGTGAAGACGACCTCTTTGTTACGATGCATTGACGACAGCATGATTAAAAGATCCAAAAAACCTAAAAAATGCACGACTTATCACGCATGGCCGCAATAGAGGGTTTGGCTGCAGTGGTCTATTTGCATGAGATGGACCAGCAGTGCTGAACAGGGCATTTTAGAGGGTGTTTTAAGGCCCAATGCCAAAACAAGCCCTCACTCACTACCACTAGCCCTCGCCCACTACCACTACACACTCCAAACTAAGTAAAAAGCGGTAGAGCTGTGTAATTTTCCCTAAGAATTAGGACACCGCTCGCTACGTCACTGCATAGTTTACTATTAGGCACGCTGTCAGGCTTGCTACTGACTGTGATTTAGTTTTTCCTCTGTGTGTGTTTAGTATTTCCTGTTTTGTAGTTCCTGTCAGCGCTCTTATTTTGTTAGTTTCCCGTCTTTCTCTCTGAGCGCTGTTTCATCTCAGCTGCGGCTGATTGGCACCTGGCCACACCTGGTGTCAATCAGCCCGCTCCTATTTGTACCTGCTTTGTTCCTTCAGTCAGTGCGGGATTATTGTATTGCATGTCGCTCTTGTCGTTGCTACCTGTCGTGTCGTATCTTGTCGTGTCAATGCAGCGTTGCGGTAAGCTATGTTTGAAAGTGGTTTTTAGCTTACTGTCTTTTGTTCCCTGCTTCCAGTTTGTTTTTTTTATTACAAGTATGACTTCTGTTTTCTAGCTAGATACCTACTAGCTTCCACAATAAGGTATTTTTCTTTGTTATCCGCCCACATGCACGCTTTTTGTTTGTACCCTTTGTTTGTTTTTTGTCTTAGTGTTTTAAATTAAATCATGTTTTCCTGTTCAATGCCTGCCTCCGTCTCTGCATCTTGGGGTTCGTGGACAACAAACTTTGACAGCACGTAAGCGACTACAAAGTTAGATTTGCACATACGTCCCACCTAGAGTTATACCGACACCAATATTTTGGTACCAAAATGTATATTGTTATGTATTTCAATACTTTCTCATACTTTTTGACATTAAGAAGAAAACCAAACATTTCATTATTGGCTTAATTTTAACAGAACATTAATGACAAAACTTATGATTAAACATATTTAACATATTTACTCCCCAGCGGACGATGGCGTGGAACACCGCAGAGGCCAACACAGTGGATATGTTTCTTTTACTTTTTATTCATAGCTGTATGTAGAAGTGTCTGCTTGTATCTGCTGCTTTAATGTCTTTAATGTCCTCTGTGTTCTTTGATGTTTGATGTTTCCCTCTTACACACATGGAAGAGGGATGTGTACTATGGCTATGAGTTGTTGTTGTTTTTTTTTTTTGTTTTTTTTCCCCTTGGCCTCAGTCTGCACCACCCCCCCCCCCCCCCCCCCCCCTCCAAGGCCCAGGCTAAAACCGATTTTTTTATTTCATTTTAATCTTCTATCCCCCCCCCCCTTGTTTACCTGTATTTCATCTTTTTTTGTAAGGGGCGCTGGAAGCCGGCAGACCCGTCAGCGATCCTGTTCTGTCTCCCTGTAATGTTTGTCTGATCTTGAATGGGATTGTGCTGAAAATTGTAATTTTCCTGAAGGAACTCTCCTGACGGAATGAATAAAGTACTATCTAATCTAATCTCTAATCTAATATTTCTTACTGCACCCTAAGAACAATATTAAAATAAAAGCTTTAAAATGTAAAATCGGAAATTATCGGTATCAGTTTCAAAAAGTAAAACTGTTGACTTTTTAAAACACAGCTGTACGGAGTGGTACACGGACGTAGGGAGAAGTAAAGAGCAGTTGCGTCTCTCAGTCAGCCGCTCCTCCCCTCTCCCACACACAACCTAAGAGTTTCAGCACGACTGCAGCATGAGAAGTTTACTGGCGACGCTTGATGACCTCATCAAACCGCCGCGAGCGCAGCATAACAACAACAAGAATGTGTTGTTGCCGGTGCTGCAGCCGTGGCTAACAAGAGAGCTCGCTCGGTGACTAATGACACCATGTCTATGGTTTGGGATTATTTTAAAGTGTCTCTGACGGATAAAAAACTGGCAATTTGCAATGACTGCAAAAAGTTGGTTATGCGAGGAGGAACCAATACGAGTAATTTGATCTACCACTGCTTCAAGAATCATAAAGAGATACACGAGGAATACAAGCGGAAGATGGATGAAAAGCAAACACCGAAAAAAAAGTAGTATCACACAGTTGTCGCTTAAAGACTCCCCCGAGAAAAAACAAAAATACAACAAAAATACCCTCCAAGGCGAAAGCCCACGTTTTGGTCAGGGACAACGCACGCAGTATGGCGAAAGCTACGGAAGAGTTTGGTGTGGCTAGTCTGTCCTGCGTGGTGCACACTTTGCAGCTTGCAGTAAACGGAGATGCCCTGTCTCAACGCAGCATTTCAGAAGCTCTGGCTGACTAGTAGGCCACTTCAAGAACTCACCACTAGCTTGCAGCACATTTTTGTTACTCATACAAATACGTTAGAGCAGGGCAGATTGAGCCCAGTTTATACTTTTATACAGTATGCCAGTCAGTCTTGCACTAAATGAGGACTATGTTTTTGTTGACTTTATTACTCTTGTATACTCTGGACTCAAGCTGTGTGCCTTCATTGTTTTTGTAGCTATTGTTTTAAAGCATGTTAAAAAAAATAATGCACTTAGTGAAAGTCAAATATTGTATTTCCCATAGTTATAGTGAGTATCAGGATTATCTCAGGGAGAGCATGTTACAAATTCCAAGCTGCTGTTTTGAGGCATGTTAAAAAACATAATGCACTTTGTGACTTCAACAATAAATATGGCAGTGCCATGTTGGCATTTTTTTCCATAACTTGAGTTTATTTATTTTGGAAAACCTTGTTACATTGTTTAATGCATCCAGTGGGGAATCACAACAGAATTAGGCATAATAATGTGTTAATTCCACGACTGTATTATCGGTATCGATTGATATCGGAATCGGTAATTAAGAGTTGGAAAATATCGGAATATCGGATATCGGCAAAAAAGTAATTATCGGACATCTGTAGTTGCCAATTTTTACCGGTGCTTTAAGACATATACAGTAATTAGTAAACATTGGAAACAAGTCTAAACATACTGTCAGAGTAAGTTTGTGACGAACCCCAAGATACAGAGAAGGAGGCAGGCATTGAGTAAGAAAACATGATTTAATTAAAATACTAGGACAAAAAAAAAAAAAAATGGTACTAACAAAAGGCGCGCAAGAGGCGGATAACAAACTAAAAGAGGTATCATGGGAGCTAGAAGATAACGAGCAGGAAACAGAAGTCGTTACTTGTAGTATGAAAACAAACTGGAAGCAGGGAAGAAGAAACAGTAAGCAGAAACAGCTACAGAAATATAGCTTACCGTTACGCTGCAAAGACACGACACGACAGGAGCGACAATACAGACGCGACAATAATCCAGGACTGTCGGGAGGACAAAAGCAGGTAAAAATAGGAGTGGGCTGATTGACACCATGTGTGGCCATGTGCCAATCAGCCGCAGCTGAGGGGAAACAGTGCTCAGAGAGAAAGACAGGAAACCAACAAAATAAGAGAGCTGACAGGAAATACTACACACACAGAGGAAAAAACTAGAACACAAACAAACTGTCAGGGGCAAGCCTGACACACAGAGATAAGACAAGTATCAGGTAGAACACACATTGTTAAAGATAAAACACAAATGAAATAGTGGGAATTTGTAACGAAATTCAGTCAATTCACTTGCATTATTTTACATGACGTAGGCGGTTTGGACTGCTCTAATCATTTTCAAGAAGAGAACCAGCTGTATGCATGTCTTGTACCTACTGTATATTTGCACTGGGGAGGCTGTTGACTGTATTACCTGCCACGCTTTAAACTCATTGTGCAGGTCTAAATGTTTGTTATTTGAATGTTTTACCTAAATTTGAAGCAACGGTGGTAATGCGGCCCTTCCTTGTTTAAAGCGTCACCTTCATTGACAGTTCTGAAGCCAAAATACCTTCAAATTGACTTTCACGTAGGGCTGGGCGATATATCGATAAACTCGATGTATCGCGGGTTTGTCTTTGTGAGCTATAGAACACGACTATATTGTGATACTCGAGTAAACATTCTCACGTAGGGCTGGCATTACACTACAGGCTCTCTTCGCTCTTTCTTGTCTGTCCTTCTCAAAGACAGCAATATATCATACATCACATACTGTTACATCATACATCACATACTCTCACGTCATACATCACATACTGTCACGTCATACATCACATACTGTCACCTCATACGTCACATACGTATACGCCCTCGCGGAGCAGAAAGGTAGCAGCATGGGTAAAGTTAGCTGTGATGCTAGTGGTAATATGAAAGAAAGAAGGTGCAAATCTGGGCACAAACGAAAGAATTCCCAAGAAAAACAGCAGGGGGTCCATCGTCTGGCTGTGGTTTGGCTTCAAGTGGGAATATGTCGAACAGACAACCATAATTTGTCAAGTGTGGGACAAAAGCGTTGCTATTAAAAGTAGCATTACTGTTAATATGTAGCATCGTTTGAAAAGTCACCTGCTAGAGAATGAAGAGTGCTTAGTCCGCATGTCAACATCCCCGTTCGGTGCAACACGCCCACACCATCAAAATGCCGAAGCAAACTTTTCCACATCAACGCCGTACGAAAAAAATTGTGATTTTTTTTAGTTGTGATTTCCTGCATGAAAGTTTAAAATGAGCATATATTAAAGGCCTACTGAAACACACTACTACCAACCACGCAGTCTGATAGTTTATATATCAATAATGAAATATTAACATTGCAACACATGCCAATACGGCCTGTTTAGTTTACTAAATTACAATTTCAAATTTCCCGCGGAGTTTCTTATTGAAAACGTTGCGTAATGCGCATGACGTCTCGAGTTGGAGGGGACATATTAGCGCAGCACCACTAGCGGCTAAAGTCGTCCCTTTTCATCGCGCAATTGTACAGTATTCTGGAAATCTGTGTTAATAAATCTTTTGCAATTTGTTCAATTAATAATGGAGAAGTCAAAGTAGAAAGATGGAGGTGGGAATCTTTAGCCCTTAGCCACACAAACACACGGTATTTCCTTGTTTAAAATTCCCGGATGTGAAGCTTTACTATGCATCAGAGCGGTCAAGCGAACATGGATCCCGACCACTTGTCAACCGGCAGGTTTCGGTGAGAAAATTGTGGTAAAAAGTCGGCTCTTACCGGAGATCAGCGGAACTTCTGTCCTGCTGCTGCTGCTGTGACTAATTCCCTCAGAGACTGGCGTCAAGATACCCGTAGCCACACCCCTCCGACTATCAGGTACAATTTAATCTCACTAAAACACTTGCAACACAATAGCAAGATAAGTGATTTCCCAGAATTATCCTAGTAAATGTGTCTAAAAACATCTGAATCGCTCACAATGCAATCGCCTTTTTTTGAAAAACTTTATTTTATTTTATTTTTTTCTAGTCCTTCGCTATCAATATCCTCAGCCACGAATCTTTCATCCTCGCTCAAATTAATGGGGAAATTGTCGTTTTCTCGGTCCGAATAGCTCTTGCTGCTGGAGGCTCCCATTGTAAACAATGTGAGGATGTGAGGAGCCCTAACACCGGTGACGTCATCATCTGCGACTTCCAGTAAAGGCAAGGCTTTTTTATTAGCGACCAAAAGTTGCGAACTTTATCGTCGATGTTCTCTTTCAGCAAAAATATGGCAATATCGCGAAACGATCAAGTATGACACATAGAATGGACCTGCTATCCCCGTTTGAATAAGAAAATCTCATTTCAGTAGGCCTTTAATGCAGTATGAACTAGAAAGTTTTAATGTAGACGTATAGAATCATCATACTGCTGTGATTATATGTATCAAGTGTTCATTCAAGGCTAAGGTAAAATATCGAGATATATATCGTGCATCGCGATATAGCATAAAAATATTGCGATATTAAAAAAAGGCCATATCGCCCAGCCCTCCTTTCACGCACCCTTTTTACTAACTAGTAGTATTCCTGTTATTTTGTCATTATTCCTATGAATGATTATTATGATTGTATGCGCTCAGTGTGTGCGTTTTGACACCCGAATGTGCCGCGCCTCGTCTCAGCATCGTCACCGCCACACGGCAGCACATGTGGATGAGAAATAACTATCGGTGTTTTCCAAAGGTGGTAGTAGTTTTTTTAATTCATAAATACAGCGGTACTTAAAGGCCTACTGAAATGAGGTTTTCTTATTCAAACGGGGATAGCAGGTCCATTCTATGTGTCATACTTGATCATTTCGCGATATTGCCATATTTTTGCTGAAAGGATTTAGTAGAGAACATCGACGATAAAGTTTGCAACTTTTGGTCGCTAATAGAAAAGACTTGCCTGTACCGAAAGTATGTGCGCGTGACGTCACGAGTTGCAGGGCTCCACACATATTCACATTGTTTGTAATGGGAGCCACCAGCAGTAAGAGCAATTCGGATAAAAAAAAAAGCAACAATTTCCCCATTAATTTGAGCGAGGATGAAAGATTTGTGAATTAAGATATTGATAGTAAAGGACTAGGAAAAAAAAAAAAAAAAGCGACTGCTCCGGGGTTAAGCGTTTCAGATGTAATTAGACACATTTACTAGTATAATTTTGGAAGATCCCTTATCTACCTATTGTTTTAATAGTGTTTTAGTGAGATTTTAAAGATTGTAAAAGATTGTAATGACATACCTCGAGGTCGGATGGCAGCGGTGAACACGAAGTGTCTCAGAGAGAAGCCGAGGAGCCAAGCTCACAGCAGCCTTTTTTGACAGCCGCTGCAGGACAACGAATAATCCAATGATGTCTCCGGTAAGATATACATCACAATTTCCCCATCCAAAAACATGCTGGTTGACGTAGAGAAAACATGTTCGCTTGGCCGTTCCGCTTCACAACAAACAAAGAAACACCGGCTGTGTCTCGGTGCTAAAGACAGCTGCAATCCACCGCTTTCCACCAACAGCATTGTTTTTATAGTCTCCATTATTGAATGAACAAATTGCAAAAGATTCAGCAACACAGATGTCCAGAATACTGTGTTATTATGCGGTTAAAGCAGACGACTTTTAGCCGCGAGTGGTGCAGCACTAATATTCCCTAACAGTCAGTGACGTCACGCATACGCGTCATCATTCCGCGACGTTTTCAACAAGAAACCCGCGGTAAATTTAAAATTGCAATTTAGTAACCTAAAAAGGCCGTATTGGCATGTGTTGCAATGTTAATATTTCATCATTGATATATAAACTATCAGACTGCGTGGTCGGTAGTAGTGGGTTTCAGTAGGCCTTTAATTAGTAGCGTTGTACTGTACAACCCTCCAGTCCCACCATTACACAACAAACCCCACAGCAATGGAATTAACGGCTAACCTCGTTTTTCTTTTTACATTCATCATGCTTCAGTTAATGAATAAACAAAGAACAACATGGAGAAGAAGCCGATCTATGACCGCTTTTGAAGGTATGTAACGTTGTTTTCACATTCACAAGCTTCAAAGTTTTAGTATTATTTAGTATTTTAGCGTAACGTTAGCTAGCGTGGCTAGCTGGCTAGCATTACAAACTAACGGTCCAACTTAACATGTAATAAATTATATAACTTATGCAGAAATTCTGCTTTTTTCTCTGGCCCTACCTGATCATGTGAAATCCCTCACTCTGAAGAGCTAGATTCATACACCCAACTCCACGTTATTCCCACTACCCCTACAAGCAGAGTCATTGGGACACCACCATGTGCACGGGAAAGCACAAAATGTAGAGATAGGGATAAAAAATAGGGGGAAGAGGTGTAACCCCTCAAACCCACCCCCCCTCCGCCGGGCCGCAGGACGAATTATCAAGCGTTGACCGGTCCGCAGCTACAAAAAGGTTGGGGACCACTGGTCTACTTAACATGTAATGGTGGTTCTTTGGTCAAAATGTTGCATTGATGATGTTTTACGGCTCATCTTCAAGCCGCTTTCTGGCAGTCGCTTCCGGATGCGCCGTTTTGTGGGCGGTCTTATTTACGTGGCTCACCTTTAGCAGCGTCTTCTCCCTGTCATCTTTGTTGTAGCGGTGTAGCGTGCAAGGACGGGAGTGGAAGAAGTGTCAAAAGATGGAGCTAACTGTTTTAATGCCATTCAGACTTTACTTAAATCAATCACCGAGCAGCATCTTCTCATCCGTGGCTCACTCATGCAACAACACCGGAAATGTGTCCCGTGAAAACCGTCCGATCGGAACTCTCTAATAACTAAAGTTCCTTGGGTGAATAATGTAAAGTCACTACACCGGTATATTTTAGCGCTTTCATGGCGAGTTTACTGACAGATATAAGTAAGAACTTTACATTAATTTATATTAGAAATGGCAACAGCGGAGGATGAATGTCCCATAACAAGAAGATAGAGAAAAATAAGAAGCTAATCGACTACGGTATCCGCACCGACTACAAAGGCGGACGCGTGAAAATGTTCAGGACTTATGCAGATCCCAAATACAGATCAGCTGGTACCGGAAGGTAAGAAATGTTCCTTTTGCATGATATTGCTAAACAAAACGCCAGATAGTATCCATCCATTGTCTACTGTGTGTCCCTTTTGGGGTCGATGGGAGTGCTGGAGCCTATCTCAGCTGCATTCGGGCGGAAGGCGGTGTACACCCTGGACAAGTCGCTACCTTATCACAGGGCCAACACAGAATGACAGACAACATCCATCCATCCATTTTCTACCGCTTATTTCCTTTGGGGTCGCGGGGGGCGCTGGTGCCTATCTCAGCTACAATTGGGCGGAAGGCGGTGTACACTCTGGACAAGTCGCCACTTTATCACAGGGCCAACACGGATAGACAGACATTCACACTCACATTCACACACTAGGGCCAGTTTTAGTGTTGCCAATCAACCTATCTCCAGGTGCATGTCTTTGGAAGTGGGAGGAAGCCGGAGTACCCGGAGGGAACCCGTGCAGTCACGGGAAGAACATGCAAACTCCACACAGAAAGATCCCGAGCCCGGGATTGAACGAAAGACTACTCAGGACTTTCGTATTGTGAGGCACGTGCACTAACCCCTGCCCACTGTGCTGCCGCCAGATAATATGTCTTACTTTACCATAATAGTACTCGTATGTTGAAGCACAGTACAATCCATCAAGCGGTGCGGCTTCATAGCTTACTACTAGGCAACATTTTTTAGTCCTACTATAACATTTTGATAATTTTTAAGCGCTGTGTATAAATGATAAATGGGTTATTCTTGTATCGCGCTTTTCCACCTTCAAAGTACTCAAAGCGCTTTGACACCATTTCCACATTCACCCTTTCACAAACATCCACACACTTATGGCGGGAAGTGCTGTGCAAGGCCCTAACCACGACCCATTAGGAGCAAGGGTGACGTGTCTTGCTCAAGGACACAAACGATGTGACTCAGATACCGGAAGCTGGGGATCGAACCAGGAACCCTCAAGTTGTTGGCACGGCCACTCTACCAACAAAACCACGCTGTCCCTTCGCCGTGTAATGTTGTATATTTTCACTGGAACAGATACAATTTTGGTTTTGTTTACTTCAGTTATATTGCAGTCTGTGTATCTTTTATGTGTGACTGTCATCTACTGGTCACACTTATCAATTCACCATGTACAAAATAAAATAGCTTCGAGGTCTGCAAGCAAAACCAAAATTATTCCGTACTGACGATTTTTGAGAAAATGAAATAATTTTTAATGCGCCTTACAGTCCGAAAAATACGGTATACTTATTAAACAAAAAAAAACACTGCCTTGTTTTTAATGAACACTTAGGCCTACTACGCTAACTAATTTTAATACTGGTCATTATGGTGGTACCTGGAGAGCCAAGTGTTTTCGGAGTTGCAGTTGGAGAACCACTGCAATAAATATTTCCATCTATCCATTTTCTACTGCTTGTCTCTTTTGGGGTCGCCTATCTCAGTTGCATTCGGGCGGAAGGTGGCGTACACCCTGGACAAGTCGCCACTACATCACAGGCAATAAATATTTAAAATGCAATAAAAAATCATTTAAAAAATGAAATCGATAATTAAATTATATATTTTTACTTTAAATTAATGAATGACACTTGTATGTAATTATTGAAAAATATAGATTTTTAATTTAATTTTGTCCCAATTGACCCTCAATCAAGGGGGTTGCCTAAGGGAAGTCTGAGCCATAAATATTTACATTGTAAAATAATTAATTTAAAAAAATCATTAAATACATTAAATCAATAATTAAATTATGAAATATATTTTTACTTTAAACAAATGAATGACACGTTCATGTAATTATTGAAAAATATAGATTTTTTTATTGAATTTTGTCCCAATTGACCCTCCATGAAGGGGGTTGCCTGAGGGAAGTCTGAGCCATAAATAATAACATTGTAAAATAATTAATAAAACAAATCATTTAAAGAAATCAAATAAACGATGAAATTATTAAATATATTTTTAATTTAAATAAATGAATAACACATTTATGTAATTCTTGAAAAATATTGATGATTTATTTAATTTTGTCCCAATTGACCCTCCATGAAGGGGGTTGCCTGAGGGAAGTCTGAGCCATTAATAATAACATTGTAAAATAATCAATAAAAAAAATAATTAAAGAAATTTAATAAATAATTAAATTATGAAATATATTTTTACTTTAAATGAATTAATAACACATTTATGTAATTATTGAAAAATATAGATTATTTATTTAATTTTGTCATAATTGATCCTCCATTAAGGGGGACGCCTGAAGGAAGTCTGAGCCATTTCCCCACTTTGTGACACATTTAGGAAACAAGGTGACGCCCCGGCTTGGATCTTTGTAGTCCCACACACAATAGAACCCAGTCTAAACAGGCAGTGGGCAGACTTGGTTAGAATGTTAGCATTTTCATACCGTCTGGTTTTGCTCATTTGACCTCTAACTTTTTACAGAAAGTGGGCGCATAAGCTTCTGTCCCTATACTCTCTGTCTAGACAGTTGGATGGTTCCACCAGAATCTGTTTGTTTTAAATTCTCCTTAGCCTGCAGCTCGGTGGCGTGACCCTGGAGGATAAACAAAGAAGAAATGAAGCGCATGTGGCGTTTACAGAAAAGCAGAGAAGAGGGGAAATCTATTTGCCCCTTAAAAAAAAAACATGCAAGGTCTCCTCTAAGTGAGACGGCGGTGGAATTTCAAACATTAAACAGAATTCAAGCACATGACTGCACCGGGGCGGGCGGTTGGGCGCCTTTTCCCGACGTTTTTAAATATATCCTTTTGTCTGCGTGTATGAGAAAAGTGTCAGCAGGGAGAGAAAATAAAGGAAGGCGCGGCTGCAATGCAACAGGGATTCATGACAACATTGTCCCAACAGAGACAGCCTTTCACTTGCACCGACACAGGAAGCAAAGTTCCCATGCGATGCTTTTTTTGCCGTTTCCTGCCATCGAGGCCATCGCGTGCCAGTTCTATTATGATAATATAATTATATTCATTATAATTGCAAATATTAAAATAACACTGTCATTTGCTTGTGCAACCTTTGTGCTGTAGTCGTTTTAAAATATACTGCATTTATTTATATATAATTTTTTATATATCATCTAGCTTTTATGTAATTAACGCTTCATAGTTTGTATGTTATTAACGTGTTAAGATTAGAGATGTTCGATAATAACGGACTGCCGATGTTATCGGCCAATAAATGCTTTAAAATGAAATATTGGAAATTATCGGTATCGGTTTCAAAAAGTAAAATGTACGACTTTTTAAAACGCAGCTGTACGGAGTGGCACACGGACGTAGGGAGAAGAATGTCAGACATGGACTTGGATTAGAAGTGTTTCTTCGACGCAGAGGGAATTTGGAACGAACCAGGCGTGAACGTGAGTACATTTTATTATACTACTAACACAAACAAACTACAAAGGCAAAAGGAAAAAGAAGGCGCGCACGAGGGCGGAAAACAAACTTGGCTAATGAAAAAACTAAAGACTAGCATAAATGCAGCAAACTACAAACATGAAAAGAAAACACTTGCACCGTGGCATGAAAAACAAAACTTGCACTGAGGCATAAAATCAAAACTTATTTGGCGTGGACAAAAACGAACAGCAAGGCATGGAGCAGATAATATTGGATGTGTAGGTACAGGAAATGTGGGGGAAGTGAAATTGCCAGCCTGAACGCTTGGCCACTGTGGCTTAAATAATAGCTATGATAATGACAAGCAGGTGTGAGAACTGAGGACCGGGGCATGACTTGGAGACAAGGTGGAAACTAATGAGTTACTATGGAAACAAAAACAAACCAGGAAGTGCCAAACAGGAAACAAGTGTCCAAAAAACAAAACTTAACATGACCAAAACAAAACATGATCCAAAGGCGTGGCAAAGTACAGAGCAGTTGCATCTCCCTGTCATACTTGCCAACCCTCCCGATTTTCCCGGGAGACTCCGAAAATTCAATGACCCTCACGAAAATCTCCCGGGCCAACAATTCTCTCGATTTCCACCCGAACAATATTGGGGGCCCTTTGCATGCTGGCCCAGTCACATAATATCTACGGCTTTTCACACACACGAGTGAATGCAAGCATACTTGGTCAACAGCCATACAGGTCACACTGAGGGTGGCCGTATAAACAACAATAACCCTGTTACAAATACAACCCCTTTTATTTTTTTTGCAAATAATTAATTAACTTAGAATGTCATGGCTGCAACACGTGCCAAAGAAGTTAGAAAAGGACATGTTCACCACTGTGTTACATCACCTTTTCTTTTAACAACACTCAATAAA
Organism: Nerophis ophidion; assembly: GCF_033978795.1. Taxonomy (NCBI): domain Eukaryota; kingdom Metazoa; phylum Chordata; class Actinopteri; order Syngnathiformes; family Syngnathidae; genus Nerophis; species Nerophis ophidion. The sequence goes on from NC_084634.1 coordinate 24,908,496, forward strand.
AATTTGGGAACTGAGGAAACTAATTGTTGAAGCTTTGAAAGTGGAATTCTTTCCGATTTTTGTTTTATGTAGAGCTTCAGTCGTTCAACAGTCCGGGGTCTCCACTGTCATATTTTACGCTTCATAATCCGCCACACATTTTCGATGGGAGACAGGTCTGGACTGCAGGCGGGCCAGGAAAGTACCCGCACCCTTTTTTTACAAAGCCACGCTGTTGTAACACTTGTCTTGCTGAAATAAGCAGGGGCGTCCATGATAACGTTGCTTGGATCACAACATATGTTGCTCCAAAACCAGTATGGACCTTTCCTTGGGCACTACTACGCCCCCATACCATCACAGATGCTGGCGTTGGAACTTTGCGCCTATAACAATCCGAATTATTATTTTCCTCTTTGTTCTGGAGGACACCATGTCCTCTGTTCCCAAATATAATTTGAAATGTGGACTCGTCAGACCACAGAACACCTTTCAATTTTGCATCAGTCCATCGTAGTTGAGCTCGGGCCCAGCCAAGCCGGCGGCGTTTCAGTATGTTGTTGATAAATGGGTTTGGTTTTGCACAGTAGAGTTTTAACTTGCATTTACAGATGTAGCGACCAACTGTAGTTACTGACAGTGGTTTTATGAAGTGTTCCTGAGCCCATGTGGTGATATCCTTTACACACTGATGCCGCTTTTGGTGCAGTATCGCCTGAGGGGTCAAAAGTCCGTAATATAATCGCATACGTGCAGTGATTTCTCCAGATTCTCTGAACTTTTTGATGATTTTACGGACCATAGATGGTAAAATCCCTAAATTCCTTGCAATAGCTCGTTGAAAATGTTGTTCTAAAACTATTTGACAATTTGCTTACAAAGTGGTGACCCTCACCCCATTCTTGTTCGTGAATTACTTAGCATTTCAAGGAAGCTGATTTTATACCCAATAATGCCACCCAACTGTCCCCAATTAGCCTGCACACCTGTGAGATGTTCCAACTAAGTGCTTGATGAGCATTCCTCAACTTTATCAGTATTTATTGCCACCTTTCCCAACTTCTTTGTCACGTGTTGCTGGCATCAAATTCTAAAGTTAATGATTATTTGCAAAAAAACATCTAACACAATTTCCTAACTCATATGGAAACAATGTTTGTATGCGCCACAGTGTGAACCCACACCAAACAAGACTCACAAACACATTTCGTGAGAACATCCGCACCGTAACATAACATAAACACAACAGAACAAATACCCAGAACCGCTTGCAGCACTATCTCTTCCGGAGCGCTACAATATACACCCCCCGTGACCCTAAAAGGGACAAGCGGTAGGAAATAGATGGATGTAAAATCGCCATGTAAAATCGCTAGTGCTAATGAGTAGCATGTCAATAGAAAAGCCAATGTACATTTGCATCAAGGCAATTTTGGAACGGATACAATTTTGACATACGTTGTGGTGTTTTTTTTGTTATTTTTTTTGGAGACAATTTCTTTGTTGGCTTTGAAAAATCCAACGCTACTTAGTTTGTGTGAGTCCGCTCTCAGTGCTGCTGGAGTGATCACCAGCTGAGTCAGCAACCGGGTTTTACATGGGTTGCGCGTGACGTCCGTGCATTGGCATCGTTGGATTTTATGTGGACCGGTTGGACCAGCGGGTTTCGGTCTGTATTAAAAAAGTACCGAATTCAGTACAACAAAAGAATATACAAAAAAGTAGTCAAAATGGACAAAAAATAAACTTGTTTGGAGGATAAATGTTTAAGAACATTTCATGAAAGTACTTTGGGACATGAAAATATTGTTTATTTTTTTTATCTATTGATAATTCACAAATGTGTTGTGTTTGTTGTCTTCTCCCTGCCTTCTCTATTTGTTTGTCAGTTTCTTTCCTCAGTCTATTTGTCCCCAACGAGGCACACCTGCTACTAATCACTACCCGGTAGCATTTAAGCTCGTCACCGCCAGCTGGTCCCTGCTGGTTATTGTTTCCTGAACCCCGCACTTACATGTGCCTCCTCTGATTCTGCTGACCTGGTATGTGCCTTTTCATATTCATGTTAACCTTGACCTCGTTGTGTCTTGTTTTCTAGCCACTTTTGTTTTAAAAGGACTCTTTTTGCTGCGCTTAGTGCGCCCTGGCCTTTTTCCGCCGACCACTCAAGATACGACTTTTGTTAAATACCATGGTGTGCATTTTTCCCCCATCAACCTTTGTTACCATTTTGGACTAATTAAATATTTTAATTTTGTGCATCCCGGAGTCCACCCTTGAACATTACTTAACATAATAACCGGCCAGATCTATGTACCCCGCAGAGACGGACCCAGTAAGACGGGCATTACAACAACAGGCTTATCGTCTGGGGCAACAGGAAGAACAGTTTGGCATTCTTGGGGCGTGAGTCAACGCCAAGGCAGAACGCCAAGAAACCCGCCTTGACGCATTGGAGAGACAACTAGGTAGTGTATTCACCACACTGCAGGCGATGTCTCCTCCCACGGCCGACCCAGCAGTCCCGCAGTTACAGCCACTTCCCCTTTGCCTAGCGACACTCTTCCTGCTCCATGGCCACCACTCTCCAAGCCTGAGCGTTTCTCCGGCGAGTCAGGTGATGTGCTACCTTTTCTCACCCAGTGTGAGATCTATTTCGAACTATTATCCGCGTCCTTTCCTTCTGAAAGAGCTTACGTGGTGTTCGTCTTGACCCTGACATGAGTGGCCGGGCGTCTGCATGGGCCACCGCAGAATGGGTGCGTTAGTCACCCGTGTGTGCCTCATACACAGCTTTTTCCAAAGCCCTGAAAAGCAATTGTCAACGCAAGATGCCAGGACGTGAGGCTGCCCGATCATTATTATGTCTGAAACAAGGGCAGCCCAGCGTCACAGACTTCGCCATTGAGTTTAGAAGGCTAGCGGCGAAAAGTGGATGACCCACATCCGCATTGGTGGACGTCTTCTCTCTCGGCCTTGCCGTTCGTGTCCGGAAATTAATGATCCCACTCAAGACTCCTGATAGCCTCGACGAGCTTGTCACGATGGCGCTGGAAGTGGAGAATCGCCTCGTTGATTGGGAGAGACAAAAATTACGACGGCAAGGGCTGCGCTCCTCGGCGTACAAGTTAAAGCTGCACCGATACCCGTTGTCGATGCTGGACCGATATCACTGGAGGATGAACCAATGCAACTCGGAGGATCTCGTCTCACTCAAACGGAGAGGAATCGTCGCTTTTGACTTCATGTTTGTCTTTATTGCGGAGAGGCCAAGCATCGCTTAAACCACTGCCCTCATCGTCCAGCTCGCCGTCACTCTCAAGCCTCACTTCCTCGCCACGCTCAAGCATCATATCCTCGTCGCACTCAAGCTCCACCTACTCGCCGCACCCCAGCTACACACTCGCCAGCGACCGCTCCTTCTCCTCTACCCCCATCTACAGGTCAGACTCTGTCAAGACTTCAACTCCCTGGCATGCTCTCCTGGGATAAGGCTAAGCATTTAGACATTTGTGCTCTTATTGACTCTGGTTCTGATGACAATTTTATTGATGAATCACTTATTAAACGTCCGTCCATTCCCGTTGCCGAATTACACAGATCTAGTGTAGTCCGATCCCTCGACGGAGCCTTACTCATCAGACTCAGCCGTTAACTCTTAAGTTATCTGGTAACCATTTTGAGTCAATCTGTTTTCTCGTCAATCCCTCTCGCTCAGCTCCTGTTGTGCTCGGTCTCACCTGGCTAGCTAAGCATAATCCCCATATTGACTGGGTCAAGACGAAGATCATAAATTGGGGGAATTTTTGTCACATACACTGTCTACAGTCCGCATGCTCTCGCATCGGGCCCGCACGTGTCCTTACCCCGGAGATCATAGATTTGTCGGTTGTTCCACAGTTTACCACGATCTTAAGGAGGTCTTCAGTAAGGACCGTGCGTTGTCATTACCTCCACACCGTCCCTAAGATTGCTGTATTAATCTCCTACCGGGTGCCACACTTCCTTCATCCCGTCTTTATAATATTTCGAAACACGAACGAGAGTCACTAGAGGACTATATCACCACGTCACTCGCTTCGGGTCTTATCCGCCCCTCCAACTCTCGCCGCCGCCGTTTTTTTTTTTTGTGGAAAAAAAGGATAAGACACCCCTTCCTTGTATTGATTATCGTGTCCTGAACCTCATTACTGTTAAAAATAAATATTCTCTTCCGCTTCTCAACTCTGCTTTCAATCCTTTAAAAACTGCTTAACACTTAACCAAGCTTGACCTCCGCAACGCTTATCACTTAGTAAGAATAAAGCAAAGGGATGAATGGAAGACCGCATTTAACACACCACTTGGACATTTTGAATACCTGGCCATGCCTTTTGGCCTCACCAATGCGCCGGCTGTTTTTCAAAGCCTCGTTAATGATGTTCTACGCGACATGCTCGATCGATTTGTGGTCGTTTACTTGGATGATATCCTCATTTTCTCTCGCACTCGAGAAATTCACGTCCACCATGTTCACTTAGTTGTCCAACGTCTTCTCGAGAATAGACTTTTTGTCAAGGCTGAAAAATCCGTTCTTGGCGTTTATTGTGGAGAAGGGTCAACTCCAAGCAGATCCCACGAAGATCAAATTGGTGATCAATTGGCCCACACCCACCACTAGAAAACACCTCCAAATATTTTTAGGTTTTGTTCATTTTTACCGCAGTTTTATCCGTAATTTTAGTCAGGTAGCTGAACCACTAAGATTACATCCACTAAGCTCCCCTTTTTGTGGACCTCAGAGACACAGAAGTCCTTTGATGAACTCAAGTTGTTGTTTACTTCAGCACCTGTCCTTGTCCACCCTAACGTGTCCGCTCAATTTTTTGTTGAGGTTGATGCTTCCGACTCCGGCGTGGGAGCTGTTCTTTCCGAGCGCTCTACCTCCGACCAGAAGCTGCACCCCTGTGCCTTCTTCTCACGCCGCCTGACTCCTGCTGAACGCAACTACGACATTGGTAATAGAGAACTACTCGCTGTTGTCTTAGCGCCGCAGGAATGGAGGCACTGGCTGGAGGGCTCGGAGACTCCCTTTGTTGTGTTCACAGACCGCAAGAATCTGGCATACATCCGCACTGCTCAACGGCTGAACCCAAGGCAAGCTATATGGGCGTTATTTTTCGGCAGGTTCAATTTTACCATGACCTTCCGACCCGGCTCCCAGAACGGTAAGCCTGACGCCTTGTCTAGGATGTACGGCTGCCCCGAGGAGTAGGCCAAGACCGAGACTGTCATCCCTCCATCTCAAGTGCTGGGAGCACTACAGTGGGACATCGAGGGTCGCGTGACAGAGGGACTCAAGAATGCTTCATCTCCTAAGAACTGTCCTCAGGGGCGTTTATTTGTCATTCCAGAACTCCGTCCGGAGGTCTTGAACTGGGCCCACAACTCCAAGATCGCCTGCCACCCAGGCATTACACATACTGCTTTCCTCCGAGCCCAGCACTTCTGGCGGCCTACTTTCAGGACTGATGTGACAGAGTACGTATCTGCCTGTTCCACCTGTGCTCGCAATAAGGCTTCTCACCGGGCACCAGCTGGCCTTCTACGGCCACTTCCCATACCCTCCCGCCCGTGGTCCCATGTGGCGTTGGACTTCGTCACAGGACTTCCACCATCTAATGGCAACACCATAATATTGACATTGGTGGACCGCTGTTCCAAGATGGCCCATTTCATCCCCCTTCCCAAGTAGCCCTCGGCACTCGAGACTGTAGACTTGCTAACACACCACGTTTTCCAGCTGCATGGTATCCCGGTGGATGTGGTCTCGGACAGAGGACCACAATTTTCTTCGGCAGTTTGGAAGGCTTTCTGCAATTCATTGGGAGCATCACCGAGCCTGTCTTCTGGGTACCACCCACAGACGAACGGTCAGACTGAGCGCACCAATCAGGATCTGGAGGCTGCCATCCGCTGCGGTTGACACCATCCGCCGGCCTCCTGGGCGCTTGGTTTACCTTGGATTGAGTACGCTCACAATACGCTCATCAGCTCGGCTACAGGTATGTCCCCATTCCACTCCGCCTACGGTTACCAACCTCCTGCTTTTCCTTCCCTGGAATCTGAGGTCGCTGTTCCATCGGTTGCTACCCACCTGCGCCGCGCACGACAGTCCTGACAGAATACCCGGTCTGAAATGTCACACACCTCGAAGCGCAACCAGCGTCTCGCCAACCGCCACCGCAGCACAGCACCGGATTACAAGCCCAGTCAGAAGGTATGGCTGTCATCCCCTGATTTACCTCTCCAAGTTTCTCCAAAAAAACTGCAGCCACGATTTATTGGACCGTACACCATCGAGCGAGTCATCAATCCCTCAGCGGTTCGACTACATCTTCCGGACTCTCTCAAGATCCATCCTTCTTTCCACGTTTCCCTACTCAAGCCTGTGTCCTCCAGAGGTGCCTCCTCCTCCTCCCAGGCTCATTGATGGACACCAGGCCTTCACGGTCAAGGCCATTCTCAACGTGAGGAGAAGGGGCAGGGGTTTCCAGTATCTGGTCGACTGGGGGGGTTACAGCCCCGAGGACCGATTTTGAATCCCGCGATCGCTTATCCTTGACCCTTCCCTTCTTACTGCTTTTTTATGATCGTTTTCCCGAGAAGCCAGGTAAGCCGCCAGGTGGCGTCCATTAAGGGGGTGGTACTGTTGTGTTTGTTGTCTTCTCCCTGCCTTCTCTGTTTGTCAAGTTTCTTTCCTCAGTCTATTTGTCCCCAACGAGGCACACCTGCTACTAATCAATACCCGGTAGCATTTAAGGTCGTCACCGCCAGCTGGTCCCTGCCGGTATTGTTTCCTGAACCCCGCACTTACATGTGCCTCCTCTGATTCTGCTGCCCTGATAGGTGCCTTTTTATAACCTTGACCTCGTTGTGTTTTGTTTTCTAGCCACCTTGTTTTAAGAGGACTCTTTTTGCTGCGCTTAGTGCGTCCTGGCCTTTTTGCGTCGACCACTCAAGATACGACTTTTGTTAAATACCCATGGTGTGCATTTTTGCCCCATCACCCTTTGTTACCATTTTGGACTAATTCAATAGTTTCAATTCTTACTATTACCTTGCCTTCATTCTCTGCATCCCGGGGTCCACCCTTGAACATTACCTAACAAAATGTATCTTTAAATCAATAGTTGGCAGGATTCCTTGAGTCCATGCATCCATCCATTTTCTACCGCTTGTCCCTTTCGAGGTGGCGGGGGGTCGCTGGAGCCTATCTTAGCTACATTCGGGCGGTAGCCAGGGTGCACCCTGGACAAGTCGCCACCTCATCGCAGGGCCAACACAGATAGACAGAAAACATTCACACTCACATTCACACACTAGTGTGAATGTGAGTGTTGCCTTGTGTTGCCTTGTGTCGTCGTCCTCAAATACATGAATGTATTAACAGGCAGTATGCTTATAATGCGTGTGTGTGTGTGTGCGTGTGTGTATCTGTGTGTTTGTGTGTGCGTGTGTGTGTGTGCGCTAAAAACAGATTCCAATCTGGGCATGTCAGACCAAACTGTTGTGAATCAAAGGGTAAGTATCAAGATGATAAGGAATGATGATCAAATAATTCTTTTATGTGGAGTGCTGGTTAAGTGCTGCTAACAGAGAAGAAAGAACGCCTTGTAAGTGCACATAAAAAGACAGTTGCCATAGATCCTACTGTGAGCCATATTGAAGATTGACCACTTTCTAACAACCCTTGCAGACAAATCAATATGAAAACTATTTTTTTGTGATTTTTTAGAATTAATTATAATCCACACCTCTACCATCTTCACTCATGTGAGGATGTAATGCCCTTCTCGCTAACATTGCATTTATTTTGTTTCATGAACAGGTCAGAAAAACGTTTGGGGGGGATAAATACATACATACACTGCACACAAAATAGGACATAATAAAAACGCATGTTGACATTAATTCTTCAAAAATGTGCAGCCTATAAACAAAATGTGGCACGACACCGGCACGACACCGGCACACCGCTGGTCATTTTTTTGTTGTGTTGAGTTGTTCAAAAAACATCATGTTTAATAAACAAACATTTATTACAATTTATTAAATCACAATTATTGAAATTCAACGATTCGGTGCATTTGCAAACAAACTGTAATATTTTGTGAAAAGAAAATTAAAACCTGCTACCCAAGAATGTACAAAAATTCTTCTCAACAAAAGAGGAGGAATAAAACCTTATAGCAGGGGTCTCAGATACGCGTGCCGCGGGCCAATTGCGGGCCGCGAGATGTTATTTTGCGGCCCCCACCTCAATATGCAAGTTTAATGTTAGTACGGCCCGCAAGTTTTATATGAATGCCGCTTGACACCGTTGTGTTATTTGGGTCCAAAATGGCTGTGTCAACATTCTGGGTTGCCTACCCCTGCGTTAGTGGAAAAGCGGCAAGTGAGTGAAAGCGACAGAGACGTTGCCATGGAGACAAGGATTTTCTTACATGCCTGGCTGCAGTCACACCACGACACCAGTAATAACAGTCCCCGATAACCTGGACCAAATCAAACCCATCCATCCATTTCTACCGCTTATTCCCATTGGGGGCGCAGGGGGTGCTGGTGCCTATCTCAACTATAATCGGGCGGAAGGCGGGGTACACCCTGGACAAGTCGCCATCTCATCGCAGGGCCAACACAGATAGACAGACAACATTCACACTCACATTCACACACTAGGGCCCATTTAGTGTTGCCAATCAACCTATCCCCAGGTGCATGTCTTTGGAAGTGGGAGGAAGTCGGAGTACCCGGAGAGAACCCACACAGTCACGGGGAGGTCATGCAAACTCCACACAGAAAGATCCCGAGCCTGGGATTGAACACAAGACTACCCAGGACCTTCGTATTGTGAGGCAGATGCACTAACCCATCTTCCACCGTGCTGCCCCTGTAATGCAAACCGTTATTTGTTTTTATTATTGTTTAATTTTCATTGCCTCACACGATGAACACTACATATACAGTGGGGCAAATAAGTATTTAGTCAGCCACCGATTGTGCAAGTTCTCCCACTTAAAATGATGACAGAGGTATGTCATTTTCTTTTTTTTTTTTTTTTTGTCCTGTCCAGCTTCTCAGGCAAATCATATAGTTGATGTAGATGCCCATATCGGCTGTTCAGATTTACTGTTAGGACTTCGCATGGCTGCAGTTGTGTGTCCCCGATGATGCAAGAATCCAGTAATCATAGTAAACAACCAATCAATCATGGATGTTCTTATAAGGAGGAAGAGGAGGGGTTTACTAGCCCATAAAGGGGGAGCGGGGGAGAAAAAGGAACACAACAAATAAGCGGCGTTTGGTAATTTTAACGTGAAATAAATTATATCGACTTTACGATATTTTCTTGATTCATATCTTGTTTATAATATATATCGATATATCTTATAAACTCGATATATCACCCAGCCCTACCTTATAATATACATAAGAGCAACATCACTTAATCCAGTCCTTCTCAAATAACCGGGTGGGCCAGTTCTGATTGATTGATTGAGACTTTTATTAGTAGATTGCACAGTACTGTGACGTTTGGCTGTCATGGTGTTGCGGGTGCGCTCTCTCTGGATGCAGTTCGAGCTCGGACACAGCGTAAGGTAAGAAACATAGATTTATTTAAACTAAAAAACAGACTAAGAACATAAAAACTAGCACGAGGCACAAAAGGGCAAAACCAACAGAACTAGCATGGGAGCTAGACAAAAACAAAAGCATAGCGCGTAAGCTAGCCAGTACAAAGGAGGTTTTACCAGAATCGGGAATCAGCGTAGTCACTAGTTGCGTGCAACAAAACTAGGATGTGAGGACGAGTGAACGGAAAAGGCAGGCTTAAATAAGGACAGTAATTACAAGGCATGTGCGCGTCAAAAGCAAGGGACAGGTGAAACTAATAAGCAACCATGGTGACAGAACAAACCAGGAAGTGCACAAACAAACTCAAAAATCCACAAAAAATATGATCCGGGCAGTGGATCATAACAAGTACAGTACATATTCCGTACAATTGACCACTAAATGGTAACACCCAAATAAGTTTTTCAACTAGTTTAAGTCGGGGTCTACGTTAATCGATTCATGGTAACGTGGGGAACGCATGTGGCCTCGAGGGACATGCTCTTTTTTTTGCCGTATTTGAATTTGACTAAGCGTATGTAGCGCTAGGCTTCACTGTGACAATGGTTGGATGTTAAATTTTTATAAAGATACAATGGTTTGCAGAGGTGTACTTATGACAATTTTATAGACAAATGATACTATTTATAGTCGCGGTGGGACATTAAAATATTTTCATTTTCCTTAGGGGGGTAACATAAAAAAATTGGGAAGCACTGACTAAATCTAAATAGGCAAAACGCTGTCAGTAACACATAGGGGTGTAACAGTACGGAAAAAATCTGGTTCGGTACTTACCTCGGTTTAGAGGTCAAGGCTCGGTTCATTGTCGGTACAGTAAGAAAACAACAAAATATAAATGTTTTGGCTATTTATTTACCAAATTTGTAAACAATGCCTTTATCCTTTTAACATTGGGAACACTATAATAATTCTGCCCACGTTAATCCACATTTATCTGCCTCAAATTGTTGCTCAGATTAAATAAAATGACAAAACTTTTCTTCTACCTATAAAAAATGCAACATTAAACAGTTTCAAGTCAACTCATCATGCTTAATTTATCACAGCATTTGGGAAGCCTGTAGTTGATTTTTGTTACGTAAATGTTATATTTTTATCTACATGTGATAACAGGGACTCTGCCATTCAAAGCTCTTCTGTCCGTAAAACACACACACACACACACACACACACACACACACACACACACACACACACACACACACACCAAAATGAGCCAAGGTTACGCTAAAAGCTAATTAGCCTTCACCTCAAGCCAGAACCGCGAGCGAGCTGAGCTGCATTTTAAGTTTCTAGAAGGTCTGTTGACTGGGAGGTGTTTATTATCATTTGGGGAGAGTACGCTGCCTTATGCTCACCTGCTAAACACCTATCTGCTCGACGCTGAAGCATTTACTACATGCGCTCTGAATACGCACTGCTGATTGGTTGTTACCGCTATATATGTAACCAATCAGATGGTTGTGTGGGTGGGACAATGCTGGGTGCTGAGACAGAGGCAGAAGAAGCAAAGCAACTTGTTAAGACTTTAGCTTAGAAACTCGTTCGGTACACCCCCGTACCGAACCGAACGGTTCAATACAAATACACGTACCGTTACACCCCTAGTAACACATGATAATAGACAACAAACATGAGCGTTTAAATTCATATTAATATCAATACTTTATGTACAGTATAGGAGTATCTTTTAGTTTATATGCTCTTTTTTTAATTATGTCAATCAACCTAAATCTGCATCATTCTTATGCACATTCACCAACTAAAACCAGGTTAAAGTCAAAATTTAGATAAGGTAGAAATGACTCACATATAAACATCAATATTATAACAACCACAAAATCAGCACAATGTAAAGAAACGTTGTAGTTTACTTACAGTGTTCTTCTGGCAAATGATTTCCTAAAAGATGACAAAAGGAAAAACACATTCAGACATTTGACCAGCACAATTTGTCTTTTGTATTTCAGGAAAATGCATAACTTCTGCCTTATTTTACAAGAGAGACCTATAAGACGAAAACATGAGCAGAGTTTACGTCCTGATACCTTTAGAAAGGGCTTTTCAACATTGCAAAGCAAAGCACAAAAAGGAAGTTGTAAACAGACGAATGCAAAACTACCAGCGTCAAGAAGCATGCTAGGAGCGAAATCAAGTTTACAGGCAGCGGGGCGCCGCGCAAACAGGAGGGGGGGCGCGGAATATCATCCTAATTAGCAGCTTTACAAAAAGGGAAGAATGCCTCATGAGCAATTATCACGCAAAAACAAGACTGCATACGCTTCCATTATGGCGAAGACAAAAAGACATCGTGGAACACCTGGACATTACACTTATGAACAGCGTATGGATTTTGTCCGCTCCTCTTCAGATGTTCTTCTGCAAGGGTTGCTAAAACAAAGATTTGGCACTCAGGTTGTGTGAACAAAGCTTGTCTGGTAAACAGATGCTGGAGGCCAGGTGTCCTCATTTCTCAATTATTTTTCCAAGGGACAGAATTTTTCTCAGCAAGCACATACATAAAACACATACACGTATGTGCAGTCGCGATCAAAAGTTTACATACACTTGTCAAGAACGTAATGTCATGGCTGTCTTGAGTTTCCAATAATTTCCACAACTCTTATTTTTTTGTGATGGACTGATTGGAGCACATACTTGTTGGTCCAAAAAAACATTCATAAAGTTTGGTTCTTTTATAAATTTATTATGAAAATGTGAGCAAATCTGCTTGGTCAAAAGTATACATACAGCATTGTTAACATTTGGTTACATGTCCCTTGGTAAGTTTCACTGGCAATAACGCGCTTTTGGTAGTTATTCACAAGCTTCTGGTTGTATTTTTGACCACTTCTCTTGACAAAATTGGTGCAGTTAAGCTACATTTGTTGTTTTTCCTGACATGGACTTGTTTCTTCAGCATTGTCCACACGTTTAAGTCCGGACTTTGGGAAGGCCATTCTAAAACCTTAATTCTAATCTGATTTAGCCATTCCAAACATATTGGTAAATGGGTTGTACTTGTATAGCGCTTTTCTACCCCTTTTTAAAGAAGCCTAAAGCGCTTTGACAGTAGGGATGATACTCAAAACCGGTTTTCCCGGTTGTTCGATAAGAAAAGAACCGAGTCCTCGGACTCGAACCCCTTTTTGATAACCGGTACCCGTTATCGAGACCACTATAGTAAAGAAAAAGAGTTGGTTCTTTATTCGAATCCGTCCCGACCAGAAATGCTCCGTGAGACATCACAAGAAACGGCATCACGTAGCTCAGTCATTAGGCGCAGATAGCGAAAGCAGGAAAACAACGGACGGGAAAAAACGCTCCAAGGTGTAATAAAAAAGAAAAGACATAATCCAATGAATAACTAAGTTACAACTTACACCGAGTTGCACTGCCTCTCGTCCGCTCGCTAGCAACTAGCCTGTAGGCTAGCTTTTACAAGCAGAAGGAGTGACAGCGGGGACAGCCAATCACACGTAAGTTAGCATGAAAAAGGCAACCAATCAGGGAGCGATATTTAGGTTAGAGGCGGGACTTCTAGCAGAGACCGACATTTAACCCTTTCTGTGCCATAATCATTGACTAAACATTACGGGCAGCGCTTGTATTGATAGTGACTACACAGTGGCGGCTGGATATTGGTAGTGACGTGTCCCTAGCATCCCTACCCAATTCTACGCCCTTGCTTTACTGAGAGATTTGAGCAGGGTACAAACACATGACCAAAACTTTTACGACCAACCGGAAACATAGCAACCAGGCTAGCAACGCACCTCCTTTACGGCAGCTGTCGCAACGTTCTTAAAGCAACCGCAGCACATACATATATATACAACATTTCCCCCTTTTTTAACTTTTGTTTTTCTTTCCTTGTAAACAAAGCAAAATCACACTGTATATGTGTTGTTAGTCTGATTATAAATAATGCAGACGAGGCGTGTTGCTGCTGAGTTCTTGACGTTTACTGCCGGGTGACGACATGCAACAACACTTTTTGGGGCTACCACACATGTTTGTCACTCCCGTTGCATGCTGGGTAGTGTAGTTGTTATATTCCCTAGCTCAGGGGTGTCAAACTCAAATACAGAGTGGGCCAACATTTTAAACAGAACAAAGCCGCGGGCCAAAGTTGAACAAATTGACCTTTTAATAGGGACCCAAACAAGTTTTGCATTAAATATTGAACAAGCAAGGCTTACATAACTTTAGTGACATGCAAAATCCAGTTTCAAATAATAATAATAATTAAAAAAATATCAATGGCATATCAAACAAAATTTAAATAAAAATGTTATGCCTTTTTTTATATTTGCGATCTTCTGAGGTAAATATCAAATTTTTTCCACAGGCTAATAATACATTTGAGAATAAAAATAACAATAATGAATGAACCAAACATTCAAGCCTTGAACTAGCAAGAGAAAATGCATGAATAAAACGTTAATTATTGGTCAGTTTGCTGGAAGTTTAGTGCTGCAAGGGGTTCTGGGTATTTGTTCTGTTGTGTTACGTGGCGGATGTTCACCCGAAATGTGTTTGTCATTCTTGTTTGGTGTGGGTTCACAGTGTGGCGCATATTTGTAACAGTTCTAAAGTTGTTTATACGGCCACCCTCAGTGTGACCTGTATGGCTGTTGACCAAGTATGCCTTGCATTCACTTGTGCGTGTTTGTGTGTGTGTGTGTGTGTGTGTGTGTGTGTGTGTGTGTGTGTGTGTGTGTGTGTAAAAGCCACAAATATTATGTGACACGCTGTTAGTATGGAGGAAAAGCGGACGTGACGACAGGTTGTAGAGAGCGCCAAAGGCAGTGCCTTAAATGCAAGCCTTTAATATAGTTGTCCAGGTGGAAATCGGTAGAAATTCGGGAGAATGGTTGCCCCGGGAGATTTTCGGGAGAAGCACTGAACTTTGGGAGTCTACCGGGAAAATTAGGAGGGTTGGCAATTATGAGTATTAGCAGTGAATGCGGTGTTACAGCGGCATAACACCGGCGGGCCAGCTCTAATGCTAAATTGATATTGCCTCAAGGGCCAAATTAAATTACACAGCGGGACAGATTTGGCCCGCAGGCCAGAGTTTGACACCCATGCCCTAGCTCATAAATAAATAATGTTAACTCAATAAAGTGTATTTCTTTTTTCAGCTTTTACTTTTCATATTTTGGCATTGTAACCACATTTGCAAACAACTTTTCTCTTCATAGAATTTTCTTTCAATAAAGAAATAAAATGCAAAAATGTCCAATAGTAGCAGAAGTGCACTTTCTGGAGAGCTGTATTATTTTCAGTTTTGTGCCCAAATGACTGATTTTATTTAACACTATATTATTATTTATACACCTATAGTGATTGCAGAGACATGTTGTTTTTGTGTTACTGTATATATTTGTTTTTCTGAAAAATCCCACTTAATATACTTTGGGTAACAACAGTCAATATTTATTTATTTTATTTTATTTTTTTAAGGGGGTAACAGTCAATATTTATTAGATTTAATTTTTTCTTATATAATAAAAGTGAGCTTTTGTTAAACCAAATACTGTTTTTTTCCCCAAGTACAACAGCCTATCTGGACTCGATAAGAGAATCGATAAGTAATCGGTTCGATAAGAAGATTCGATAATAGGCTCGAACTCGATAATTTCTAATCAAACATCATCCCTATTTGAGAGTATTTTCGCATTCGCCCATTCACACACACATACACACACTGATGGCGAGAGCTGCAATGCAAGGCGCTCACCAGTACCCATCAGGAGCAAGGGTGAAGTGTCTTGCCCAAGGACACAAGAGACGTGACTAGGATGGTAGAAGGTGGGGATTGAACCAGTAACCCTCAGATTGCTGACACAGCCACTCTACCAACTTTGCCACGCCGTATTACTGGGTATTGTGGCCGAACAGCTCAATTTTTGTTTCATCTGACTGCAGAACTTTCCTCCAGTAGGTCTTCTCTTTTTCCATGTGACATCAGATGAAACAAAAATGTAGCTATTTGGCCCCAATACCTAGCAATATGTTTGGCGGAGAAAAGGTGAGATCTTTAATCCCAGGAACACCATGTCTACCGTCAAGCATGGTGGTGGTGGTATTATGCTCTGGGGCTGTTTTGCTGCCAATGGAACTGGTGCTTTAGAAAGAGTAAATGGGACAATGGAAAAGGAGGATTACCTCTAAATTATTCAGGACAACCTAAAATCCTCAGCCCGGAGGTTGGGTCTTGGGCGCAGTTGGGTGCTCCAAAAGGACAATGACCCCAAACACACGTCAAAAGTGGTAAAGGAATGCCTAAATCAAGGCTAGAATTAAAGTTTTAGAATGGCCTTCCCAAAGTCCTGCCTTACTGTGAACCCCATTGAGAACATGTGGACAATGCTGAAGAAACAAGTCCATGTTTGAAAACCAACGAATTTAGCTGAACTGCACCAATTTTGTTAATTGGAGTGGTCAAAAATTCAACCAGGAGTTTGTGGATGGCAACCAAAAGCGCCTTATTGCAGTGAAACTTGCCAAAGGACATGGAACCAAATATTAAAGGCCTACTGAAACCCACTACTACCGACCACACAGTCTGATAGTTTATATATCAATGATGAAATATCAACATTGCAACACATGCCAATACGGCCGGTTTAGTTAACTAAATTACAATTTTAAATTTCCCATGGAGTTTCCTGTTGAAAACGTCGTGGAATGATGACGCGTATGATGACGCGTGTTTGTGACGTTATTGGTTGGAGGGGACATATTAGTGCAGCACCACTTACGGCTAAAAGTCGTCTCTTTTCATCGCGCAATTACACAGTATTCTGGACATCTGTGTTGCTGAATCTTTTGCAATTTGTTCAATTAATAATGGAGAAGTCAAAGTAGAAAGATGGAGGTGGGACGCTTTTACCCTTTAGCCACACAAACACGCAGTGTTTCCTTGTTTAAAATTCACAGAGGTGAAGCTTTCCTATGGATCAGAGCGGTCAAGCGAACATGGATCCTGACTACATGTCAACCGGCAGTTTTCGGTGAGAAAAATGTGGCAATAAGTCGCCTCTGACCGGAGATCAGCGGAGCCAGCGACCTCCTGCAGCTGCCGTGACTTCTCTCATAGACTCTGGCGTCAACACACCCGTGGCCACACCCCTCCGACTTTAAGGTACTATTTAACTCACTAAAACACTAGCAACACAATAGGCAGATAAGGGATTTCCCAAAATTATCCTAGTAATTGTGTCTGAAAACATCTGAATCGCTCTCACTGCCCTCGCCTTTTTTTTCTTTACTTTTTTCTAGGCCTTCACTCTAAATTTCCTCATCCACAAATCTTTCATCCTCGCTCAAATTAATGGGGGAATTGTCACTTTCTCAGTCAAATAGCTCTAGCTGCTGCTGGCTATGATTGTTAAAAATGTGAGGATGTGAAGAGCCCTACAACCCATGACGTCACGCGCACATCGTCTGCTACTTCAGGTAAAGGCAATGCCTTTTTTATTAGCGACCAAAAGTTGCGAACTTTATCGTCGATGTTCTCTACTAAATCCTTTCAGCAAAAATATGGCAATATCGCGAAATGATCAAGTATGACACGTAGAATGGACCTCCTATCTCCGTTTAAATAAGAAAATCTAATTTCAGAAGGCCTTTAACATTGCTGTATGTATACTTTTGACCCAGCACATTTCGTCACATTTTCATTAGACCTATAATAAATTCATAAAACAACCAAACTTCATGAATGTTTTTTGTGACAAACAAGCAGGTGTCTCACAGACTATGACTGCATGGTGTACATCACCTTACAAAATGGAAAAGGTGTCTACAAAAGTTAAGCTTTAGTGCCCTCCATAAAAAAATCTCCTACAATAATCTGCTACCATCACATAAGCGATGCATTCAGGTGCTGCAGGAAGAAAAACATACCGTCAGTCTGTCAAGCCACCTCCTCCATAAAAATAGCTTTTAAAGGCCGACTGAAATGAGATTTTCTTATTCAAACGGGAATAGCAGGTCCATTCTATGTGTCATACTTGATCATTTTGCGATATTGCCATATTTTTGCTGAAAGGATTTAGTAGAGAACATCCACGATAAAGTTCACAACTTTCGGTGTTAAGAGAAAACCCCTGCCTCTACCGGAAGTCGCAGACGATGACGTCACACGTGTGGGGGCTCCTCACATATTCACATTGTTTTTAATGGGAGCCTCCAACAGAAAGTGCTATTCGAACCGAGAAAACGACAATTCCCCCATTCATTTGAGCAAGGATGAAAGGTTCGTGTTTGAGGATATTGATAGCGACGGACTAGAAAAAAAAATTATAAAAAAAAAAAAAATAACAAAAAAAAAAAGCGATTGCATTGGGACAGATTCCGATGTTTTTAGAGACATTTACTAGGATAATTCTGGGAAATCCCTTATATTTCTATTGTGTTGCTAGTGTTTTAGTGAGTTTAACGGTACCTGATAGTCGGAGGTGTACGTCCACGTGTGTCTTGACGCCAATGTCTCAGGGGAGTCAACTGGCAGCTTTATGGACGGCACAAGCTCAGCTTTTCTCCGGTAAGAAGAGACTTTTTACCACAATTTTCTCACCGAAAACTGCTGGTTGACAAGTGGTCGGGATCCATGTTCGCTTGACCGCGCTCTGATCTATAGTAAAGTTTCACCTCCAGGAATTTTAAACAAGGAATCACCGTGTGTTTGTGTGGCTAAAGGCTAAAGCTTCCCAACTCCATCTTTCTACTTTGACTTCTCCAATATTAATTGAACAAATTGAAAAAGATTCAGCAACACAGATCTCCAAAATTCTGTGTAATTATGTGGTTAAAGCAGATGACTTTTAGCTGTGTGTGTGTGCAGCGCTCATACTTCCTTAAAACCCGTGACGTCTTGGATACACGTCATATTTACATGACGTTTTCAAGACGAAACTCCCGGGAAATTTAAAATTGTAATTTAGTAAACTAAAAAGGCCGTATTGGCATGTGTTGCAATGTTAATATTTCATCATTGATATATAAACTATCAGACTGCGTGGTCGGTAGTAGTGGGTTTCAGAAGGCCTTTAATCCAAAATCATGTGATTAAACAGCTGCATTACGTAGCTATGTGTGTCCTGGAACGCCGATTGTGATGATGATGAGATGAGAGTGCACCTGTAGGGACTGGAGCGAGTCAGAGTTGGTGTCGCAGTACAAGATGATGTTGTTGGCCATGCTGAAGCTCTCTCTCACTCCCAGGTGGTAGAAGAGTGACGGCTGGCGGAAGGCGTCCGTCATCTCCACGACGGCGATGTCTGATGAAAAGAAGGTAGGAGTACGTTACAGGTCTAGCATCAAGGGCTCAAGCCTGGGTGTGTGTTTTGCTTTTTCTTTGACTTTAAACACATAAACAAATAAAAAAGACAACAAAATAAGTTGCTGCTGCCATAGATAACATCTCTGTAGACCTCACGCCATGAAATATCATTCTGATCAATACAACATACTGAAGGGAATGTAAGACTGCCCTGAATATAAGACTTTTTTTTTAAAAGACAAAACAATGTTTTTAATATCAGCAAAAGAAGTGGTAGCTGCAGGCCGCTACCACACCAACAAAAAGCCCAAGCAACTTTTTCCAAATCAACACCATATGAAAAAATAGTCACCAATAGAAGGAGATAACGTCCGCAGGAACCTACCACATACACTATTTGATTTCCTATTATGCTGCTCATTTTTATTTGACACTTATTGAAATATCTTGTGTGACATCACGAACAAAAGTGCACTTAATTTGTTTTTAACTAATGTAATGGTGTTCTGTATAAAAATTGCACATTAATTTAATATTTTGATATGTCATCTTATAGTGACATCATGCACAAAAGTGCACTCATAGCTTGTTTTTAAAATGTCTCTGACAATCTTGCACTTTCTGTTTTGAAATGACATGAATGTTTGTGCCACTGCTTAATAACTCTTTAATTAGTACAGTTTTGGTCAATTGACTTAGTTGTGATTTCTCTCTCTGCATGAATGTTTAAAAACAGCATATATTAATGCAGTATGAACAAGAATGTTTTAATGTAGACACATAGAATCATCAAACTAAAGTGATTATATGCATCAAGTGTTCATTCAAGGCTAAGGCAAAATATCAAAATATATATCGTGTATCGTGACATGGCCTAAAATTATCGAGATATTAATAAAAGGCCATATCGCCCAGCCCTACGACAAACATCTAAAAAGCAATTAGCTACCTGCTGCCACCAGTGATTTGGAAGAGTATTACATGGTTACTCTGCCCAGCTCGAGACAGCACAGACTATCAACAACGGCACATTTGTGGATTATAACTACTGGTTTGCACAAAATATTTTTAACCAAATTAGGAGAAATTACATAATCTCCCATGACACACCAGACTGTAGTTGACGCAGCACAGTGGTTGAAAAACAGTGTGATATACAATATTAGATCGGGACACACCTCATTTCTATTTTCATTGTTCACAGTGTGGACGTCAGAAGTTGCCAAACACTTTATTGTTAGCTTTTGATGTTGACGTCACGTTCCCCGAAGCACGGAATGTTTTCATTGATCAAGGTGGCTCCTCCATTCTTTTCAACATCGTCAAGGGAACACAAACACACGCACTATTACAGCTGCTACGCCCCGTGAGTTGGATGAGTAGGCCAGGAGAGAAAATATTGCCGGGTGTCAGTCAAGCCGGCAGGAAGTGAAGCTGCTGGAAAAGGGGTGGAGAGTTCCCAGCCTTGAGAGCGAGGCTACCAGCATAACAAGCTACATTTCTGGGGTGTAACGTATCATGAAACTGCACAATGTTCCAACTCGCACAATGTTATGACAGCACAGTGCGTGCCTGTAAACACCCGGCTAGTACAGGAAGTGACATTGGTCGGGGTTGGACTCGTCATTGCCGTCCCACCTGGAGCCGCCGATAACAACAAAAACAAGTCGGTGTGCGGCAAGATAACCCAGCACGCTGGCTCCTTATCCCACGAAATGGTAGATGTGGGTGTGGCTTAAAGGTCTTCTATTGTTGGTTTTTGTATGGCTGAATGTTTTTGAGGGCAATTGCCTTTCTCATGGCATGAAACATTGCTTAACAGAAGAAGGTGGGTCGAGCAGACAACAATTGCACTAAAGTAAAAGTAGTGTTACTCTGGAGCGGCAACCTGTGGCTCTAGGGCAGGGATGTCAAACTCGTTTTCATTGAGGGCCACATCGCAGTTATGGCTGCCATCAGAGGGCCACTAGTAACAGCGAATAATGTGTGAAGTTGCCTCTAGATTACATTATTAATATATATATATATATATATCTATATATATATATATATATATATATATATATATATATATATATATATATATATTACAGTGGGGCAAAAAAGTATTTAGTCAGCCACCAATTGTGCAAGTTCTCCCACTTAAAATGATGACAGAGGTCTGTAATTTTCCTTTCCTGCTTGGCACTCAGCATCAAGGGTTGGAATTGGGGGTTAAATCACCAAAAATGATTCCCGGGCGCGGCACCGCTGCTGCCCACTGCTCCCCTCACCTATCAGGGGGTGATCAAGGGTGGTGGGTCAAATGCAGAGAATAATTGGTACTTTAACTTTAACTTCAATTGAGAGGACACACAAACATGACGCAGAACAATCTAAGAGTAGTGAAACAAAAATAATTATCAACAACAGTATCAATACTAGTAAAAATTCCAACATAGCAGTGATCAAAAATCCCTCATTGACATCATCAGCAAAGACATTAACAAAAAAAATAAAGATAAAAAAAATAAATAATAATAATTACAACAAAAAAAATGAACAAAACAACACAGTGGCTTATACTTGCATCGCATCTCATAAACTTGACAACACATTGTGTTCAATATTTTCCACAAAGATAGAAGAAGTCTTAGTTTTGGTTCATCCATCCATCATCTTCCGCTTATCCGAGGTCGGGTCGCGGGGGCAGCAGCCTAAGCAGGGAAGCCCAGACTTCCCTATCTCCAGCCACTTCGTCTAGCTCTTCCCGGGGGATCCCGAGGCGTTCCCAGGCCAGCCGGGAGACATAGTCTTTCCAACGTGTCCTGGGTCTTCCCCGTGGCCTCCTACCAGCTGGACGTGCCCTAAACACATCCCTAGGGAGGCGTTCGTGGCATCCTGACCAGATGCCCGAACCACCTCATCTGGCTCCTCTCGATGTGGAGGAGCAGCGGCTTTACGTTGAGCTCCTCCCGGATGGCAGAGCTTCTCACCCTATCTCTAAGGGAGAGCCCCGCCACCCGGCGGAGGAAACTCATTTCGGCCGCTTGTACCCGTGATCTTATCCTTTCGGTTATGACCCAAAGCTCATGACCCATAGGTGAGGATGGGAACGTAGATCGACCGGTAAATTGAGAGCTTTGCCTTCCGGCTCAGCTCCTTCTTCACCACAACGGATCGATACAACGTCCGCATTACTGAAGACGCCGCACCGATCCGCCTGTCGATCTCACGATCCACTCTTCCCCCACTCGTGAACAAGACTCCTAGGTACTTGAACTCCTCCACTTGGGGCAGGGTCTCCTCCCCAACCCGGAGATGGCACTCCACCCTTTTCCGGGCGAGAACCATGGACTCGGACTTGGAGGTGCTGATTCTCATTCCGGTCGCTTCACGCTCGGCTGCGAACCGATCCAGTGAGAGCTGAAGATCCCGGCCAGATGAAGCCATCAGGACTACATCATCTGCAAAAAGCAGAGACCTAATCCCGTGGCCACCAAACCGGAACCCCTCAACGCCTTGGCTGCGCCTAGAAATTCTGTCCATAAAAGTTATGAACAGAATCGGTGACAAAGGACAGCCTTGGCGGAGTCCAACCTTCACTGGAAACGTGTCCGACTTACTGCCAGCAATGCGGACCAAGCTCTGACACTGATCATACAGGGAGCGGACTGCCACAATAAGACATTCCGATACCCCATACTCTCTGAGCACTCCCCACAGGACTTCCCGAGGGACACGGTCGAATGCCTTCTCCAAGTCCACAAAGCACATGTAGACTGGTTGGGCAAACTCCCATGCACCCTCAAGAACCCTGCCGAGAGTATAGAGCTGGTCCACAGTTCCACGACCAGGACGAAAACCACACTGTTCCTCCTGAATCCGAGGTTCGACTATCCGGCGAAGCCTCCTCTCCAGTACACCTGAATAAACCTTACCGGGAAGGCTGAGGAGTGTGATCCCACGATAGTTGGAACACACCCTCCGGTCCCCCTTCTTAAAGAGAGGTACCGCCCCCGATGTCCACGCGATGCTGCAGAGTCTTGTCAACCAAGACAGCCCCACAGCATCCAGAGCCTTAAGGAACTCCGGGCGGATCTCATCCACCCCCGGGGCCTTGCCGCCGAGGAGCTTTTTAACTACCTCAGCGACCTCAGCCCCAGAAATAGGAGAGTCCACTACAGATTCCCCAGGCACCGCTTCCTCAAAGAAAGACGTGTTGGTGGGATTGAGGAGGTCTTCGAAGTATTCCCTCCACCGACCCACAACATCCGCAGTCGAAGTCAGCAGAACACCATCCGCACCATACACGGTGTTGATAGTGCACTGCTTCCCCTTCCTGAGGCGCCGTATGGTGGTCCAGAATCGCTTCGAAGCCGTCCGGAAGTCGTTTTCCATGGCTTCCCCGAACTCTTCCCATGTCCGAGTTTTTGCCTCCGCGACCGCTAAAGCTGCACACCGCTTGGCCCGTCGGTACCCGTCCACTGCCTCCGGAGTCCTATGAGCCAAAAGAACCCGATAGGACTCCTTCTTCAGCTTGACGGCATCCCTCACTGCTGGTGTCCACCAACGGGTTCTGGGATTACCGCCACGACAGGCACCAACAACCTTGCGGCCACAGCTCCAATCAGCCGCCTCGACAATAGAGGTTCGGAACATGGTCCACTCGGACTCAATGTCCCGCACCTCCCTCGTGACATGTTCAAAGTTCTCCCGGAGGTGTGAATTGAAACTCTCTCTGACAGGAGACTCTGCCAGACGTTCCCAGCAGACCCTCACAATGCGCTTGGGCCTGCCAGGTCTGTCCGGCATCCTCCCCCACCATCGCAGCCAACTCACCACCAGGTGGTGATCGGTAGAAAGCTCCGCCCCTCTCTTCACCCGAGTGTCCAAAACATAAGGCCGCAAATCCGATGACACAACTACAAAGTCGATCATGGAACTGCGGCCTAGGGTGTCCTGGTGCCAAGTGCACATATGGACACCCTTATGTTTGAACATGGTGTTTGTTATCGACAAACTGTGACGAGCACAAAAGTCCAATAACAAAACACCACTCGGGTTTAGATCCGGGCGACCATTCTTCCCAATCACGACTCTCCAGGTTTCACTGTCGTTGCCAACATGAGCGTTGAAGTCTCCCAGTAGGACAAGGGAATCACCCGGAGGAGCACTTTCCAGTACTCCCTCGAGTGTACCCAAAAAGGGTGGGTATTCTGAACTGCTGTTTGGTGCGTAAGCACAAACAACAGTCAGGACCCGTCCCCCCACCCGAAGGCGAAGGGAAGCTACCCTCTCGTCCACTGGGTTGAACTCAAACGTACAGGCTTTGAGCCGGGGGGCAACCAGAATTGCCACCCCAGCCCGTCGCCTCTCACTGCCGGCAACGCCAGAGTGGAAGAGGGTCCAGTCCCTCTCGAGAGAACTGGTTCCAGAGCCCTTGCTGTGCGTCGAGGTGAGTCCGACTATATCCAGCCGGAACTTCTCTACCTCGCGCACTAGCTCAGGCTCCTTCCCCCCCAGTGAGGTGACGTTCCACGTCCCAAGAGCTAGCTTCTGTAGCCGAGGATCGGACCGCCAAGTGCCCTGCCTTCGGCTGCCGCCCAGCTCACAATGCACCCGACCTCTATGGCCCCTCCTATGAGTGGTGAGCCCATTGGAGGGATGACCCACGTTGCCTCTTCGGGCTGTGCCCGGCCGGGCCCCAAGGGAACAGGCCCGACCACCAGGCGCTCGCCATCGTGCCCCAACTCCGGGCCTGGCTCCAGGGCAGGGCCCCGGTGACCCACGTCCGGGCGAGGGAAATCTGGGTTCATTTCGTTGTAATTCCATAGAGGTCTTTGAGCTGCTCTTTGTCTGATCACTCACCTAGGACCTGTTTGTCTTGGGAGACCCTACCAGGGGGCATGAAAACCCCCAGACAACATAGCTCCTAGGATCATTGGGACACGCAAACTCCTCTACCACGGTAAGGTAGCAGCTCAGAGAGGAGAGTTTTGGTTCATTTAACAGTTAAAACAATTTTTTTGTGTGTGTAATTATAATAATTAGTTATTGTTAGTTATGATTATTTTAAAAGTACAGTTAATTTGACAAAAAGCTTTGAGCATGTACTTTAACTGCCATCTACTGTCTCCTCTTAAAGTATGTGCGGTATAAAACCATTAAAACATCAATATAGTATTAGTTACAAGGATCACCCCACACATAACGGGCAGCATGGTGGAAGAGGGGTTATTAGTGCATCTGCCTCCAAATACGAAGGTCCTGAGTAGTCCTGGGTTCAATCCCGGGCTCGGGGTCTTTCTATGTGGCGTTTGGATGTTAAACATGCACCTGGGGATAGGTTGATTGGCAACACTAAATGGTCCCTAATGTGTGAATTTGAGTGTGAATGTTGTCTGTCTATCTGTGTTGGCCCTGTGATGAGGTGGCGACTTCTCCAGGGTGTATGCCGCCTTCCGCCCGAATGCAGCTGAGATAGGCTCCATCCAGAAAATGGATGGATGGATGGACCCCACACATAACAAAATCATGAATTCACAAATGAATGCAAAGTTATGGGGACAAAAATAAGCCTCAAAACAATGCAACTTTTTTGCAACTTTCTGAAAAAGCCACCACGAATTTAGGCATCTCCCAAAAGATAAGCCCTGTTCCAAGCACAAAGCACATCCTGTGCAGCCGTACGTATCAAGAGATGCTCTGCGTTCCAGACGAGCACCAGCGGCTATAACATCCGCATATTAGGACGTCTGCTTCCTGATTGCGCCTTCCTGCCTGCCGTAAAAGGCAGCGAGCGAGACAAGAGATCGAATCTCTTCTAGAACCACGTGTACTTCCATCTGTGTCATTTCTCCTAAAAGGCTGGGTTGCAATTGTGTGCTTATTGTTCCTGTTCCCATTCTTGATCTGGCAGAGTTCAACAAAAACCACAAAGCGTCTGAGGGCAGGCTGACATGCCAGAGAGCTGTGTCTCCAGGTGCTAACCTAAGTCGCCCTGTCACCAATTAATGAGGCTCTAAGCAGCAGATCACATGCCTTCACCTCACTTGTCCTCGCTGCCTCTTAAAGGGGAACGTTATCACAATTTCAGAAGGGTTAAAACCATTAAAAATCAGTTCCTAATGGCTTCTTTTATTTTTTGATTTTTTTTTCAAAATTTTACCCATCATGGAATATCCCTGCCTGATTTTCGCTATCTGTAAATCCACCCGTCCATTTTCCTGTGATGTCACTGCGTGACGCCAATACAAACAAACATGGGACAGAAAGATATAGCAACATTAGCTCGGATTCAGACTCGGATTTCAGCGGCTTAAGCGATTCAACAGATTACGCATGTATTGAAACGGATGGTTGGAGTGTGGAGGCAGATAGCGAAAAATAAATTGAAGAAGAAACTGGTTGGGGACATCTCTACGCTGCTGATCCGCCTCCGCTTGGGATGGTTTCCTGTGGACGGGACTCTCGCTGCTGTCTTGGATCCGCTTTGAACTGAACTCTCGCGGCTGTGTTGGAGCCACTATGGATTGAACTTTCACAGTATCATGTTAGACCCGCTCGACATCCATTGCTTTCGGTCCCCTAGAGGGGTGGGGGGGGGTTGCCCACATCTGACTGGTCCTCTCCAAGGTTTCTCATAATCAGCATTGTCACTGGCGTCCCACTGGATGTGAATTCTCCCAGCCCACTGGGTGTGAGTTTTCCTTGCCCTTTTGCGGGTTCTTCCGAGGATGTCGTAGTCGTAATGGTTTGTACAGTCCTTTGAGACATTTGTGATTTAGGGCTATATAAATAAACATTGATTGATTGATTGAAGAAACTGAAGCTATTGAGCGAATAGCTATTGAAGCTATTCGCTCAATAGCTATATCTATAGCTATTGAAGCTATTCGGCGATCGCCTTCTAACCAACGATTGCATCTTTTGACCACTGGATCAACTTAAATCCGTCGATTGGTAAGTGTTTGTTTGGCATTAAATGTGGGTGGAGGGAAAGACTGGATGCAAATATAGCTACAAATGTACATACAGCTAGCCTAAATAGCATGTTAGCATCGGTTAGCTGGCAGTCATGCCGTGACCAAATATGTCTGATTAGCACATAAGTCAATAACATCAACAAAACTCACCTTTGTGATTTAGTTGACTTTATCGTTGGAAATGCATCTGCTTTGAGTGTCGCAGGATATCCACACATGTATGTCGTAGCATCGCTATCGTCGGTAAAATGTGCAGAACAAATGAGGGACTTTCGCATCTTTTGACACTGGTGCAACTTGAATCCGTCGATTGGTATCTGTTTGTTTGGCATTAAATGTGGGTGGAGGGAAAGGCTGGATGCAAATATAGCTACAAATGAGGCATAATGATGCAATATGTACATACAGCTAGCCTAAATGGCATGTTAGCATCGATTAGCATGCCGTGCTAATCGATGCACACTCCACATAAGTCAACTTGAATCCCTCCCTGTTCGTGTTGTTACACCCTCCGACAACACACCGACGAGGCATGATGTCTCCAAAGTACGGAAAAGAATCGAAAAAATGGAAAATAACAGACCTTATTTGACTTGGTGTGTGTAATGTGTTTGAGAAAATGGTGGATTGCTTCCCGTTGTGACGTCACAGCGAACATTTGAAAGGCGTTTTAATCGCCAAATTCGCCCTTTTAGAGTTCGGAAATCGGTTAAAAAAAAAAGGTCTTTTTTCTGCAACATCAAGGTATATATTGACGCTTACATAAGTCTGGTGACAATGTTCCCCTTTAAATAGGACAAACTGAAATAAAGACAATGATGTCCTCTCACCCCCGGCAGCTAAGCCCTGCTGTTGCTTTATCAAAACTAAATTTGATTCACTCTCCTGCTATTCAGAACAGAGGAGGCAAAAAGACTTTAATATTCTCTTTGGCTCTCAGGAGCAGTAATCCAGTAGAATGGCTCGCTTTCCCAGCGGTGCGTCATTGGGATTGGACACCTTGAAAGCGGCACCAGTTTTAATTATTTACTATATTCTCTCTGTGGATAATTAAAGCAAAATAGTGTAAAGTATAGGGCTGGGCGATATATCGCGGGTTTGTCTCTGTGCGATATAGAAAATGACTATATCGTGATATTCAAGTACACGTTCTCATGCAGTTGCTTTTAGCTGCTGGCATTACACTACAGGCTCTTCTAACTCCTTCTGGTTTCTCCTTCTCACAGAGTCTTAAAACAAGCGCACTTTCTTACATACGTCACATACATTCAGTGGGGCAAAAAAGTATTTAGTCAGCCACCGATTGTGCAAGTTCTCCCACTTAAAATGATGACAGAGGTCTGTAATTTTCATCATAGGTACACTTCAACTGTGAGAGACAGAATGTGAAAAAAAAAAAAGGAATTTTAAAGAATTTATTTGTAAATTATGGTGGAAAATAAGTATTTGGTCAACCATTCAAAGCTCTCACTGATGGAAGGAGGTTTTGGCTCAAAATCTCACGATACATGGCCCCATTCATTCTTTCCTTAACACGGATCAATCGTCCTGTCCCCTTAGCAGAAAAACAGCCCCAAAGCATGATGTTTCCACCCCCATGCTTCACAGTTGGTTTGGTGTTCTTGGGATGCAACTCAGTATTCTTCTTCCTCCAAACACGACGAGTTGAGTTTATACCAAAATGGATACATGGATGATACAGCAGAGGATTGGGAGAATGTCATGTGGTCGGATGAAACCAAAATATAAATTTTTGGTATAAACTCAACTTGTCGTGTTTGGAGGAAGAAGAATACTGAGTTGCATCCCAAGAACAGACAACTTTGTCAAGTGTGGGGCAAAAGCGTGGCAACAAAAAGTAGCATAACTGCTAAAATGTAGCATCATTTGAAAAGTCACCAGCTAGAGAATGAAGAGTGCTTACTCCGCATGTCAACATCTCCATTCGGTGCCACACCAACAAAATGCCGAGGCAACCATTTCCACATCAACAACGTATGAAAAAAATTGTCAACGAAGGAGATAACGTCCGCAGTAACCTAACACATAGCGATTTGATTTCATATTATGCAGCTCATTTTTATTGGACAGTTATAGAAATATTTTGTGTGACATCATGCACAAAAGTGCACTTTATTTGTTTTAAACTATTGTAGTGGCGTTCTGTACAAAAAGTGCACTTTAATTTAGTGTTGTTTTGATATGTCATCTTAGTGACATCATGCACAAAAGTGACTCATAGCTTGTTTTAAAAAGTCTCTGACAATCTTGCACTTTCTGTTTTGAAAATGACATGAATGTTTGTGCCACTGCTTAATAACTGTTTAATAAATACAGTTTTGGTCAATTGAGTTAGTTGTGATTTCCCTCTCTGCATCAGGGGCGGTTCTAGGCATGCATATATGAGGGGGCAGTCAGAAATGTGAAGGGGGCATCATGTGTCCACATCATGCTCCAGCACTTTTTTTTCTGTGCTTATAGTAACGATGCTTTCTCCATTGAAATGGGTCTTTAACTATGTGTCCAACCCCAACCTGGAGTAGTGGATTGCACTTCTCAGGCCTCTACCTTCAGACCTGTCCAACTTGGGTGTCCCACCTGAAGACTAAGCTCCTGCTGGTATAGCTCTTACGGTCACTGAGGCACGCAAACCCCCTGACCACAACAAGGTGGCAATCCCTCAGGGGGGGAAACATTAAAAGTGCTGCCATATTTCCGACAGGGTAAACAGAAGCAGGCGTCTCGCACCACAGAATACTCTAGCCATGGTCGTGTGCAGTACCAGGCAGGATTGAATGATCTTAATGTTGTACCAAATGCACGCTTTGGGTAGCCACCCAGTATTGGCTGAGAGGGTGTGTTGCCATTTAAGTCACTGGGTAGCTGAGCAGGCTGCTTTGGGGGAGCGCTTGTTGGGGGGACGGAGGGAGCTGGTGCAGGAGAAACAGTGCTTGCTGGTGCTAAAGGTGCAGTATTGCTAGCTGCTGTCCCTGATGTACTAGCAGTAGCACCATTGCTACTACTACATGCAGGAGCAGGATTAAACTTTTTAAATGCTCTGAAAATGGATGCATTACAGAGCATTAACTTTCTCTTTGTGAGCTGCTGGAAGCTGGAGCAGAAAATAAGTAAGCTTGAACAACAACAGAAAAAACCCGCTGTGATTACATGAAGAAAAACAACAACTTAGGGGTCTGTCAGACACAGGTCACTTGTCTTCAGTTTGTCACATGCAGTGGACGTGGACACTCATCTGGGCACAACATTCCTTCACTCCAATGTATGTGTGTTGCCCACTTGCTTGTAAATTGATGAAAACGGCTGTGTTTTTGTTATTAGGTGTATTTGTCATATCAAATGAAACTTATAATTTGTTTATTACAAAATGTAGATTGAAACATTAAAGGTTGATTATGTAGAATTACAAGAAAAACAACAGAGAAAGAATTCCAGCAGTCGATTGCCAGACCGTTGCTAAGTAAAACGGGCCGTTGCTAGGGACTCCACTCTGAACAGAGGACAGCAGAGAAGGACTGCTAAGCACCTTAAGTTTCATTTTTACCGTCATTAACAGCATCATAAATGACTTGTAGCTTGTTACAGGGACAGTGGAGGCTCTCTGCCTTCCAAACCACTGCTGCTCAGAGCCTCCGCTGTCACTGCTCTCGTCAAGCTGTAAAAAAAAAAAAAAAAAAAAAGGGACTCCGTAGCACCGAAAGTCCGCGACGATAAACGTGTTTATGACAGATAAGACTACACAAATACACCCATCCTAACAAGTATATGATAAATGTAGAGAACTTTCCGTTTTCTTTTACTTTCATACTGCAACAGTGATTGGATGTTTACTGAGGGCTGAGGGGTGTGTGCGGGTGTGTGTCTGCTGCGCATCCTGTGGAATGTTGAATACACGCACAGCGGAGGGAGGGATGAGAGGGAAGTCGACACTACTATATCGTGTGTGTCCCTTTTTCGGCGGATTTTTCCGCTAGTGCAGATAATTTTGTCAACTTGTAATGTAGTAATTTTGTGAGTTTATTAAAATTTGCTTTCTCAAATTTTGATTTGAGGGGGCAAGACATTTATTTAAGGGGGCTCTGCCCCCTCTTGCCCCTGCATAGAGCCGGCCATGCTCTGCATGAAAGTTTAAAATGAGCATATATTAATGCAGTATGAACAAGAATGTTTTAATCTAGACACAGAGAATCATCATACTGCTGTGATTATATGCATCAAGTGTTAATTCAAGGATAAGGCAAAATATGGACATGTATATTGTGTATTGCGACATGGCCTAAAAATATTGAGATATTAAAAAAAGGCCATATCGCCCAACCCTAGTACAGTACATGTATTTGAACTAAGGATGTAACGATATAAGAAATATACACTATATTGCCAAAAGTATTTGGCCACCCGTCCAAATGATCAGAATCCGGTGTCCTAATCACTTGGCCCGGCCAGAGGTGTATAAAATCAAGCACTTAGGCATGGAGACTGTTTCTACAAACATTTGTGAAAGAATGGGCCGCTCTCAGGAGCTCAGTGATTTCCAGCGTGGAACTGTCAAAGGATGCCACCTGTGCAACAAATCAAGTCGTGAAATTTCCTCACTCCTAAATGTTCCAAAGTCAACTGTCGGCTTTAATATAAGAAAATGGAAGAGTTTGGGAACAACAGCAACTCAGCCACCAAGTGGTAGGCCAAGTAAACTGACAGAGAGGGGTCGGCGGATGCTGAAGCATAAAGTGCAAAGACTTTCTGCACAGTCAGTTGCTACAGAGCTCCAAACTTTATGTAACCTTCCAATTAGCCCACGTACATTATGCAGAGAGCTTCATGAAATGGGTTTAATGGCTGATCAGCTGTATCTAAGCCATACATCACCAAGTCCGATGCAAAACGTGGGATGCAGTGGTGTAAAGCATGTCACAACTGGACTCCAGACGCTTTTCCTTCTGGCAATCTGATGGACGAGTCTGGGTTTGGAGGTTGCCAGGAGGACGGTACATTTTGGACTGCATTGTGCGGAATGTTAAATTTGGTGGAGGAGGAATTATGATGTGGGGTTGTTTTTCAGGAGTTGGGCTTGGCCCCTTAGTTCCAGTGAAAGGAACTTTGAATGCTCCAGGATACCAAAACATTTTGGACAATTCCATTATGCCAACCCTGTGGGAAAAGTTTTGAGCGGGCCCTTTCCTTTTCCAAATGGACTGTGCACCCGCACACAAAGCAGGGTCCATAAAGACATGGATGACATAGTCTGGTGTGGATGAACTTGACTGGCCTGCACAGAGTCCTGACCTGAACCCGATAGAACACCTTTGGGATGAATTAGAACGGAGACTGAGACCCAGGTCTTCTCGACTAACATCAGTGTGTGACCTCACCAATGCGCTTTTGGGAGAATGGTGGAAAATTCATAAAAAAACACTCCGCAACATTGTGGACAGCCTTCCCAGACGAGTTGAAACTGTATTAGCTCCAAAAGGTGGACCGACATTATATTGAACCCTATGGGTTAGGAATGGGATGGCACTTCAAGTTCATGTGTGAGTCAAGGCAGGTGGCCAAATTCTTTTGGCAATATGGTGTATATTCCGATTTTTGTGACCAAAGTTATCAAGATCATTTATATTTTCATGGCATTGATGAAATGTGCTCAAAAAGCACCGTAATGTCCGGACTATAAGCCGCTACTTTTTTCCTACACTTTGAACTCTGCGGCTAATTGCTGTAACGTTTTGTGTTTAATTATTTTTTATTAAACCCAAGCAGAGGACTGATATTGGGTGTTGTTATTTGTGCAATGGTGCCATCTTTTGGAAAGTAAAGCGTGTTTCTGCTCAAAAGAGTCTTTCATTCATCACTCCTAGCAATGTTTGCAAGTTTTACAATTTCACTAAAACAATTCTTACATAAGTAAGAATTGTTTTGCTCCACGTCCCATGTGTGATGTCTGTAGGAGTGGTTTCATGGATATTTGTACGAACTATCGTAATGTAATGACGCTAATGTCATTAGCATTAGCTAATATGCTAACACGTCTGCGAGTGTCCGTGTCAGTATTATCCCAGCATTGATACAAAGTTAATTATATGTACATGTTTTTTAAAACTGATTTAGAAACAACGTTAGACTTAGACAAACTTTATTGATCCACAAGGGAAATTGTTTCACACAGTAGCTCAGTTACAAACCATGCATCCATTTTCTACCGCTTGTCCCTTTTGGGGTCGCGGGGGGGTGCTGGTGCCTATCTCAGCTGCATTCGGGCGGAAGGCGGGATACACCCTGGACAAGTCGCCACCTCATCGTAGGGATAGTAGCAATACAAAATATAATATATATGTCAAATTTATATATTATATTTCCAGAATATAATAAACACTGATATAATGTTATATTATATTATATTATTATTATTTGATATAATATATAAAATATATAACAAATCCCAAATACCATGTACAATATTACAATATATGTAACAGCTGCAGCAAAAAAAAGTGCAGCATAAAATAGAGCGTAGATCCAGCAGAAAATAAACATTATAAACAAAGGGAGGTAGATATCATAGAAGCGGTCAGGTATTAGACAGATATTGTTGATGTCCACGTTGTTGGTTGGAAATGACCAAAATTCAATGGTTAAATTGATTAAACGTCGTCAGAAAGCATGTTTTTTCAAAGTCGTGTTTGAGTTGCTTAACGTCAGAATCGGATTCAACAAGTTCTCAACGTTGTTCTGATGTTTTGTGCCTGCTGGGATTAACATTCAACGGCATTCTTTTTTGTTATTGTTTTAGTTTCACAAAATCATCAGTAAACTCACTAAAACGTCAACACGAAGTTATTGAGTCCGTTTAGCTGATTGGAGAGCTCACTTCCGCAGCTAAAATGACTCCTGTTTTGTCTGATCAAACGTTTTACTGCCGGTTGGAAACAATAAAAGATATGTAAATAAACATTTCTAAAAACATTCTGCATAAACAATTGGATACATGGATGATACAGCAGAGGATTGGGAGAGATGAAACCTGACCATGTGGTCAGATGAAACCAAAATATAACTTTTTGGTATAAACACAACTCGTCGTGTTCGGAGGAAGAAGAATACTGAGTTGGATCCCAACAACACCATACCTACTGTGAAGCATTGGGGTGGAAAAATCACGCTTTGGGGCTGTTTTTCTGCTAAGGGGACAGGACGAATGAATGGGGCCATGTATTGTGAGAATTTGAGCCAAAACCTCCTTCCATCAGTGAGAGCTTTGAATGGTTGACCAAATACTTATTTTCCACCATAATTTACAAATAAATTCTTTAAAATTCCTACAATGTGAATTCCTGGATTTTTTTTCACATTATGTCTCACAGTTTAAGTGTACCTATGATGAAAATTACAGACCTCTGTCATCATTTTAAGTGGGAGAACTTGCACAGTCGGCGGCTGACTAAATACTTTTTTGCCCCACTGTATATATATACACACACACACACACATGTATATATATATATATATATATATATATATATATATATATATATATATATATATATATACACACACACATATATATATACACACACACACACACACACACACATATATATATATATATATATATATATATATATATATATATATATATATATATATATATATATATATATATATATATATATATATATATATATATATATACACACACACACACATATATATATATATATATATATATATATATATATACACACACACACACATACATATATATATATACACACACACACATATATATATATATATATATATATATATATATATACATACACACACACACACACTTTTCTAAACCCAATGCGGCACCCAAGTCAAACAGTTTGGGGACTTCCGATGTAGAGTGTCTGGACGTCATGTAGATATAATCATTTACCTTGCAAAGATATAAAGGGGTATATAAAAAATATAGTGGCACCAACAGTGTTGGCTTGCAATTTACAGCACTCCAAGCGAATAAAGTGCATGTTGCAATCAAGTACATGTGGAGTGCCATGGAAACTAAAGAGAAACCGCTGTAAGAAGACTATTTGTCATTAGCTGAAGAGCCTGATCACTAATGGAGTAAGCGGAGAGAGAGCTGCAGGGTGAATATTCCACCAGTGCTCGTCTCTCACTGAATAACTGGATTGACTGTCTCTGTGCCCCACTGGAAATTGTTTCCCACACCAAAAACAGGAGACTGCCAAATTTCCAGGGAGAGGGGGAATACATGTGGTTCTCCTAATTGTACTGCAAATGTAAAATAGCAGACAACCTTTGAAAGAATTGCACCTGAATGTGAGCGAATCATCACGTCAGTAGAATAGAAGCCATTAAAGCACGGGAAATGTCTGACTTGGGTGTTCTGCACCTAAAGATGTAGTCATCTGAAATGGTTTTCACTTCACAGGTGTGCTTGAAGCTCATTGAGAGAACGCCAAGTGTGTGCAAATTACTTACCCTTTTTTTGTTAGGTATATAACTCCACATGTGTTCCTTCATAGTTGTGATGCTTTCAGTGACAATCTACAAAGTAAATAGTCATGAAAATAAAGAAAATGCATTGAATGAGGAGAAGGTGTGTCCAGACTTTTGGCCTGTACTGTATATATACAGTGGGGCAAAAAATTATTTAGTCAGCCACCGATTGTGCAAGTTCTCCCACATAAAATGATGACAGAGGTCTGTAATTTTCATCGTAGGTACACTTCAACTGTGAGACATAATGTGAAAAAAAATCCAGGAATTCACATTGTAGGAATTTTAAAGAATTTATTTGTAAATTATGGTGGAAAATAAGTATTTGGTCAACCATTCAAAGCTCTCAATGATGGAAGGAGGTTTTGGCTAAAAATCTCACGATACATGGCCCCATTCATTCTTTCCTTAACACAGATCAATCGTTCTGTCCCCTTAGCAGAAAAACAGCCCCAAAGCATGATGTTTCCACCCCCATGCTTCACAGTAGATATGGTGTTCTTGGGAAGCAACTCAGTATTCTTTTTCCTCCAAACACGACGAGTTGAGTTTATACCGAAACGTTCTATTTTGGTTTCATCTGACCACATGACATTCTCCCAATCCTCTGCTGTATCATCCATGTATCCATTTTGGTATAAACTCAACTCGTTGTGTTTGGAGGAAGAAGAATACTGAGTTGTATCCCAAGAACACCATACCTACTGTGAAGCATGGGGGTGGAAACATCATGCTTTGGGGCTGTTTTTCGGCTAAGGGGACAGGACGACTGATCCGTGTTAAGGAAAGAATGAATGGGGCCATGTATTGTGAGATTTTGAGCAAAAACCTCCTTTCATCAGTGAGAGCTTTGAATGGTTAACCAAATACTTATTTTCCACCATAATTTTCAAATAAACTCTTTAAAATTCCTACAATGTGAATTCCTGGATTTTTTTTTTTTACATTCTGTCTCTCACAGATGAAGTGTACCTATGATGAAAATTACAGACCTCTGTCATCATTTTAAGTGGGAGAACTTGCACAATCGGTGGCTGACTATAAATTTTTTTGCCCCACTGTATATATCCCGGCTGGCCTGGGAACGCCTCGGGATCCCCCTGGGAAGAGTTGGACGAAGTGGCTGGGGAGAGGAAAGTCTGGGCTTCTCTTCTTGGGCTGCTGCCCCCGCGACCCGACCTCGGATAAGCGAAAGAAGGTGGATGGATGGATGGATGGATGGAAGGTCATAAAATCTCAGCTACAAGCTGTAATATCTTACTGAGATCATTTAGGACCAAAACCTATAAAACAAGTAAAACACTAACATAAAATCTGCTTAGTGAGAATAATTATTTCATCAGACGGATAATAAGCAAATATCAACCTTATTTGAGATATTTAACCTTACTTAGGTTTCAATTTTTACAGTGATGTGCTTAAGAAAAAGCAAGAAATGCTAAAGCTGCCTTCTTATAAGCTCACACATGATATCCCAACAAGGTGGAACTCACTTATGATATGTTGGAGCGGCAGGCAGCTATATACTCTGCATTGACCCACAAGACCCTGAAGAAAAATGTCAAAGACATCATCATCCTGTCTGATGACGATGTGAGAGTAGCAGAGGAGGTCCTCCAGGTGCTTAAACTCCTAAAAACTGTTACATCTCTACTGAGCACTGAAACTTCACCATCTGTGTCAATGATCCTGCCACTGAAAACAAGGATTCTACAATCCGTGGCTCCAAGTATGGAAGACAGCAGCATCACTCCAGATGTCAAGCTTTATTTCACTATCTATGGTTCAAGGAATAGAACAGAATAGAAGAGAAAGTACTTTATTGATCCCTGGGGGAAATTCAGCACCACAGTTCGCTCACAATAGATAATAATAATAAATAATATAATGTACATCATATATTGTATATTTAATATATAATATATGAATAATATAAATATATTCTACATATATTTGACATTTAAGTACAGTCAAAAGGAACATATGCATTATACAGATGTTGTGCCTTCTTATATTGCACTTTGAAGGCCTACTGAAATGAGATTTTCTTATTTAAACGGGGATAGCAGGTCCATTCTATGTGTCATACTTGATCATTTCGCGATATTGCCATATTTTTGCTGAAAGGATTTAGTAGAGAACATCTACAATGAAGTTCGCAACTTTTGGTAGCTAACAGAAAAGCCCTGCCTTTACCGGAAGTCGCAGACGCTGACGTCACCCGTTGATGGCTCCTCACATCCTCACATTGTTTCTAATGGGAGCCTCCAACAAAAAGAGCTATTCGGACCGAGAAAACGACAATTTCCCCATTAATTTGAGCGAGGATGAAAGATTCGTGTTTTAGGATATTGATTGCGACGGATTAGAAAAAACAAACAAAAAAAAACGTGATTGCATTGGGACGGATTCAGATGGTTTTAGACACATTTACTAGGATAATTCTGGAAAATCCCTTTTTTGCCTATTGTGTTGCTAGTGTTTTAGTGAGTTTAATAGTACCTGATAGCCGGAAGGGTGTATCCACGGGTGTGTTGATGCCAGTGTCTGATGGAAGTCGACGGCAGCTGTACGGACGGCACAAGCTCAGCTGATCTCCGGTAAGTGGCGACTTTTTACAACAATTTTTTCACCTAAAACTGCTGGTTGACATTTGGTCGGGATCCATGTTCGCTTGACCGCTCTGATCCATAGTAAAGTTTCACCTCCGGGAATTTTAAACAAGGAATCACCGTGTGTTTGTGTGGCTAAAGGCTAAAGCTTCCTAACTCCATCTTTCTACTTTGACTTCTCCGTTATTAATTGAACAAATTGCAAAAGATTCAGCAACACAGATGTCCAAAATACTGTGTAATTATGTGGTTAAAGCAGACGACTTTTAGCTGTGTGTGTGTGCAGCGCGAATGTTTCCTAACAGTCCGTGACGTCACGCGTACACGTCAACGTTCTGCGATGTTTTCAACAGGACACTTCGCGGGAAATTTAAAATTGCAATTTAGTAAACTAAAAAGGCCGTATTGACATGTGTTGCAATGTTAATATTTCATCATTGATATATAAACTATCAGACTGCGTGGTGGGTAGTAGTGGGTTTCAGTAGGCCTTTAAGTTGATTTTATATACGTCTGCTTATTTGTGTTGTCTTTTTTTTTTTTTTTTGCTGATCCTACCTGTGAGTTTTTTGATCCGTTGCACCCCTAATGGTAGGCATGGTGTTCTTGGGATTAAAGGCCTCACCTTTTCTCCTCCAAACATATTAAAGTTAAAAAGTTAAAGTACCCATGATTGTCACACACACACTAGGTTTGGCGAAATTATTCTCTGCATTTGACCCATCACCCTTGATCACCCCCTGGGAGGTGAGGGGAGCAGTGAGCAGCAGAGGTGGCCGCGCCCGGGAATAATTTTTGGTGATTCAACCCCCCATTCCAACCTTTGATGCAGAGTGCCAAGCAGGGAGACAATGGGTCCCATTTTTATAGTCTTAGGTATGACTCGGCCGGGGTTTGACATCACATGGACAAAGATAAGACCTTCTGGAGGAAAGTTCTGAGAAAAAAATGTGTCTGAGGGGGCCAACGTGTATGTGTGTATAAATTATATGAGTCAGGCTTGCCCCTGACAGTTTGGTTGTGTTTTAGTTTTTCCTCTGTGTTGGTTGTATTTCCTGTCAGCGCTCTTGGTTTGGTTCTGTTTCCTGTTTGTCTCCCTGAGGGCTATGTCCCCTCAGTTGTGGCTGATTGGCACCTGGCCACACCTGGTGTCAATCAGCCAGGTACTATTTAAACCTGCTTTGTCCTCCACTCATTGTTGAAGTATTGTCGTGTCGTGTCAATGTCATTTCTACTTGTCGTTCCTACTGGTCGTGTCATTGCAGCGTAGCGGTAAGCCATATTCGGTAGCTGTTTGTAGCTTACCTTTTTTTGTTCCCTGCTTCCATTTTGTTTGTTCATAGCCAAGTTTGTTATCCGCCTCGTGCGCGCCTCGTTAGTACCTGTTTGTTTGTTCTTGTTCTAGTATTTTAATTAAATCATGTTTTCCTATTCAATGCCTGCAGACCTTCTCTGCATCTTGGGGTTTGTCAACAACAAACTTTGACAATATGTACACTTTTAGCTGTAAAAATCTGCTGTACAGTATGTATGTTTGGGTCGCTTTTTTTCCAGGAACACTAATACCAAAAGTCACAATGTCCGATAGAGTTTTAAAAACGTTTTGACTGACCATCTAAAAAATTATTTGTTACTGAATGGGACACCTAAAATCTACATTAAGATCAGAGGTCTCAAACTCAATTTACCTGGGGGCCACTGGATGCAGAGTCTGGGTGAGACTGGGCAACAAGAAAATATTTCTTAATTTTTTCTTTTTTTTTCTTTGTGCAAATAAGACATGTCAAGGTGCCCCTGTGCTAAACAAAGAAATATTGCATTTTTTCCTGGAATTGTCTTTGCTCATCACAAACCTTTCTCTTCACTGCAGGCTTTGAAAAAGACATGCTTGGGGTTGTGGAATATATTTGTAATTAGCCGACGCATGGAGAATGTTATGTGTCGTTTCGCTTTTCCTCCCTACAGCAACACTGCGGTCGGCGGATAATAGCCGGGAAAGTAGCATATGCTTGTCTCAAAGATTAAGCCATGC
This sequence comes from Nerophis ophidion, assembly GCF_033978795.1. NCBI lineage: Eukaryota > Metazoa > Chordata > Actinopteri > Syngnathiformes > Syngnathidae > Nerophis > Nerophis ophidion. Next base: position 24,948,585 of record NC_084634.1, read on the forward strand.
AAGTGCAAGTGCAAACGAGTTTGCACTTAATAGCGAGCGCAAAAAAAGTGACAGCTCCTGGAGTGTTATCCGGCGTCAAATAAAAATATTTGTAGTGTTCATCATGTGAGATAATGCAGATTAAACAATAAAAAAAAAAAAAACAACAGTTTGAAATTACTGATGGACAGGTGTTACGGGGTGGCTGCAGCCAGGCAAGTAAGAAAACTCTCGTCTCCATGGCAACGTCTCTGTCGCTTTCACTTATTTGCCGCTTTTCCACTAATGCAGGGGAAGGCAACCCAGAACGTTGAAAGAGCCATTTTGGACCCAAATAACACATCGCTGTCAAGCGGCATTCATATAAAACTTGCGGGCAGCACTAACATTAAACTTTCATATGAAGGTGGGGGCCGCTGGAGCCTATCTCAGCTGCATTTGGGCGGCAGCGGGGTACACCCTGGACAAATCGCCACATCATCACAGGGCCAACACAGATAGACAGACAACATTCACACTCACATTCACACACTAGGGCCAATTTAGTGTTGCCAATCAACCTATCCCCAGGTGCATGTTTTTTGTGGAAGTGGGAGGAAGCCGGAGTGCCCGGAGTGCCCGGAGGGAACCCTCGCAGTCACGAGGAGAACATGCAAACTCTACACAGAAAGATCCCGAGCCTGGGATTGAACCCAGGACAACACAGGACTTTCGTATTGTGAGGCACATGCACTAACCCCTGTGTCACCATGCTGCTCTATTTGCATACATGTGAGTTGAAAAATAAAAGCTCCCATAAATAAGCAGCCATAAAATGATTGCAACTCTCCCAAATATATTACACTAAACATATAAACATCCATTATATTACTTTTATTTACTTTTACATTAAAAAAACTAAATTTTAAAAGGTGTTGCTACTTTTACTTAATTTTATTAGTAGAGACTTCCTCCCGGTCAACTTTTTTTATTTAAGTGCACATGCAAGTGACATTGGGGCCACATTGGGCCCTGTAGCTAGGAAAAAACAATCAGATTAAACAAAAATCTGATTGGCCTGCAGTGTGAACAGAGTCAAGTCCTGAAAACACAAAATGCTGACCGCCTGACATGCACGAGCGGATTCCAGGTACAACAATGAAAGGACACTTTTGCGTAAAACAGATATGAAGAATGCTTCCTTTTTCTGCAAAGTGTGCAAAAAAAAAAAAATGCATGACGCCGGAAGCGTGAGAAAGCTACCAGTCACCTCGCTTTCACATACTGTAGTATTTTACAAACTTACTGCACTGTGTGTGTGTGCATGTGCGTGCGTATGTGTGTGTGTGTGTGTGTGTGTGTGTGTGCAAGCTGGGAACAGAATGTCAATTCATCCCCAGCATGCATGGGAAGAAACTAGCGCTGCTTACTTTTAAAGTGCATGATGTATGAGTACAGAAATACTCATTGGCATGCTGTCACTTCCTCTTTCCTTTCTTTGCCACACTAGAAGCAATGTGCACACAGGGCTGGGCGATTTGGGCTTTTATTAATATCTCGATATTTTTCGGGCCATGTCACGATACACGATATATATCTCGATATTTTGCCTTAGCCTTGGATGAACACTTGATGCATATAATCACAGCAGTATGATGATTCTATGTGTCTATATTAAAACATTCTTCTTCATACTGCATTAATATATGCTAATTTTTTTAACTTTCATGCAAAACTGTATTTATTAAACAGTTCATAAAAGGTAATAAAGTCAGGGGGGAAAATGAAAGTGCGTTGCAGGAAAATATCACTTTCATCATCTTGTGGAATACAGTCGGACCATGCTTGTGTCTGTAGCGATCACTTTGTAAAATGTTTGTTTGAACATTTGATTTGTTTGAGAAACTTTCTGTGATGCAATCGAGTTTATTCTACTGTATGGGTAGTGTTTGATAGCAGAATTAAACGTAAGAAAAGACAAGAAGTCGCATTAGTTTGTGTGTTTTTTGTAGTTGCCATGCCTAAATACAACTACAAAGACTTGCTTGTGCTAATAAACTGACGTCATATTGAGTACTAATAATAAATATTGTGATTGTTGGTCCAATGTGCCGTATTTTTGTTGTCGATTTACATAATACAAACTAAAAGCTTAGTTATTGTTGTGCAGGAAAGCCAAGTGCTTTATTCCACACGGATGACCACATTATAGCGTCTTTGGTGATATTTGTTGGCATCAAGAAAATATCCTTAATAGTAATAATAAACTAGATGAATACATCCATTGTAGGCTCAACAGCATATACTATATTTTGATATTGCGAGCAAACATTCATGCTGAACAAGAAGGACATGTATTGTTACATAATGAGACAAAATATGAGCTCCACACCATAAAAACAACAGCAGACATAAGTTGTAACTGAGATTAAAATCTGTAACAGGAAATCAACTGCAAAAAAACAAACAAAAAACGTATCCTTTTTCTCATTGGCGACACGATCAAAGCAGCACGGCACTCGTTATGTCAATCAGATTTGTTCCTTAACGATGCACGAATAAGTCCAACTTTGCCTTTCACGGATCAATGCTTAATTTGTGGACCCCTCAGATGTAAAAACATGATGTGCCTCCAATCTTTTCTTCTCTAAATACCGTAAGTGTCAAATGAAGTGAGGTAGCAGTAACGTCTTGGTGATGATAAATGGTTTAAAATATTTTTCTAAGCAGCGTAAAGATCCACTCCACCCCATTTTGAATATTTTTTTTAATTAATTTGCCTTTACACCTTTCAAAATACGCCCAAATCTTGATTGCAACCTAACTAAAACAAATAGGTTTGTTGTAATAAAAAAAAAACTAAAACAATTTGTAACCAAAATAAACACATTTGAAACCAAAACAAAAATGATTTCCGACCACAAAAACAAACAGTAACCTCCCAAAAAACTACTTGCAAAAAAAAAATATATATATATATATATACAAAAAGACAAACATATTTGTATCCCCCCCAAAAAACTATTTGCAAAAAAACACAAAAAACTGTTTATGTAACAAAATAAACCCTATTTGTACCCCTACCGCCCCAAAAAATGCCACCCAAAAACTTTTTTTGAAACAGAAAAAGACTATTTGTACCTCTACACCCCCAAAAAAGGCAAAATTGTGCGTAACAAAAAAAATCTTTAAATAAAAAACAATTTTCAACCAAAATAAAACTATTTGTAAAAAAAAAAAAAACAAACAAAACAAAATTTGTAAAACAAAAAAATGTGAAACGAAATCCAAGATTTGCAATCAAAATGTTTTTTTGTTTTCATTCATTTTAAATATTTTATTTTGTTTACAAATAAATGTTTTGTTTGGTTGCATAAAAAGCCACACATTTCTCTCTGTATTTATGCTGATTTGTCATTGCTAAGCACTACTTACCTCTGGAAATTCCAAATAACCCAGCCACATTAAAAACATCAGCCTGACAAGCCAACAAACAAACAATTTGCAAACTCAAAATTAATTTGAAGCAGAAAAATAAGGATCAGCAACCAATAAAAGTAAACTATGTATAACCAAATACTTACTTTGGAACAAAAAACTAAAATGATTTGTGACCAACAAACCCGATTTGTACCATTCCGTCTTCTAGCCGTCCATAGCGTTTTTACTCGTATGTATTCTTGCGTGAATGTTGTTTATCTGTGTTGGCCCTGCGTTGAGGTAGTGACTTGTCCAGGGTGTACGTCGCCTTCTGCCCGAATGCAGCTGAGATAGGCTCCAGCACCCCTTGTAACCCGAAAGCGACAAGCGGTATAAAATAGATGAATGAATGGATGGAAACCCGATTAGTAACCATAACAAAAACAATGTAAAACTAAATATTTTCTTTGTAACAAACCCAATTTAAAACAATTAGTGACCAAAAAAATCCTGATTTGCGACCCAAATAAACCTGATTTGTTACCAAAATTTACAAATTACCTATTTGTACATTCTAAAATTCCACCCATCCATTAATTTCCTACTGCTTGTCTCTTCCGGGGTCGCGGGGGGGTGCTGAAGCTTATCTCAGCTACATTCTGGCAGAAGGCGGTGTACACCCTGGACAAGTCACCAGCTCATCACAGAGCCAACACAGATAGACAGACAACATTTACACTCAAATTCAAACACTAAGACCAATTTAGTGTTGCCAATCAACCTATCCCCATGATTTGTTAAAAAAAAATAAAAAAAATCTGTAACCAAAAAACGGTTTTCAACCCAAAAATCGAAACACCCACCCATCCATCCATTTTCTACCGCTAACTCCCTTTGGGATCGTGGGGGGTGCTGGAGCCTATCTCAGCTACAATCGGGCAGAAGGCGGGGTACACCCTGGACAAGTAGCCACCTAATCGCAGGGTGAAACACCCAACCAAAACATGTAAAGCCAAAAAAAGAGATTTGTAAAAAAAAAATTAACACACACAAACTATTTGTAACAAATAAATATAAACAACATATATAACACAAAAAAACTAACATTTGTAGCAAAAATATAAATATAATTTGCAACCAGAAAAACTGTTGACCTAATTGGAACATTTATTTATGCTACATTTTTAATTACTCAGGTCTTGCTTCATGACAGTCCAAAAACCAAGCTGCATTGAACGCATCACTCATAACAAACAATGGGGGACAACCAGGGTGTCCTGTATTTATTGGAGCTCTACAGCAAAGTGAAAACTGTTGCTAATAACACCGCACAGCAACAGGGTAAGATAAAGTTATCTCAGCTTGTATATCCTCAAATAATATGCAGCAAGGACAACCAAGAGGTTTGTCATTAGTTTAGTATCAGCATGCTCAGTGGAAGTAGGAGTACCTGCTTAGGCTAGCATCGTAATTGGAGCGTCCAATTTTTTTTTAATGCATGTTAATGTGGTGACATAAAACACTGCTACTTTCAACATACTGTAACATCTCGTGTAGGAATCACTTTAACATTTATGCAACTTGACTCACTTGAGCTGTCCTCTCTTCATCCGAGTACCCACACAAGAGCATTGCATGACTCAGCGCTTTCAGCCTCCACTGTTGTGTGCCAACCTGCACCTTTGCCTGCTCCTAGCGGCACCGAGAGTGGATTAAAACTGGATAGTAGCGAAGTGAAAGCCTTTTGTATCGTGTCTTATTTTGAGGACACGATGTATCCAAACCCGCACTTTTTCCTCGTAGAAATCATACTTGCCAACCTTGAGACCTATATATGTATATAAGAGCTGCGAATCTTTGGGTGTCCCACGATTCGATTCAATATCGATTCTTGGGGTCGCGATTTGATTATAAATCGATTTTTTCGATTCAACACGATTCGCGATTCAAAAACTGTATTTTTCCGATTCAAAACAATTCTCTATTCCAGGGGCGCTCACACTTTTTCTGCAGGCGAGCTACTTTTCAATTGACCAAGTCGAGGATATCTACCTCATTCCTATTTATAATTTATATTTATTTATTTATGAAAGAGACATTTTTGTTAACATGTTAATGGTGTTTAATGATAATACAAGCATGTTTAACACACAGATTCCTTTCTTTCATGAAGACAAGAATATCAGTTGGTGTATTTGGTTCTGATGACTTGCATTGATTGGAATTAGACAGTGGTGCTGATAACTTCCGCATTTTCAAATGGAGGGAAAAAAAAGTCCTCCTTTCTGTCCAATACCACATGAAAGTGGTTGGATTTGGCATCTCATTTGTCCAACTTGCATACTCGTTTTTAAACACTTTGTTATGAGAGTAGCATATGTGTGTGGCCCTTTAATGTCTGGCAGCAGGTGAGTGACGTCAGTGAGTGTGCGGGTGGGCAAGCAAGTGAGAAAGCGGTCGCCGAGGGGGGGGGAGAAACACATTGGCATCAAACTCCGTAGCTTGCTAGCTTGTGCACGCTAGCTTTCTGAGACTCTTATTTTGTTAGCACAGGCAGGATGAAACAGGTCTTTTATGGTGAAGACCGGAACTGTGCAGTCGGTCTTTAGAGTTTTGACAGTAGGTACGGAGTCTCTAGAAATAAAATGTGTTTCTCTGCGTCCGCCCTGTTAGTGATTTTTTTCTTAAATATGAGCTCGCAGCAGCCAGCGTCATCTCACAAGATCCTCGGGTGCCGAGAATGTCAAACAACTGACGAAAGTGAAGTCTTGGTATGATTGATGATTGCTCATTTTTATGTATATTTTTTAATGCCTGGCTTGAGATCGACTGACACACCCTCCGAGATCGACCAGTCGATCGCGATCGACGTAATGTCCACCCCTGCTCTATTCATTCAATACATAGGATTTCAGCAGGATCTGACATGCTGACATGCTAGCAGAGTAGTAGATTTTTTTTTAAAAAGCTTTTATAATTGTAAAGGACGATGTTTTATCAGCTGATTGCAATAATGTAAATTTGTTTTAACTATTAAACAAACCAAAAATATGACATATTTTATCTTTGTGAAAATATTGGACAGTGTGTTGTCAAGCTTATGAGATGCGATGCAAGTGTAAGCCACTGTGACACTATTGTTCTTTTTTTTGTTTTTATAAATGTCTAATGATAATGTCAATGAGGGATTTTTAATCACTGCTATGCTGAAATTATAACTGATATTGATACTGTTGTTGATAATATTAATTTTTGTTTCACTACTTTTGGTTTCTTCTGTGTCGTGTTTGTGTCTCCTCTCAATTGCTCTGTTTATTGCAGTTCTGAGTGTTGCTGGGTCAGGTTTGGTTTTGGAATCCGATTGCATTGTTATGGTATTGCTGTGTATTATTTTGTTGGATTGATAAAAAAATAAAAAAAAATAAAAAAATTACAAAATTAAAAAAATCGATTTTTTAAAAATGAAAATCGATTCTGAATCGCACAACGTGAGAATCGCGATTCAAATTCGAATCGATTTTTTCCCAAACCCCTAATATATATATATATATATATATATATACATACATACATACACAGTGAAGAAAATAAGTATTTGAACACCCTGCTATTTTGCAAGTTCTCCCACTTAGAAATCATGGAGGGGTCTGAAATGTTCACGGTAGGTGCATGTCCACTGTATGAGAGATAAGCTAAAAAGAAAAATCCAGAATTCACAATCTATGATTATTTAACAATTTATTTCCGTGATACAGCTGAAAATAAGTATTTGAACAGCAACATTAATATTTGGTAGAGTAGCCTTTGTTTGCAATTACAGATGTCAAACATTTCCTGTAGTTCTTCACCAGGTTTGCACAGACTGCAGGAGAGATTTTGGCCCACTCACTCCTCCACACAGATCTTCTCTAGATCAGTCAGGTTTCTGGGCTGTCGCTGAGTAACACAGACTCTCAGCTCCCTCCAAAGATTTTCATTGGATTTAGGTCTGGAGACTGGCTAGGCCACTCCAGAATCTTAATATGGTTCTTACAAAGACACTTCTTGGTTTTTCTGGCTGTGTGCTTTGGGTCACTGTCATGTTGGAAGATCCAGCCACGACTCATCTTCAATGATCTGACTGAGGGAAGGAGGTTTTTGGCCAAAATCTCATAATACATGGCTGCAGTCATCCTCTCCTTAATACAGTACAGTCGTCCTGTCCCATGAGCAGAAAAACACCCCCAAAGCAGGATGCTACCACCTCCATGCTTCACAGTAGGTATGGTGTTCTTGGGATGGTATGCATTATTATTCTTCCTCCAAACACGCATAGTGGAATTATGACCAAAAAGGTCAATTTTGGTCTCATCGGTCCACAAAACTTTCTCCCATGACTCCACTGGATCATCCAAATGGTCCTTGGCAAACTTAAGACGGGCCTTAACATGTGCTGTTTAAGCAGGGGGACCTTCCGTGCCATGCATGATTTCAAACCATGACGTCTTAGTGTATTACCAACAGTGACCATGGAAACAGTAGTCCCAGCTCTTTTCAGGTCATTGACCAAGTCCTGCCGTGTAGTCCTGGGCTGATTCCTCACCTTTTAAGCATCATTGAGACCCCTCAAGGTGATATCTTGCATGGGGCTCCACTCCGATTGAAATTGACCGTCATGTTTAGCTTCTTCCATTTTCTAATGATTGCTCCAACAGTAGACCTTTTTTCACCAAGCTGCTTGCCAATTTCTCTGCAGCCCTTTTCATCCTTGTGGAGTTGTACAATTTTGTCTCTGGTGTCTTTGGACAGGTCTTTGCTCTTAGCCATGCTGAATGTTTGGGTCTTACTGATTGTATGGGGTGGACAGGTGTCTTTATGCAGCTAACGAACTCACACAGGTGAATCTGATTCAGGATCATACAGTGGAGTGGAGGAGGACTTTTAAAAGGCGGACTAACAGGTCTTTGAGGGTCAGAATTCTAGCTGATAGACAGGTGTTCAATACTTATTTTCAGCTGTATCACACGAATACATTGTTAAAAAAATCATAGATTGTGATTTCTGGATTTTTCTTTTTAGGTTATCTCTCATACAGTGGACATGCACCTACCGTGAAAATGTCATACTCCTCCATGATTTCTAAGTGGGGGAACTTGCAAAATAGCAGGGTGTTCAAATACTTATTTTCTTGACTGTATATATATATATATATATATATATATATATATATATATATATATATATATATATATATATATATATATATATATATATATATATATATATATATATATATATATACACACACATATATATATATCTCAGGGTTTCCCACACATTTATTTATTTGTGCCGGCCCGCCACGAAAGAATTACGGCCGCCAAAAATAAAAAAAATTAAAATTAAAAATAAAAATATATTTTTTCTTTTTTTCGGCTTTTGACTCGCTCGACCGCTCATAAAGCAATGGGACTCTGTCTGTGAATGGAGCTTGTAGTTACATATTATATAAATATGTACATAAAGTGTTGTAGTTATATTCCAACTCCGCGTTCTTCTTGGTCATCGCCGCCGCCGCCGCTGCCGCCCAAGTTCATTTTGACAGCTTTGGTAGAAACACCAGTCCACTTGAGAGTCTCACATTCCCTCACGTGGCGGAATGGCGGCAGTTCCTCTAGAGTATCCCAAGGGCTAATTCCTTGTGACCTTGTGCTCTCTCACCTGACATGCTTGCAGAGTCAACAAGAGGGCGGATAAACAACTTAGCCAGCTGACGGGATTTCAGAGACCGGCACGACAATGAATGCCAACGGAGTGCAGGTGGAGGACTTTTAACCTGGCGGCAATGCAGTGCAATGACCAGGTGATCAAGTCTACATTCCACAGCAATGACATGTCACCACAAGCAACTTAAGACCCAAAAGCTCAATTCTTTGCATAAACAGATTACAGGAAGTCAATGTAAACACCACATCAAACTGTGCATAACATCTTCACCCCTTTGACTGTAATGTGGTAAAGTATGGAGGCATATTCAGTTGCCTTGTGGTTTTATATATATATATATATATATATATATATATATATATATATATATATATATATATATATATATATACATATATATATATACATATATATATATATATATATATATATGTATATACAGTGGGGAAAAAAAGTATTTAGTCAGCCACCGATTGTGCAAGATCTCCCACTTAAAATGATGACAGAGGTCTGTAATTTTCATCATAGGTACACTTCAACTGGGAGAGACAAAATGTGACAAGTTGAATTTATACCAAAAAGTTCTATTTTGGTTTCATCTGACCACATGACATTTACCCAATCCTCTGCTGTATCATCCATGTATCCATTTTGGTATAAACTCAACTCGTCGTGTTTGGAGGAAAAAGAATACTGAGTTGCATCCCAAGAACACCATATCTACTGTGAAGCATGGGGGTGGAAACACCATGCTTTGGGGCTGTTTTTCTGCTAAGTGAACAGGACGATTGATTCGTGTTAAGGAAAGAATGAATGGGGCCATGTATCGTAAATATTTTGAGCCAAAACCTAACCTTCAATCAGTGAGAGCTTTGAATGGTTGACCAAATACTTATTTTCCACCATAATTTACAAATAAATTCTTTAAAATTCCAATAATGTAAATTCCTGGATTTTTTTTCACATTCTGTCTCTCACAGTTGAAGTGTACCTATGATGAACATTACAGACCTCTGTCATCATTTTAAGTTGGAGAACTTGCACAATCGGTGACTGACTAAAAACTTGTTTGCCCCACTGTACATACATACATACATACATACATACTATATATATATATAGATATATATATAGATATATATATATATATATATATATATATATATATATATATATATATATATATATATATATATATATATATATATATATATATATATATATAGATGGCTGTGACAGATTTTTTGATAATTGAGCTTTATTGATCAACAGTGGCATCAGGGCTCCTCCTTTGTCGTTTGCTTTTTTCGAGACGCCTGCCATGTGTGAGCGGCGGGAAGAACATCTCCGACTCACTCATGGCAAAGTAATTTAGCGCCACCTGTTGAGTTGTTCATACATACATTTCTTGATGTAGTTTTCAACATCAGTTTTTGCATAATCATGTTTTTGGGCAAACTTGGCTCCTCCAAACTCCAAACTCCTCCTCCGTTATTTGCTTCTTGTTTTTGAACGGCCGCTGTGTGTGAGCACCACCTGTGGATTTGTAAATAAATCTCTAGACCCCACATATGAGACAACCCGTTTGTTTTCAACTTACTGTCCCATATTGGGTCAATATAATACGCAGGAAGTGAGGATCTATGAACTGTTTCGTTTTGAACCAAACTAGGACTGTTTAGCCTTGGGGGAGGTCCATATGTACCGTGACAGGTGTGCAACCTCCACGTTCTGCAGCACTGCTTGTGCATATATACTCAAGGTTTGCACATCCTCCTCCTGCCGCCCATCCTCTCTCGTTCACAGGACCACGTGACTTAGATACTAAAATGGCCAACATCTTGCATTTGAGTAGACCATGACAACCTATCTATGGAAATTAACAAGCGAGGCAGAATCTACAAGAAGATACATTCCCATACGAATTGTAAAACACTTCCAGTGGAAGTTCAGACGAAGACAAACAAATGGGAACTTACAGTGTTTGTACAGGCAGTGATGGGAAGATCAGTTGTACTTTCTGCAGTGGAGTGTATTTGATAGAAATGTCTCCTGAGAGCCACGCTTTAACGCACTTTTGCTGCTTGTAGGTATCCCGGGAACCTTTTTGTTGCCTTTACTCATCATCATCTTTTAGCTGCAGCCAGCAGAGCTGCTGTTGCAGCTATCAAGACGTGTTTATATTGGCTTGCTATTGATTGGACGATCAGTTTCGGGCTGCAGCGATTGATTAGTGGAGGCGATATGGTTTAAAACAGGGGGGTCGAACGCAAACAGGTTTTATCCGGCCCGAGGAATGAGTTTGCCAAGTATAAAAATGAACCTTACATTTTTTAATGAAAGAAACAGCTGTTCTAAATTTGTCCACTGGATGTCGCAATAGCAATTATTTGTATCTTTGTAGATAATGCTACATACGTACAAAATAAACCCCATGATATTGATACATCAGTCGAGGAAAATGATCAAACTACATAAATAACATACTGTAATTTGATTTTCATATCATTTTTTTATCTAAATATTTGAATGAATCGCGATTTTTATTTGTAACGATTCTGAATAGATTCGAAAAACAAAAATCGATTAAAAACACTATTAAAAATTATCTTTTGTCCAGCAAATAATATTGTTGGTGAAGACGCCTTCCGCCCGATTGTAGCTGAGATAGGCGCCAGCGCCCCCCGCGACCCCGTAAGGGAGAAAGCGGTAGAAAATGGATGGATGGAAGACGCCCATATCTGCTGTAAAGATTTATTTTTGAAAAGAGAAGTATTTGATGCTTCTCTTGTTGCCTTAAATAGATTTGACTTTATTAAATGTTTGGGTAGAATTTATAAAAAAAAAAAAAGTTTTGAAATGATACATAAATTTATAACAGCTGTTTATCTATTTAGAGAAGAATGCAGTTGATCATAGAAGTGGCATCCAATGTTGTTAAAAAGTACTGATTTTTAATCAAGAATCATTTTGAAACGAGAATAGTTTCTGAATCGAATTTTTACCCCCAAGAATAAAAACTCTATAGTTGGCAAGATTTATACCATTTATATCGTACGGGCTTTCCCGTACATGTAAATGATCGTGGCATCCCACCGTGGCAAAATAAAAGCCGCACCACCTTAAAAGTTTGGGTTTTTGAACGTGAAAACAAATAATGTAATATATATGAATGGATATACAGTATATAGCCTAGTATTTACGCACTATTGACCAATGATGCGCCGAAAAAGACTTTGATCACTGAAACAGCGCTGCTGTAACAAAAAATGATGTAATATGGACGCACTTTGATAGAGCCGAAATAAACTTGCGGACAGCGATCTACAAAATGTGCATGGTGCAAATTAAGGCTGGGCGATATATATACACGATATATCGCGGATTTGTCTCTGTGCTATATAGAAAATGACTATATAATGATATTCGAGTATACGTTCTCACGCAGTTGCTTTTATCTGCTGGCATTACACTACAGGTTTGTCTCACTCTTTCTTGTCTCTCCTTCTCACAGACAGCAAGCGCACCTTCTTACATACGTCACATATTGTCACGTCATACGTCACATACGTATGACGCCCTCGCGGAGCAGAGAGGTAGCAGCATGGGTTACGTTGGCCGTGGTGCGATTGGTAATACGAGAGAAAGAAGGTGATCTGGTAACAAATGGAGGAAGAATTAATTCACAATAAAAACAGCAGAGGGTCCATCGTCTGGCGGTGGTTCGGCTTCAAGTGGGAATATGTCGAACAGACAACTGTAATTTGTCAAGAGTGCAGCAAAAGCGTCGCTACAAAAAGTAGCATTATTGCTAATATGTTGCATCATTTGAAAAGTCACCTGCTAGAGAATGTAGAGTGATTACTCCGCATGTCAACATCTCCATTCGGTGCCACACCAACAAAATGCAGAGGCAACCATTTCCACATCAACTCCAAATGAAAAAATAGTGAACAACATAAGGAGATAACGTCCGACCACATAGCGATTTGATTTTGTAATATGCAGCTCATTTTTATTTGACAGTTATTGAAATATATTCTGTGACATCATGCACAAAAGTGCACTTTATTTGTTTTAAACTATTGTAGTGGTGTTCTGTACAAAAACTGCACTTTAATTTAGTGTTGTTTTGATGTTATCTTAGTGACATCATGCACAAAAGTGCACTCATAGCTTAAAAAATGAGCATATATTAACGCAGTATGAACAAGAATGTTTTAATGTAGACACATAGAATCATCATACTGCTGTGATTATATGCATCAAGGGTTTATTCAAGGCTAAGGCAAAATATTGCGATATGTATCGTGTATCGTGACATGGCCTAAAAATATCGACATATTAAAGAAAGGCCGTATCGCCCAGCCCTAGTGCGAATATTAAGAGGACAATTGCTGCTTTTATGGAGAGAAAATGCAGTTAAAGCAGCAGTGTCAAGAGTCAGTCTCCATTAACACCAGAAAAAGATGATAGATTTGTTGCTAGCCGTTTTTGAAAAGTTTTAAAAAAGTCACTAAAAGGATTCAAAAAATTTCTAGAAACTTCTCGACAAAATACATTGCACAATAAGCAGCAACAATTGAAAATAAGAGCAATAAAATATTGTTTTCGGAAAAAAAAAATATTTACACTAATCAATAATACCACAGATTTATTTTCAAATATATGTGTAACATTTGGTTAGCCCTTTTAAAAATATTTGCACCATCGCATATGCAAATTGTCATTTTTACCACTTCACCACCGCCACAGGTATGTTGACAATCTGGGGGAAACCCCGTCATATATCTTCAATACTGCGCAACCCTCCCATGTAGGTTCATGTACAAAAGTAAGTTCACTTCTTTTTACACTTGGTTGACACTTGATAATGTCAAAAAAAAATCTTCAAATTACCTGTATCGTAAGTAAAAGTTAAAATTTTGCAATGACTGCAAGGTTTAAGCATCTTATGCTTATAGGCTCAGGTAGAAAAACTTATTTTTACACTTTTAGACATGAGCTGTGCTGATGAATCAAGTTGTTTGGTAACAATTTCCATTATTTCCTACAACGTGATTTCAAAAATATGGACAAATCAAAGGTGGATGAGCTTCCTGGTAGAGCGTTAACTGTATTTTGGAAACAGGAAGCATATCTATTTACCTCAAGGAAGTATTTCATGACTAACATTAGTGCAACAAGACTACAGGGTATAGTTTAGAGCAGGGGTCACCAACGTGGTGCCCGCGGGCACCAGGTAGCCCGTAAGGACCAGATGAGTCGCCCGCTGGCCTGTTCTAAAAATATCTCAAATAGCAGCACTTACCAGTGAGCTGCCTCTATTTTTTTAAATTGTGTTTATTTACTAGCAAGCTGGTCTCGCTTTGCTCGACATTTTTAATTCTAAGAGAGACAAAACTCAAATAGAATTTGAAAATCCAAGAAAATATTTTAAAGACTTGGTCTTCACTTGTGTAAATAAATTCTTTTTTTTTTTACGATGCTTCTTGTAACTTCGCTTCTTATAACTTTTAGAAAGACAATTTTAGAGAAAAAAATACAACCTTAAAAATGATTTTAGGATTTTTAAAAACATATACCTTTTTACCTTTTAAATTCCTTCCTCTTCTTTCCTGACAATTTAAATCAATGTTCAAGTATTTTTTTTTTTTTTGTGGAAAGAATAATAAATACATTTTGATTTAATTCTTCATTTTAGCTTCAGTTTTTCCGACGAAGAATATTTGTGAAATATTTCTTCAAACTTATTATGATTACAGTTCAAAAAAAATATTCTGGCAAATCTAGAAAATCTGTAGAATCAAATTTACATCTTATTTCAAAGTCTTTTGAATTTCTTTTAAAATTTTTGTTCTGGAAAATATAGAAGAATTAATGATTTGTCTTTGTTAGAAATATAGCTTGGTCCAATTTGTTATGTATTCTAACAAAGTGCAGATTGGATTTTAACCTATTTAAAACATGTCATCAAAATTCGAAAATTAATCTAAATCGGGAAAAATTACTAACGATGTTCCATAAATTCTTTTTTAGTTTTTTTCTAAAAGATTCGAATTAGCTAGTTTTCCTCTTCATTTTTTTCGGTTGAGTTTGGAATGTTAAAGAGTCGAAATTGAACATAAAATATGTTTCAAAATTTAATTTTCATTTTTTGTGTGTTTTCTCCTCTTTTAAACCGTTCAATTAAGTGTTTTTTTCATCATTTATTCTCTTCTAAAAACCTTCCGTAAAAAGAAAAAAAATGTATGACGGAATGACAGACAAAAATACCCATTTTCATAAGTATATAAAGATTTATTTATTAAAGGTAAATTGAGTAAATTGGCTATTTCTTGCAATTTCTTTAAGTGTGTATCAAACTGGTAGCCCTTCGCATTAATCAGTACGCAAGAAGTAGCTCTTGGTTTCAAAAAGTTTGGTGACCCCCCTGGTTTAGAGCAGTGGTGCCCGTGGGCCACAATTGGCCCGCTGGGTCTTTTTGTGTAGCCCCCAAAGGATGGGAACGTCATTATTTACATTTAGGTTATTTGTGTTTCAGACTTAAAATCGGGGGTTTCCTGATCCAATATTGATATCGGCATGTGATCAGCAACAACACAAATATCGTATGATATCAGCTTGCATGTAAAATCTCTGATACACGCAGTCCTGCAGTGCGTGAACTGGTGCAAAGCTAGTGAACGTCTAAATGTCGTCCCACAAGGTTGGTATTTTCTTGTGTATTTGTCAATTACAAAAAGGTAAACATGGCAGGCAACTAGGAGCGAACCGCCACACAACAGCTAAGCAAACAATAGCACACAAGCTAAACATACTGTACATAAGTGACCTTCCTTGAACAATACTGCATTTGTCAAAATAAACAAGCATTGAATATTATTTACACACACAAAGTCTCCGAGAAAGAAGTGTATTAGAAAGTATTTAGTAACAAACGTGACCACATCATTCCACCTACTGCGTCATCGGCTTATCTTAAAGGCCTCCTGAAATGAGATTCTCTTATTTAAACTGGAATAATAGGTCCATTCTATGTGTCATACTTGATCATTTCGCGATATTGCCATATTTTTGCTGAAAGGATTTAGTAGAGAACATCGACGATAAAGTTTGCAACTTCTGGGGTTAATAAAAAAGCATTGCCTTTACCGGAAGTAGCAGACGATGATGTCACAAGGGTGAGGGGCTCCTCACGTCCTCACATTGTTTATAATGGGAGCCTCCAGCAGCAAGAGCTATTCGGACTAAAAAACGACAATTTCCCCATTCAGTTGAGCGAGGATGAAATATTTATGGATGATATTGATAGCGAAGGACGAGAAATTTTAAAAATAAAAAAAATAAAACAAAAAGCGATGGCTCCAGGCGGCGGCAGTGTGAGCGTTTCAGATGTAATTAGACACATTTACTAGGATAATTCTGGAAGATCCCTTATCTGCTTATTGTTTTAATAGTGTTTTAGTGAGATTGTAAAGACATACCTTGAGGTCGGATGTCTGCGGTGAACACGCAGTGTCCCAGTGAGAAGCCAAGCTCACAACTGCCTTTTAAACAGCTACTCCAGGAGGACGAATAATCCAATGATGTCTCCGGTACGATATAAATCACAATTTTCCCATCCAAAAACATGCTGGTTGAAGTAGTGAAACATGTTCGCTTGACCGCTGTGTGTTAAAAACAAAGAAACACCGGCTGTGTCTCGGTGCTAAAGACAGTTGCAATACACCGCTTTCCACCGTCAGCATTGTTCTTTATAGTCTCCATTATAAATTGAACAAATTGCAAAAGATTCAGCAACACAGATGTCCAGAATACTGTTTAATTGCGCAATGAAAAGAGACGACTTTTAGCCTTAAGTGGTGCTGCTCTAATATTTCCTGACAGTCCGTGACGTCAAGCGCACGTATCATCATTCCACGACGTTTTCAACAAGAAACTCTGTGGGAAATTTAAAATTTCAATTTAGTGAACTAAAAAGGCCGTATTGGCATGTGTTGCAATGTTAATATTTCATCATTGATATATAAACTATCAGACTGCGTGGTCGGTAGTAGTGGGTTTCAGTAGGCCTTTAATTAATTACTACTCCACTTTGAATCAAAGACAACATGAGTCCATTCCAGACAATTAATAATAAATAAGTTAGGGCAGGGGGTCGCACCTCAGGGCCGCGGGATGAGTTTGCCAAGTATAAAAATTAACCTGAAATTTTTGAATGAAAGAAACAGCTGTTTTAAATGTGTCCACTGGCAATTATTTGTATTTTTGTAAATGATGCTCCATATGTACAAAATAAACCACATGATGTTAGTACATCAGTCGGGGAAAATGATCAAACTACATAAATGACATACTGTAATTTGATTTTGATAGAATTAGTTTATCTTGATAAAATAAAAATATCATCAATGAGTTGACTGATGAACATTATCACATAATTTGTTCAGAAAATACAAATAAAAGTTAAAGTACAACTGATAGTCACACATGCACCAGGTGTGGTGAAATTAAACTCTGCATTTGACCCATCCCCTAGTTCCACCCCCCGGGATGTGAGGGGAGCAGAGAGCAGCAGCGGTGCCGCGCTCGGAATGTGCTTGTTTTATTTTTAAACGAAGAAAACAATCTGAAGTTGTCTGTATTTTTAAGTTATCGTGCCGTGATTTTACCGGTCCGGCCCACTTGGGAGTAGATTTTTCTCCATGTGGCCCCTAATCTAAAATTAGTTTGACACCCCTGGTCTAAAATCTATATGGCGATATACACTATATTGCCCAAAGTATTTGGCCACCCATCCAAATGATGAGAATAAGTTGTCCTTATCACTTGGCCCGGTGTATAAAATCAAGCACTTAGGCATTGAGACTGTTTCTAAAAACATTTGTGAAAAAATGGGCCCCTCTCAGTGATATCCAACTGTCATAGGATGCCACCTGTGCAACAAATCCAGTCGTGAAATTTCCTTGCTCCTAAATATTCCAAAGTCGACTTCATTATAGGAAAAGTGAAGAGTTTGGGAACAACAGCAACTCAGCCACGAAGTGGGAGGCCACGTAAACTGACAGAGAGGGGGCAGCTGATACTGAAGCGCATAGTGCAAAGACTTTCTGCACAGTCAGTTGCTACAGAGCTCCAAACTTCATGTGACCTTCTAATTTGCCCATGTACAGTACGCAGAGAGCTTCATGGAATGGGTTTCCATGGCCAACCAGCTGCATTTAAGCCATACATCACCAAATCCAATACAAAACACGTCGCCACTGGACTCTCGAGCAGTGGACACGCGTTCTCTGGAGTGATGAATCACACTTTTACATCTGGCAATTTGATGGACGAGTCTGGGTTTGGAGGTTGCCAGGAGAACAGTACATTTCAGACTGCATTGTGCCGAGTGTGACATTTGGTGGAGGAGGAATTATGGGGTGGGGTTGCTTCTCAGGAGTTGGGCTTGTCCTCTTAGTTTCAGTGAAAGGAACTTTGAATGCTCCAGGATACCAAAACATTTTGGACAATTCCATGGCATGGCACTTCCAGTTCATATGAGAGTAAAGGCAGGTGGCCAAATACTTTTGGCAATATAGTGTATATTGCAGCCTCCTTTGGTAACGATGTAGTGAAGTGAAGTGAATTATATTTTATATTGCGCTTTTTCTCTAGTGACTCAAAGCGCTTTACATAGTGAAACCCAATATCTACTGTAAGTTACATTTAAACCAGTGTGGGTGGGACTGGGAGCAGGTGGGTAAAGTGTCTTGCCCAAGGACACAACGGCAGTGACTAGGATGGCGGAAGCAGGGAGTGAACCTGCAACTCTCAAGTTGCTGGCACAGCCACTCTACCAACCAACTGTATATCATGATATCATTTTTGGTATGTAAATTATAATATAAACATTTCAAAAGGGGTTACAAATGTAGTAGCTGACATAGGTAGAAACATGTCTCATTACCAATCGTATTGTTTTCTCAAAATTATTATTAATATACTTGCCAAGTTTCTGTTAATATCTAGTTACTTTCTATTGTGGCATGATTCTATCTAAAATGTAATAAAAAATGTGTAATCTGTTGTTTGTATACTTAATATTAGTTTTGGCTGTATGTCACATTTTTATATGTATACATTTTATTTGCATATATTTTAAAAATCTCAAAAAATATATTTACAAATACGTGTTTGTTTAGACAAATTATTTATTTATTTGTGTATCACATTTGTATTTCTATATTTATTTGATTTATGCATATGTATTTTCAAGGCCTACTGAAACCCACTACTGCCGACCACGCAGTCTGATAGTTTATATATCAATGATGAAATATTAACATTGCAACACATGCCAATACGGCCTTTTTAGTTTACTAAATTACAATTTTTAATTTCCCGCGAAGTGTCGTGTTGAAAACGTCGTGGTATGATGACGCGTATGATGACGCGTGCGTTTGACGTCACCAGTTGTAGCGGACATTATTTTCCAAACCCGATCCAAGCTATAAGTAGTCTGCTTTAATCGCATAATTACAAAGTTTTCTGGACATCTGTGTTGCTGAATCTTTTGCAATTTGTTCAATTAATAATGGAGAAGTCAAAGTAGAAAGATGGCGGTGGGAAGCTTTTAGTCTTTAGCCACACAAACACAGCCCGTGTTACCTTGTTTAAAATTCCCGAAGATTAAGCTTTACTATGGATCAGAGCGGTCAAGCAAACATGGATCCCGAGTACATGTCAACCGGCAGTTTTCGGTGAGAAAATTGTGGTAATAAGTCGCCTCTTACCGGAGACATCAGCTGAGCTTTCGTCCTGCTGCAGCTTCGTGACTTCCCTCAGAGACTCTGGCGTCAACACACCTGTGGCCACACCCCTACAACTTTCAGTTACTATTTAATCTCGCTAAAACAGTAGCAACACAATAGGCAAATAAGGGATTTTCCAGAATTATCCTAGTAAATGTGTCTAATAACATCTGAATCGCTCCCACTGCAATCACCTTTTTTTTCTTCTACTCCTTCACTCTAAATTTCCTCATCCACAAATCTTTCATCCTCGCTCAAATTAATGGAGAAATTGTCGATTTCTCGGTCCGAATAGCTCTAGCTGCTGATGGCTATGATTGTAAACAATGTGAGGAAGTGAGGAGCCCTACAACCCGTGACGTCACGCGCAGATCGTCTGATACTTCCGATAAAGGCAAGGCTTTTCTATTAGCGACCAAAAGTTGCAAACTTTATCGATGTTCTCTACTAAATCCTTTCAGCAAAAATATGGCAATATCGCAAAATGTTCAAGTATGACACATAGAATGAACCTGCTATCCCCGTTTAAATAAGAAAATCTAATTTCAGTAGGCCTTTGACATTAGTTTTGGCTGTATATCACATTTTTATATTTATACATTTTATTTTAAAAATCTCAAAAATATATTTATAAATACGTGTTTATTTATACACATTATTTATTTATTTGTGTATCACATTTGTATTTGTATATTTCTTTGATTTATGCATACCGTATTTCCTTGAATTATTGCCGGGTCAAACTCGCTTCGCAAAATAATTAGCGCATGCTTAGTATTACCGCCTGGTCAAACTCATGACGTCACGAGAGACACTTCCCCTGTCATCATTTTCAAAATGGAGGAGGCTGATTTCAATACTGGTAATTTGAAATCGCATAAAGGGAAGAAGATTGAGAGCGATTCAGTAGGATTTAAAGTCCAAGCTTACATCACACTCAAATTTTTACTGCATAACTTTGGTAAGTGCCTGAGTGAGAAGAGGTTTTAAAATAATTAGCACATGCTTACTTTTACCGCATGCCTTTGGTAAGCGCAGGAGTGAGAAGAGGTTTTGAAATAATTGGTGCATGCTTACTTTTACCGCATGCCT
The DNA here is from genome assembly GCF_033978795.1 of Nerophis ophidion. Lineage (NCBI taxonomy): Eukaryota > Metazoa > Chordata > Actinopteri > Syngnathiformes > Syngnathidae > Nerophis > Nerophis ophidion. Next base: position 24,969,560 of record NC_084634.1, read on the forward strand.
TTGGTAAGCGGAGGAGTGAGAAGGTGTTTTAAATTAATTAGCGCCCCAGCGGCAATTCAAGGAAATACGGTATGTATTAATATCATATATGTAAGTTGATATGAGACAATTTGGCGTGGCGAAGTTGGTAGAGTGGCTGTGCCAGCAATCTGAGGGTTACTGGTTCAATCCCCACCTTCTATCATCCTAGTAACGTCCGTTGTGTCCTTGGGCAAGACACTTCACCCTTGCTCCTGATGGGTCCTGGTGAGCGCCTTGCATGGCAGCTCCCACCATCAGTGTGTGAATGGGAAAATGTGGAAATACTGTCAAAGCGCTTTGGGCTCCTTAAACAGGGGTAAAAAAGCACTATAGAAGTACAACCCATTTACCACTACTTCCACATTTTTCAAACTTTGAAAGCACAACATTAAAATCCAAACATTTTCAAAGTCTTTAACCCTGAGTAAACGATACCAGCAATAAAAGGGACGTGTATTGGCATGCAAAAGTGACTGCTGAGCCCAGAGCAACCTGTCTTGCAGCCAAAACTTTTGAAGGCAACAATCAACAGGAGAGCATTCCTGCAGCCTGCAGTCATTAGTCGTGACAGTGCACAGAAATAATACCTGCGTTGTAGAAGCGGTCCAGCACTGTGGTCTCTCCGAAATCCAGTTTCCCGAAGTGGACCGTCTCCAGTTTGCTGCCCACGGAGCTGCAGGCGTCCTTCAGGCATTGCAGCGCCATGCACTCGGCGTTGTTATTCGTCTGGTTGGGCTCGTTGTTGAGCACGTAGGCGACACTCACCGGCCTGTTCTTGCACGACTTGCCGGTGGACAGCAGGCCGCCGTCGTGGTCGCAGCTTGCGGAAGTCTGGCCGGATCCTGTGAGGGGATTCTGCCAGAAAGTCCCCGCTGCTGGGACCGGAGCACCGGGGGCTCCACGGGCGGCGGCGGCGGCGGCGGTGGTGGTGGTGGTGTCCACGCCGACATTATTACCCCCTCTGGCGGGGAAATTAGCCACGATGCAAGGCACGGGCAAGGAGATCCCGTCCTCTTGACTCATGTTGTCGGTGTTTTTTAAAGCGCGCGGCAGCGTGGCCGTGGGAGCTCCATGGCGCACGGTGGGTACGCGTGGCGGCGGAGGAGGACGAGGAGGAGGAGGTTGAGGGTCACACACAAGCCATGCATGCGGCGACTCAACCTTGCATTCTTTACTGCTGTGCCATGCGTGGCAGATCCACGCAGGAAAAGACACGATAAAGTACACCAACGGCCGTCGCACCCTGCCCACTTCCCACTGTTATCTAGCCCGACTTGTACTGCGGGTGGGCGGGGACAAACTACGGGAAGCGGAGGGTGTGTGGGCGGGGACACGAGGACCACGTGGGAGCCTATCAAAGGGCTCTTTCACAATAATAACATCAGTTCACTTTCCTTTTTTTTGTTGTGTAATATGGCACTTTAAAGGCCTACTGAAATGAGATTTTCTTATTTAAGCAGGGATAGCAGGTCCATTTTATGTGTCATTCTTGATCATTTTGCGATATTGCCATATTTTTGCTGAAAGGATTAAGTAGAGAACATCGACGATAAAGTTTGCAACTGGAGAAATGCCCTGCCTCTACCGGAAGTCGCAGAAGATGACTTCACATGTTGAGGGCTCCTCATATATTCACATTGATTTTAATGGGAGATGTCACGCCAAATTTCTTCTCCCTACAAACGACTCCCCGCCCCCATTTACTTCCGGGGTCATGATTAATAAAGAACGTTTTGTTAACGCTATATTAGAAAAATATAACGCTATATTAGAAAAATATAACGCTATATTATAAAAAAAATTAAAAAAACAATTTACAAACAACCTATGGGATGACATAAGAGGGAACGTGACCCCGGAAGTAAATGTGTCATCCCAAAGCTTGTGTTTGTGAATTGTTTTTTTTTTTTTTTTTTATAATATTGCGTTAACAAAACGTCTGTATTAATCATGACCCCGGAAGTAAATGGGGAGAGGGGCGGGGGGAGGTTTTTGTAGGGGGTAAGAAATTTGGCGCGACAGAGCCTCCAACAAAAACAGCTATTTGGACCGAGAAAACAACAATTTCCCCATTAATTTGAGCGAGGATGAAAGATTTGTGTTTGAGGATATTGATAGCGACGGACTATAAAAAAAAAACAATTGTAACTGAGGAAGTTGTAAACAGCCCTTTAAATCTTATGACACTGAGTTGAATGATATGGATACATTGGTTATTGGTTACTAGTAGGGGTGTATTTGTATTGAACCGTTTCGGTACGGGGGTTTCGGTTCGGTTTGGAGGTGTACCGAACAAGTTTCCACACGGACATATTAGGTAGCGCACCGCACGTTGTGTAAACAATGCAGAGAGAGGCAATACACACGGCATGCTAGCAGCGACCGGGCTAGGACAACATGCAAAAGCCAGAGCTGGAAGACCCTACTGCCTCGTTAACATCTCCCCTTTGGGAACACATCAGCTTCGCGGTGCGATACAACAATGGAGGACGGAGGTTTGCCGACATTTTTCAGCAGCAGTAGGGTATGCTTCTGCCAACACGTCAAACATGCTAACCCCTTTGAAGCGGCACCACCCCAAAGTCAACCTCGCTTTAAAGGCCTACTGAAATGAGATTTTCTAATTTGAACGGGGATAGCAGGTCCATTCTATGTGTCATACTTGATCAATTCGCGATATTGCCATATTTTTGCTGAAAGGATTTAATAGAGAACATCGACGATAAATTTCGCAACTGGAGAAAAGTCCTGCCTCTACCGGAAGTCGCAGAAGATGACGCCACATGTTAATGGCTCCTCATATATTCACATTGTTTTTAAAGGCCTACTGAAACCCACTACTACTGACCACGCAGTCTGATATTTTATATATCAGTGATGAAATATTAACATTGCAACACATGCCAATACGGCTTTTTTAGTTTACTAAATTACAATTTTAAATTTCCCGGGAGTTTCGCCTTCGAAACGTCGTGTAATGATGACGTGTACGGGTGACGTCACGGGTTTTAGGAAGTGTGAGCGGTACGCACACACACAGCTAAAAGTCGTCTGCTTTAACGGGATAATTACACAGTATTTTGGAGATCTGTGTTGCTGAATCTTTTTCAATTTATTCAATTAATATTGGAGAAGTCACAGTAGAAAGATGGAGTTGGGAAGCTTTAGCCTTTAGCCACACAAACACACGGTGATTCCTTGTTTAAAATTCCGGGAGGTGAAAATTTACTATGGATCAGAGCGCGGTCAAGCAGACGTGGATCCCAAACGAATGTCAACCAGCAGGTTTCGGTGAGAAAATTGAAACCGAAAAATTTGGTTAAAAAGTCAGTTCTTACCGGAGAAAAGCTGAGCTTGTGCCGTCCATAGCTGCCGTCGACTCCCCTGAGACACTGCGCGTCAACACCCGGCCGTGGACGTACACTTCCGACTATCAGGTACTATTAAACTCACTAAAACACTAGCAACACAATATAAAGATAAGGGATTTCCCAGAATTATCCCAGAAAATGTCTTTGAAAACAGCGGAATATGTCCCATTGCTATCGCGTTTTTTTTTTTTAACTTGTTTTTTTTTTTTTTTCTAGTCCGTCACTATCAATATCCTCAAACACGAAATGAACGATTCATTCTCACTCAAATTAATGGGGAAATTGTTGTTTTTCGGTCCGAATAACTGTTTTTGTTGGAGACTCCCGTTAAAATCAATGGGAATATATAAGGAGCCATCAACATGTGACGTCATAGTCTGCGACTTCCAGTAAAGGCGAGGCTTTTTCAGGAAGTACCAAAATGGGCGAAATTTATCGTCGATTTTCCCTACTAAATCCTTTCAGCAAAAATATGGCAATATCACAAAATGATTTAGTATGACACATAGAATGGACCTGCTATCCCCGTTTAAATAAGAAAATTTCATTTCAGTAGGCTTTTAATGGGAGCCTCCAACCAAAACAGCTATTTGAACCGAGAAAACGACAATTTCCTCATTAATTTGAGCGAGGATGAAAGATTCTTGTTTGAAGATATTGATAGCGACGGACTAGGGGAAAAAAAAAAACGTGATTGCAATCGCGTTGCACTGAGACGGATTCATATGTTTTTAGAGACATTTACTAGGATAATTCTGGGAAATCCCTTATCTTTCTATTTTGCTGCTAGTGTTTTAGTGAGTTTAATAGTACCTGATAGTCGGAAGTGTACGTCCTCGGCCGGGTTTTGACGCGCAGTGTCTCAGGGAAGTCGATGGCGGCTGTACGGGAGGCGCAAGCTCAGCTGATATCCGGTAAGTGGCAACTTTTTAACCACAATTTTCTCACCGAAACCCGTTGGTTGACAAGTGGTCGGGATCCATGTCCGCTGTGATCCATTGGAAAGTTTCCACTCCGTGAATTTTAAACAAGGAATCACCGTGTGTTTGTGTGGCTAAAGGCTAAAGCTTCCCAACTCCGTTGTTCTACTTTGACTTCTCCAATATTAATTGAACAAATTGCAAAAGATTCACTAACACAGATGTCCAGAATACTGTGTAATTATGCCGTTAAAGCAGACGACTTTTAGCTGTGTGTGTGCGCAGCGCTCATATTCATAACAGCCCGTGACGTCACGTGTACATGTCATCATTACGCAACGTTTTCAAGAAAAAAGTCCCGGGAAATTTAAAATTGCAATTTAGTAAACTAAAAAGGCTGTATTGACATGTGTTGCACTGTTAATATTTCATCATTGATATATAAACTATCAGACTGTGTGGTGGGGAGTAGTGGGTTTCAGTAGGCCTTTAACTCACACCGACTTCATATTACTACATCAACTATTTTAATGACTCTTCTTTAAATAATATAGCAGGACTGTGATAGGAGAGAACACTATTTCACACCTGTGCTTAATGAAAGTGCGTTGCAGGGATTACCGTAATTACTAACAAAATACTGACAACACATTCCGAAAACATATGCAAAAAAAATAAATAAATAAATGTTCATTTGAGAAACAGACGGCTTCTTTCTTTCCTGTCTCAAGGTGGACATCTAGTGGCGGAAATACAATATTACAGTTCCCTTCACTGATCAGGGCAAATCAAAGGCCTACTGCAGTGTTTTTCAACCTTTTTTGAGCAAAGCCACATGTTTTGCGTTGAAAAAATCTGGAGGCACACCACCATCAGAAATCATTAAAAAACAAATCTCAGTTGACATTAAAACGTCGTTTTCGCAATTGTTGGATACGACTTTAAACCATAACCAAGCAATATAGGCCTTGTCTCAAAGTAGGTGTGCGCTCACCACCTGTCACATCACACCCTGACTTATTTTGAGTTTTCTTGTGTGTAGTGTTTAAGTTCTTGTCTTGGCTCCTATTTTGCTGGCTTTTTCTCTTTTTTTGGTATTTTCCTGAATCAGTTTTCATGTCTTCCGTTGAGCGATATTTCCCGCATCTACTTAGTTTTAGCAATCAAGAATATTTCAGTCGTATTTACCCTTCTTTGTGGGGACATTGTCGATTGTCATGTCATGTTCGTATGTACATTGTGGACGCCGCATTTGCTCCACAGTAAGTCTTTGCTGTCGTCCAGCATTCAATTTTTGTTTACTTCGTAACCAGTTCAGTTTTAGTTTTGTTCTCCATAGCCTTCCCTAAGCTTCAATGCCTTTTCTTAAAGGCCTACTGAAACCCACTACTACCGACCATGCAGTCTGATAGTTTATACATCAATGATGAAATATTAACATTGCAACACATGCCAATACGGCCGGTTTTGTTTACTAAATTACTGCGGAAATTCCTGTTGAAAACGTTGCGGAATGATGACGCGTTTGTGACGTTATTGGTTGGGGGGGACATTTTAGTCCAGCACCACTTACGGCTAAAAGTTGTCTCTTTTTATCACATAATTTACACAGTAATTTGGACATCTGTGTTGCTGAATATTTTGCAATTTGTTCAATTAATAATGGAGACTATAAAGAAGAATGCTGTTGGTGGAAAGCGGTGGATTGCAGCTGTCTTTAGCAACCGAAACACAGCTAGTGTTTCTTTGTTTGTTGTGAAGCTTTAACACAGAGCGGCCAAGCAAACATGTTTTTCTACGTCAACCAGCAAGTTTTTGGATGGGAAAATTGTGATATTAAGTCGGCTCTTACCGGAGAATTGAGTGGATTATGCGACCTCCTCCTGTAGCTGTCAAAAAGGCAGCTGTGATCTTGGCTCCTCCATTGGCTTCTCTGAGAGACACCGGCATTCACCGCAGCCCTCCGGCTTTCAGGTATGCCTTTATAATCTCACTAAAACACTATTAGCACAATAAGCAGATAAGGGATTTTCCAGAATTATCCTAGTAAATGTGTCACTGAATCGCTCACACTGTCGTCGCCTGGAGCCGTCGGCTTTTTTTTTCTTTCTTTCTTTAGTGCTTCACTCTAACTTTCCTCATCCACAAATCTTTCATCCTCGTTCAAATTAATGGGGAACTCGTCGCTTTCTCTGTCCGAATTGCACTTTCTGCTGGTGGCTATGATTATAAAAATGTAAGGATGTGAGGAGCCCTACAACCCGTGACGTCACGCGCACATCGTCTGCAACTTCCGGTAGAGGCAAGGCTTTTTTATTAGCGACCAAAAGTTGCGAACTTTATCGTTGATGTTCTCTACTAAATCCCTTCAGCAAAAATCTGGCAATATTGCGAAATGATCTAGTATGACACATAGAATGGACCTGCTATCCCCGTTTGAATAAGAAAATCTCATTTCAGTAGGCCTTTAAGGCCCGTTAAGATTTGTAATCTGGCCCGCCGGACTTTCATCCATCCCATTCATCCATTTTTCCACCGCTTATTCCCTTTGGGGTCACGGGGGGCGCTGGTGCCCATCTCAGCAACAATCGGGCGGAAGGCGGCGTACACCCTGGACAAGTCGCCACCTCATCGCAGGGCCAACACAGATAGACAGACAACATTCACACTCACATTCACACACTAGGGCCAATTTAGTGTTGCCAATCAACCTATCCCCAGGTGCATGTCTTTGGAGGTGGGGGAAAGCCGGAGTACCCGTAGGGGACCCACGCAGTCACGGGGAGGACATGCAAATTCCACACAGAAAGATCCCGAGCCGGGGATTGAACCCTGACTACTCAGGACCTTCGTATTGTGAGGCAGACACACTAACCCCTCTGCCACAGTGAAGCCCATTTACATTCAATGTTTGTTTATATAGTCAATCAATGTTTATTTATATAGCCCTAAATCACAAGTGTCTCAAAGGGCTGCACAAGCCACAAGAACTTCCGCGGTACAGAGCCCACATAAGGGCAAAGAAAAACTCACCCCAATGGGACGTCGGTGACAATGACTATGAGAAACCTTGGAGAGGACCGCATATGTGGGCAACCCCTTCTTCTCCGCCGTGCCCTTCTGTCTTATGTCCTCTTCTGGTTGGATGGTGACTATGGTTTGTTTTTCTATCCCGCATCTTCCCATTGCCTCCATGATACGCTTTTGGAGTGTGGGCGTGCCCTCAATGCGGCTCTTCATATGTGGTATGACCAGCTCTTTGCCCAGCTCCTTGATGAATAGTCGGCGTGCATTGGTGACACCAACCATGTAACAGGGTGTTCTGTAGTGAAGTTGGTGTAAGCATTGAGAGTGGCAATATCCAGCATATTGTACCAGAGCACCATGGGCCACCTCCGTGTTCTCCGCTTGCATGTGTAGGTGCCAACCATCTGATCTGTTGTGTCCACTCCTCTTTTGGTCTGTTGTAGTACAGTATCACTTCTGGTTTCTTCTTCTGACTGTCATCCACTGCTTTGTCATCATGCATTGGGCTCAGAAGGACAACAGCCTTTCCTTTCTTCTGCACATAGCTCACCATGGTCATGTTGCCATTGAATCCGAATTCTGAGCTATGAATCATCTGTGATTTGCATGGCTTCATGATAGGTGGTATGTCTGGTTTGTTCTGGCGAAGAGTCCCAACAATAGTCAGGTTCTTCTCGAGGAGCTTCTCAGCCAGAGGGACACTGGTGAAGAAGTTGTCCATTGTGATGTTGCGACCTAACCCTAACCCTAACCCTAAATCATGATTTTAGCTGAACAAAAACAATATTTACTGAATATATGTGATAGTTAACGATAAAATACATTTATTTGAAATATATAGCAAAGCAACGCTCAGGCTATCATGAAATAACATAGAAAATAGATGTGGGTCATTTTTGACCCATGTTGTGCATTGGAAGGGTAGTAATACAAAAATCATTTTTATTCAAAAAGTGTGAAGAGAAAGAATAAAATAACAATGTTTAATGACCAAAAACAATTTAATTGAGAAATACCTGGAATACTGAAAGATTACATTCAATTATTGCAAAGAAACAGATAATAAAAACTTGGTTGGGTCATATTTGACCCATGTTATGCATCAAAGGGTTTTAAAGACATATTGCAAAATGCTAGTCAAAGATCCTGTAAATGACAGGAACGGTCAACTGTTTTTAAGGACCTATTGCAAAAACATGTCAAAGATCCTCCCTATAACAATAGTGGTATGCTGTCCAGGGAGGGGGGGTTCAAAAAGTTTATAATTCCTCCCATTACCCATGTTTATTTTATTTAATATTAATTAATTTTCTTTTATTTTTTTGTGAAATAATATTGCCATTGAGCACAAGACTGTCCATTGGAGATATGTATGTATTATGTACTACATGTATGATGTGGAGCTGACTATGACATACTCAATAAACAATTAAAACATTTTTTAACAGCAGCCAAGATTCCCTAGCGGCACTCTGTTGTTTAAGAACAAATTGCATAGTGCTACTCAAAGATCCTCCAGAGATTATATGGAACACTCGGAAGCGTTTAAGGACATATTGCAATACAGTAAACGCTATATATTAAATATATACCGCAAAATGCTAGTCAAAGATCCTGTATATGACAGCAGCAATCAACTGTCATTAAGGACCTACTGCACAAACATGTCTATAAGAGCAGTGGTATGCTGGTTTTTTTTTTCTGGAAATATTGCAAAATAGTCAAATATTCTCTATATATAAACGCAGCACTCAGCTGATTTTAAGAACATATTGCAAAATGCTTGTCAAAGATCCCCGAGCAGCACTCTGCTGTTTTTTAAGAACATATTGCATAGTGCTACTCAAAGATCCTCCAGAGATTACATGGAGTACTCGGAAGCGTTAAGGGACATGTTGCAATACAGTAAACGCCATATATTGGAGACATATTGCAAAATGCTATTCAAAAATCCTGTATATTACAGCAGCAATCAACTGTTTTGAAGGCCTTTTTGCATAAACATGCCAAAGAGCCTCTCTATTACAGCTGTGGTATGATGTGTTTTTTTAAGGAAATATTGAAAATTAGTCTAAGAATCTTTATAAAAAAGCAGCACTCAGCTGATTTTAAGAAAATATTGCAAAATCCTTGTCAAAGATCCCCTAGCAGCACTGTGCTGTTTTTTTAAGGACATATTGTATAGTGCTACTCAAAGATCCTCCAAAGATTACATGGAGCACTCGGAGGCGTTTAAGGACTTGTTGCAATACAGTAAACCCTATATATTGAAGACATATTGCAAAATGCTAGTCAAAGATCCTGTATATGACAGCAGCGCTCTGCTGTTTTTTAAAGGAAATAATGCAGAACGCTAGTCAAAGATCCACTATGTGACAGAAACGTCGCTAGTCAAATATTCTCCTACTGTTTTCATTTTCAGGACATATTGCACAATGCTATTTAGAGATCATCTACATGACAGCCGGACTGCTGTTTTTTAAGGACATATTGAAAAATGCTATTTAAAGATCCTTTAGGAATGACAGGAGCCCTTTTCTGTTTTCTTTGAAGACATGTTGTAAAATGATAGTCGAAGCTATTATTTAAATCAGATGATTTTATATAGATGACATTTTGCAAAGTGCTACTCAAAGATCCTCTATATGACATGAATGAAGCGTTTAAGGACATATTGCAACACAGTAAAATCTTCTATCCGACTATTTTTTAAAGACATATTGCAAAATTGTAATCAAAGATCCTCTTGAGACAGCACCACAAAAAACACGTCAAAGATCTTTTATATAACAGGAAACGTCGGCTGTATATAAAGACCTATTGCAAAATTGCTACGCAAAGATCCTATAGCGATGACAGGAGACCTCTGCTGTTTTTTTTAGGACGTATTGCAAAATGCTAGTCAAAGATCCTCGATTGACAGTAGCACTCTGCTATTTTTCAAGGACATATTACAAAATGCTAGTCAAAGATCCTCTATACGACAGTATCACTCTACTATTTTTAAGGACATATTGCAAAATGCTAGTCAAACATCCTCTGCATGACAAAATTAGTCAACTTTTTTTTACGGACCTGCTGCAAAAACAGGTCGAAGATCTTTTATATGATAGGCGACATGGGGTGTCTGTAAAGACCTAATGCAAAAATGCTATGTCAAATAATCTTCAAATATGACAGGAGTGCTCGGAGGTTTCATTATTGCATTACAATAAATTCTAGTCAAAGATCCCCAATATAACAGCTGAACGCTGCTGTTTTTTAAGGACATACTACAAAATGCTAGTCAAAGATCCTCTACGTACAGAAGCAGTCAGCTGTTTTCTCAGGACATATTATAAAATACTAGTCAAATATCCTCTATATGAAAGCAGCACTATATTGTGTTTAAGGACATATTGCAAAAATGCAAATCAAAGATCCTCTATGCAACAGCTTTTCGCATGTGCAACAAACCAATGTGCTGCAAAAAGGCTAGTTAAATATCTCTATATCACAGCAAAGCTCTGCTCTTTTTAGGGATGTGCTGCAAAAATGTCAGTCAAAGATCATATATGACAGCATGCAGTCTGCTTTTTTTAGGAAGTGCTGCAAAAACTGTAGAAACTGACTAAAATCATCCACTTCACCTTCTTGCAGAGTAGCTTCCTAATATCACCACTAGATGTCACTAAAGACCATGAATGCATTTCCTGTACAAAGAAGCAGTATGGAAAAAAGTTTACCACACCAAATTTGGGACTATTAATTCCCTGGAAATAATATGCTTTTTGACTCTTGTTTACAATAGAAATAGGTACGCAACATCTATACGTAATAAAATAATAAAAATAATAATAAATACAATAAAATTTAAGAAAATGTCAATACACGTGAAGGTGATTGAGTTGACTTGTAATGTTTGTTGTTTGAATCACATTGCACAATATTGGGAAATTCGATAACTTTACTTAATTTGTTTGAAAATAATGACTTTATCAGTTTTAATTTAGTTATAGGGATATGCGAAAAAATTAAAGGCTTTTCCACTAGATAGCAGAATTGATGGTGAGAATTTTGTAATGTAAAATTGTTCGACCAGCTTTATTTTTATAGCTTTTTTTTTTTTTAAATGAGGAAATAGTTAAAGATAAAATATTTAAAACATGCATGAAATATCCGAAATATTTGCAACAATAATATATATGAATATAATATAATATAAAACACAGGAAAATATGTGCTTTGGTTCAATAAAAGTTTGGAAACACCACTTCGTGTGACAGGTGGGCGTTGCTGTTTTTAAGAACCGACTGCAACCACGGTGAAAAAAAACGTGGTTTGGCTGCAACAGCCATATCCATCTCTTACTGACAAGCTGCGACCCAAAGTTCAGCAAGGTTTGAACTAAAAAAGGTTAGATTTAATGAAAATACTGCAGTTTGAATTTGATGCACAATGTGCCGGTGTTTTGGCAAGACGTGCCCCCTTTGAAATGTATGCACTCTCTGCATCTGTGCGTGTGTAAGAACCCAAAGGATATTGAGGGAATATTTTATGCATTGTATTTTCATATTTGACCATATAAACAGTATAATATAAATATATGGTAACACTTTAGTATGGGCAACATATTCACCGTTAATGACTTGCCTGTTAACATGCAAATTAGTAACACATTGGCTCTTAATTAGTCATTATTCAATACTTATTAATGCCTTTTTCTGCCTTATTATACAACCAGTAAGCCATTAACTAAGAGTCTTCCCTCAATAATCTCAGAATTATTGCTTATTAGTAACCTTAACCCTAACCCTTATATGTTCCCCTAGTGTCCAAATAACTCTAAATTAAGTCTTTGTTACTTAGAATATGTTCCCCATACTAAAGTGTTACTAAATTATATATATATATATATATATATATATATATATATATATATATATATATATATATATATATATATATAGATAAAACAATACATATATACACACATATATATACACGCATATTAATATCTACATACATATATATATACATATGTATATATACACTCATATATATATATGTATATAAACACATACATACACATATATATATATATATATATATATATATATATATATATATATATATATATATATATATATATATATATATATATGTATATATACATATGTATATATACATATAGTACTTTATTAATTCCTTCAGGAGAGTTCCTTCAGGAAAGAAAAATATATTAATATATAGAATAAATAATAAATAAAAATAAACAAATAACATAAATAAATAAAATAATAATAATACTAATATATATATATATATATATATATATATATATATATATATATATATATATATATATATATATATATATATATATATACATATGGGCTTCACGGTGGTAGAGGGGTTAGTGCGTCTGCCTCACAATACGAAGGTTCAAATCCAGGCTCGGGATCTTTCTGTGTGGAGTTCGCATGTCTTCCCCGTGAATGCATGGGTTCTCTCCGGGTACTCCGGCTTCCTCCCACTTCCAAAGACATGCACCTGGGGATAGGTTGATTGGCAACACTAAATTGGCCCTAGTGTGTGAATGTGAGTGTGAATGCCCATCCATCCATCCATTTTCTACCGCTTATTCCCTTTCGGGGTCGCGGGGGGTGCTGGCGCCTATCTCAGCTACAATCGGGCGGAAGGCGGGGTACACCCTGGACAAGTCGCCACCTCATCGCAGGGCCGTGAGTGTGAATGTTGTCTGTCTATCTGTATTGGCCCTGCGATGAGGTGGCGACTTGTCCAGGGTGTACCCCGCCTTCCGCCCGATTGTAGCTGAGATAGGTGCCAGCGCCCCCCGCGACCCCAAAAGGTAATAAGCGTAAGAAAATGGATATGTATATATATATATATATAATATATATAGACACACACACGCACGCACGCACGCACGCACACACACACACACACACACACACACACACACACACACACACATGTGCTTATTATATATGTGTTTTATGTTTATATATGTAAATATACTGTATGTATGTACACATATGCATAAAAGTATATTCATATATATGTATATAATTAGGGTTGTCAAGTGACACATTTTTTAAATCATATTAATCACACTTACTCGCCCCTGTGATTAATCAAGATTAATCACAGAAAATTATTAGTCTGCATGAATAAAATTTGCTGACGAAAACCCAAATATATTTGTTACAAATGCAACGTGGTAGTCAGAATGTCATATAGTAACATTTTTTAAATGTTTTACTGAACTGCAAGTTATTGATTCTCTCAAAATAGTTAAAAATACGTATAGTAAAAATTAAGTGCCCATTTTAAAAGTCTTTGCAGTTTGCAATAATCTTTCAAACAATGTGCAGTTACTAATCAATAACACTTTCATAATCAACCAACAAAGTTTGTTTACTTTTTTCAGACGACAATGCTGATCTCTTTGTTGGTAGCTAGCTGGTTGTGATTACTTACTCATGTCCAACGTTTTTCCGGAAACAAAATAAATTTACATTAATCTGCGGTCCCTTCCAGGGTTTTTCGTTGTCCTCATTGGATTTTGTTTTTTCTTGCCCTGATGTGGGATCTGAGCCGAGGATGTCGTTGTGGCTTGTGCAGCCCTTTGAGACATTTGTGATTCAAGGCTATATAAGTAAACTTTTATTGCTTGTTTGATAGTATCAAAGTGTCATTTTTTTCTCATTGCATGATGGCTTTATTTGTATTTTTACATTTTGATAGAGAGGTAGTTTTTTAAGTTATATATATGTATATTTACATGTAAATGTTTAATCGGGACGGATCCATTAAGTGCTTGAGCAGAAATATGTCATATATTTTACGTGTACAGGGAACGAAGACGGTAAAGACAGCAGGGACGTCATTTAAATCTATATTTATTATCTAAACACAGGAAATTCGGCGTGTAATTAATCCAAGCTATGTATGGTGTGCGACTATGTGTGGAAATGAACTGAGGCTTGTTACCAGGAGGGTTGAGCGAGAGGCGGAAGTCCAAGAGGGGCAAGGCAGGCCTGGAGGTCGGTGAGCAGGCGTGAGGTCAAGGGCAGGAGAGAGGCGTCAAGAGGTCCGTGTCCAGGCGGAAGGTCGAGATCCAAAAGGGGTAGTCAGGAAACCAGAGGGGAACAGGGGGGAGACGAGACACACATCTTGCAATCAGGGGACGGAGGAATGCTGCTGGAACAACACGACAGAGGACAACGCAAAATTAACACGGAGGAAGGGAAAACCCTGTGAGAGAGAGGATACAGCTGGATACGAGTCGTTTTCTGTATGGGAACAGGTTGCTATGTTCTGGCCCGGAACATAGGTTTGGAACTGGTTTAAGAAGTCAGGAAGCTCATCAGCGACAGGTGTGTTATGTGCTGATGGAAAGCAGCTGCCTGCTGCAGCCGGAGTGGCGCGCGCATGAACGTGCACTGGGGGCCGCCCAAGGCGTGACAATATAAGAATTAACTATACACAATAAAACATTAACAAAATGCTGTGTCACATTAATGCTTTTTAAAATAACACCTTTGTGACATGAAATAACCCACAAGTGTCAGGCTTGTCCCTGACAATTTGGTGTATGTCTTAGTTTTTCATCTGCATTTGTCTTTGTTTCCTGTCTTTAGTTCCTGTCAGCACTCTTATTTTGGATCTGTTTCCTGTTTGTCTCCCTGAGTGCTGTGTCCCCTAAGCTGTGGCTGATTGGCACCTGGCCACACCTGGTGTCAATCAGCCAGGCACTGATTTAACCTGTTTTGTCCTCCAGTCAGGTGCTGGATTATTGTCAAGTCAATGTCCCCACTACCTGTCTTGTCGCTTGGAGCTTTGTCTACTTCTGTTCACCCTGCCCATGCCATAGTTCCGTCGCGTCACAGTAAGTGTTTTTGTTCTTAGCCAAGTTTGTTATCCGCCTCGTGCGCGCCTTTTGTTGGTACCAATTTGGTTTGTTCTTGTTTTAGTGTTTAATCAAATCATGTTTTCTTACGCAATGCCTGCCTCCTTCTTTGCATCTTGGGGTCGTCACCAACAAACTCTGACAACAAGTAAAGTAAAAAAAATGTGTTTATTTTTTGATATCAGTATAAATCACAAAGCAGTGTGGCTAATGAAGATAAAGTATAAAAGAAGAAAAAAAGAAAAAAAAGTTTTGTTCTTCAACAACACCTCCTAGTGGTTTAATTCAACACTCTGGCCAACAAAAATAAACAGGAGTGATACCTCAAAGACACATTCTTCCCACCCTGCGTTCAATTTGATGACATGACAAAATATTTCAGCTAGTATTGATGTTATTAGAACACTGATACAGTTTACAGTTCAATAAAGGACCAGTGAGCATCCCAGGAAACAAACTAAAGACTTTATAAACAAGTTGTGGCAATGTTCACGACACATCGCCTGCTGCATATTTCCTCACCTCATTAATTCTTAGTCACAGCAGCTGACCGACGGTGAATTGAGAAAGTGAAAGCAACATCAAATAGTTTTCTCCTTCACTGTATCCTTTTCGTGTGAGACATTTGAGTCCCTCTCTATTATTGTCCACACCTTTTGTCAACATATAAAAACAGCAATGCGCTCTTAAAAGCACGCCGAGACTCCACGGAAAATGAAGTTGAACCTCGGAGGGGAAATGACCGGGGTAAAGTCCTTGTAGTTGTGTTCCACAATGATTTTCAAGCCAAACGACACTAGTACTGCTGTGACTCATTTTCCAGGAAGTAAGCAGTGTTGCCTAAAATGCATTAAAGGTTACAAAAGCTGCTTATGGCTGCTGACATACATACTTGCCAACCTTCAGACCTCCGATTTCGGGAGGTGGGGGGTGGAGGGCGTGGTCGGGGGCGGGGTGTGTTTGGGGGCGTGGTTAATAGGGGAGGAGTATATTTACAGCTGTTGTGCGCGCATTGTGCTGTAGATGTTATTGTCACATATGCATGATTGATTGATTGATTGATTTAAACTTTTATTAGTAGAATGCACAGTACAGTACATATTCCGTACAACTGACCACTAAATGGTAACACCCGAATACGTTTTTCAACTTGTTTAAGTTGGGGTCCACGTTAATCAATTCATGGTGCAAATATGAATTGATAATACAGTCATCACACAAGTTAATCATCATAATATATACATTGAATTGTTTACATTCTTTACAATCCGGGGAGTGGGATGAGGAGCTTTGGTTGATATCAGTACTTCAGTCATCAACGATTGCATCAACAGAGAAATGGACATTAAAACAGTGTAGGTCTTACTTAGTAGGATATGTACAGCGAGCAGAGAACATAGTGAGTTCAGATAGCATAAGAACAAGTATATACATTAGAAATACATTCAATTATTTACATTAGGTCATTTACAATCCGGGGAGATGGGATGTGAATGGAGGAGGATTAGTAAAGGGTTGAAGTTGCCTGGAGGTGTTTTGGTGCATGTACAGTAGATGGCAGTATTGTCCTGTGTCACAACATTGCTGTTTACAGCAGATGAACTGCTTTGCAGTAGACGAAAACGTGACTGCTGTTGTTGTGTGTTGTTACCACGCTGGGAGGACGTTAATGAAACTGCTTAACAATAAACCCACATAAGAAACCAAGAACTCGCCCTCGATCATTCTACAGTTATAACGTCATTGGGCAGACACGCTGTTTATATTGTGGGAAAGCGGACGTGAAAACAGGCTGTCCTCACTCAGATCCGCATGGAGCTGGAGGGGGCGTGGCCTCCAGCTACGCCTGAATTTCGGGAGATTTTCGGGAGAGGCGCTGAATTTCGGGAGTCTCCCGGAAAATCCGGGAGGGTTGGCAAGTAAGCTGACATATGACGTACACGCGCGGTTTATTTACCATTTTAAATGTTTGTTTTTTACAAAAATCACAGAATATTAATCAACGTGACAAAAAATAAAGCAACCTCAACCCCAATGTGCCAGCTTTACAATACTTCGACAGAAATTTACAAAGTGACTTAGAAGACATACAACTACAAAATTTAAATATTACAAAAAAATGTATAAAAGCAACAGTATCAATGAAAATAATAATAATGATGATATCAATAATAGTTGTTGAATGTTTTTGAACCAAAAAACTGATTCTAAAAAAAGAAGGTTGCAAAAATATACATTTTTAGTAGGGCTGCGAATCTTTGGGTGTCCCACGAATCGATTCAATATCGATTTTTGGGGTCACGATTCGATAGTATATCAATTTTTTTGATTCAACGCGATTCTCGATTCAAAAACGATATTTTTTCAATTCAAAACAATTTTGTGTTTATTCAATACATTCAGCAGGATCTACCCGTCTGCTGACATGCTAGCAGAGTAGTATATTTAAAAAAAACAAAAAACTTTTATAATTATAAAGGACAATGTTTTATCAACTGATTGCAATAATGTAAATTTGTTTTAACTATTGAACAAACCAAAATATGACTTATTTGATCTACATTGGACACAGTGTGTGGTCAAGCTTATGAGATGCGATGCAAGTGTAAGCCACTGTGACACTATTGTTCTTTTATTTCTTTTTTTTAATAAATGTCTAATGATAATGTCAATGAGGGATTTTCAATAACTGCTATGCTGAAATTATAACCAATATTGATACAGTTGTTGATGATATTCATTTTTGTTTCACTACTTTTGGTTTGTTCTGTGTCGTGTTTGTGTCTCTTCTCAATTGCTCTGTTTATTGCAGTTTTGAGTGTTGCTGGGTCATGTTTGGTTTTGGAATTGGATTGCATTGTTATGGTATTGCTGTGTAGTGGTTTGTTGGATTGATTAAAAAGAAAACAAATGTTATTTTTAAAAATGAGAATCGATTTTGAATCGCACAATGTATTCGATTCGATTCGCATTCGAATCGATTTTTTCCCACACCCTTGATATTTAGTATTGTTTTTTTTATTTTTATCGAGTCTCAAAAATGATGAAACGGATTAAGGAAAATTTACGATTTAGCTATGAATCTATTTTTTTTAACACCTCTAAGCATAAGAGGAGTTATGACTACCAGTAACACATAGTTGTATCCACAGATTAATATACCAGGAAGAAGACGCTGTTGTAGTGTGCATACACATACTAATGACAACTCATGTTCCCAAGACACGCACTGCCTGGATGGATACGGTCTTTTCAAATTTAAAGTGTTATCTTTTTCAGGGATTTCAACGAGTGTTAGAAAAACGCAACTGAGAAAATAAGGCCGCCTTTATTCACGGCTTTCGCGGGGTGTTTGTGTCCGCAGGCTGGATGGTAGAATACCGAATAAGAGACGAAAGAAGTTAGGAAAAAACGCTTGATAGGGCCCTCACAGTAGAGTTCTGATGTTTTTATGAATCCCAAGTTTTGAACAGAGTCGTACTTTATGTTGAAGTGTTTTAACTTAGGCCTTGTTCACACGGCAGGTCAATTCCCATTTTTGGCTCATATGTGACCTGTATTGGATTCTTTCATGGTAATGTGAACAGTACAGTTCTTATTGGGGCGGCATAACTCGGTTGGTAGAGTGGTCGTGCCAGCAACTCGAGGGTTGCAGATTCGATTCCCGCTTCCGCCTTCCTAGTCACTGCCGTTGTGTCCTTGGGCAAGACACTTTACCCACCTGCTCCCAGTGCCACCCACACTGGTTTAAATGTAACTTAGATATTGTGTTTCACTATGTAAAGCACTTTGAGTCACTCGAGAAAAGCGCTATATAAATATAATTCACTTCACTTCACTTATTGTTTCAAATCATCCAACCTAGGCCTCTTTGATACGTGGATATGAATCTGACCAATACGTCATCTATGCCAAATAAAAAGTTGACAAATGAGCAGAAAACAGGAAAAATATAACGTTTAAGGAACTAA
This sequence comes from Nerophis ophidion, assembly GCF_033978795.1. Taxonomy (NCBI): domain Eukaryota; kingdom Metazoa; phylum Chordata; class Actinopteri; order Syngnathiformes; family Syngnathidae; genus Nerophis; species Nerophis ophidion. Next base: position 24,988,785 of record NC_084634.1, read on the forward strand.
TTGCAATGTTCCAGCACTCCTGTCTCGGACTGCTCGCCCACACCCTCTTGGGAGTCGACGTCAAAACGTGAAGGGAATTATATTTATATAGCGCTTTTCTCTAGTGACTTAAAGCGCTTTAACATTGTGGAACCCAATATTTAAGTAACATTTTTAAACCTTAGTGGCATTGGGAGCAGTTGGGCAAAGTGTCTTACCCAAGGGCACAACAGCAGTGACCAGGACAGCAGAAGCGGGGTTCGAACCTGGAACCCGCTGGAACTCTACCATCCGAGATATTCTTGCCTTCTTCTTTCTTAATCTTCTACGCACAATAATGCCGTTCACAATAGAAAGTTATATGGTTGTTCTGCAAATATTTCAAGAACTGTGGAGGCCTTTCTGAAATATGCAAGAGAGACTGCTCTCCAAATTAACCCCACAATTGAAATGTGGGTGGTTGATGAGCCTTTTGTGTGCTTGTTGGTTGTTGTATATCTCTCCGGGGTAGGGGTCGGCAACCTTTACCACTCAAAGAGCCATTTTGACCCGTTTCACAAAATAAAGAAAACAATGGGAGCCACTCAGCCACAAAACTCATTTGAAATTTAAAATAAAATAACACTGCATACAGAGTTTTTTTTTGCTTTGTGCTTTGTATAAACCTGGGGTCTCAGACACGTCGCCTGCACCTTAATATGAAAATTTAATGTTAGTGCGGCCCGCGAGTTTTATATGAATGCCACCTGACATCATCACACTTGCCAACCCTCCCAATTTTTCCGTAAGACTGTCGAATTGCAGAGCAACTATTCTCATGAATGACTTCTGGTTTAGAACCTTAACATCAATAATACGGGAATGCTGTGATGGCACAGCCTTTAGTGCCCTCTATATCCTGTGCTTACTGCTTGCCACCCCAGTCTCATGTTGTATGTGGCCTCTGTAGACACTCTTAAGTAACTGCAAGGCATACTTGTTCAACAGCCATACAGGTCACACTGAGGGTGCCCGTTTAAAGAACTTTAACACTCTTAGTAATATGCGCCACACTGTGAACCCACACCAAACATACGCACCGTTACACAACATAAACACAACGGAACAAATAACCAGAATACCCTTCCGTGCATCGGTTGAGTTGGGCGGGGTTGGGTGGGAGGCGGTAGTGTATAATGTAGCCCGGAAGAGTTAGGGGTGCATGGGATTCTGGGTATTTTTTATGTTGTGTTTATGTTGTGTTACAGTGCGGATGTTCTCCCGGAATGTGTTTGTAATTTTTTGTTGTTGTTGTGGGTTCTCAGTGTGGCGCATATTTGTAAGAGTGTTAAAGTTGTTTATATCACAACCATCAGTGTAACCTGTGTGGCTGTTGACCAAGTATGCCTTGCAGTCGGTTGTGCGCGCTAGCTGGGATCGCATGCTATATGTGACCGGCCAGCATGCAGATAGCAAGGCGTGAAAGCGGGCGCGACGACGTGTTCTTGATGAAGTTATAGGTATTTCCATCACGGCACACCCTCAATATTGTTGTGTGGGTGAAAATCGGAGGATGTTAGCCCCGTGAAAATCGGAGGATCAATCAATCAATGTTTACTTATATAGCCCTAAATCACTAGTGTCTCAAAGGGCTGCACAAACCACAACACAAACCACTACGACATCCTCGGTAGGCCCACATAAGGGCAAGGAAAACTCACACCCAGTGGGACGTTGGTGACAATGATGACTATGAGAACCTTGGAGAGGACGAAAGCAATGGATGTCGAGCGGGTCCAACATGATACTGTGAAAGTTCAATCCATAGTGGATCCAACCCAGCCGCGAGAGTCCAGTCCAAAGCGGATCCAAAACAGCAGGGATGTCCCCAGCCGATACACAGGCAAGGTGGCCAGGATGTTAGCCCCGGGATATTTCTCTCGGTAAAATCGTGGGGATCGGCAAGTATGCAGCTGAGCAACATCAGAGGGAGAAAAAAATAGAAGATTAAAATAAAATAAAATAAAAAAATTGGTCTAAGCCTGGGCCCTGGAGAGGGGGTCCAGACTGAGGCCAAGGGGAAAAAAACAACAACTCATAGACATTGTACACATCCCTCTCACATGTGTATGAGAGGGAAACATCAAACATCAAAGAACACAAAGGACATTAAAGACATTAAAGTAGCGGAGCTGATGCAACCGGCCACTTCTACATACAGCTATGAATAAAAAGTAAAAGAAACATATACACTGTGGTGACCTCTGCGGTGTGTTCCACGACCATCGTCCGCTGGGGTGGAGGGAGCATGGCCAGAGACAGGAGCAGACCCAAAAAGCAAACTCCACTCTCGGCCGTCAAACAACTCTCAGCCAGTGTCCGATATCTGTCTGTGGTTTCTATTTCGTTTACAAACTACAAGACCACTGAGCTGGTTATAAAAGTCAACATTTGAACTTTTTCTCATAACATTTTACCTGTTTGATCTATTATTCCGTTTTTTTGTAATATAATTTTTAGATTTTGGACACTTTTGCCCTACAGAGCCTGCAGAGTTGGGTGTAACCTGCGCGTTGAAGTGTACTTAAGCATCCCGAGTCGCTCCGCAGCCTGCAAATAAAGCCACCTACCATGAAATGGTCACTCAGCTCTGAAATGGAAAGAATCACTCACATGGCCGAAAACATCTCGAAGTTGGGCTCAGGTAAAAAAAAAAGGATAGACACTTGGAGGCACAGACTTATTGCACAGACATCCACACAAACATTAGAGCGAGGAAGGGACGAGGGGAGGGTGGCTGGGTGACAAAATTACAGAAATCTGCTAAGTTTGACAAATGGCGGACGCAGCTTTTGCCACTAGCTATTAGCCGGCAATGATTAATAAGTGAGAAAATAATTGCACTTCATTGAGATGGATGACGCCCCATTTAACCTCCCCTCTCATCACAACCAGATCAGCCTCGGACATACAACCACGCGCACTTTGGAATGATGCTTCAGGGCATTTTTCAAACGCCTCGCGGCGCTCTGCTCATAAGTTCATTGTTAGTAAGTGAAAAACAATGATCTCAGCTCTAGGAGGCCTCTGGGAATCTCTCCCTCCACCAATATAGAAGCATTTAAGTCACACACACACACCGAGGGGAATCAATGGCAGCGGAGCCGCCATTAACTCCAACGCTAACGAGTTTGCGAGCCCCTTATTGGGCCACATGCGAGCGTGTAAAAAGATTAAAAGGCGAACAAAAGCGGCGGCGACGAGGCGGATTGGCGTCGGGGGCCCCCTCGGTCCGCAAAGAGACGTGGCCAAGGTTATTAAAGAAGGATGTCGCCGTGCAAGATGGCGGCTGCTGTGACCAGAGGCGGTGTGCAAGAGATAAATGGTTGACCCAGCCCGGTGTCAGGTTAGGATTGATGCCACTATCAGCCCCACTGCTTTCCCAATGATTTTCTCAAATCTCTGATAGAGTGTGTTATCTAGTTACTGGCATGAGGGCAACGGCCCGCGGGCACCGGAGAAGGTCAATCTATGAGGACAATCTTTGTCGGGCTAAATGAGAAAAAAGGAGCTCACAGAAAAGAATAAAAAGCAGCTGCTAGGTCTCTGGGATAAGATAAGCCAAATTACTTCTCTTTAGTAGGATAGGCCTCGGGGCAAACATCAAAAAAAAAAAAAGAAAAAAAAGTGAGGCAGCTGTTGTTGCCTTCTAACTTCTGTGTTGTAGATTTAACCTGGACACTTTCTTCAACCAGAGGCAAACATGGGCAGCCGCTTGGGGGCCTGAGACAGCTCATAAAATAAATAACATAAAACAATTAACAATTGCTATTTGAAACAATCCTTTATTCTGCTTTGTCTTAATTTGTGCGCTTTAACATACATCGAAATGCTTGTTGCATGATCTCTCGTGACAATTATGAATCGTTAATTGCATTTTGTTTCATTTCTGCTTCCTATTTGCTACTACTTCCCCTGTCCGAGCACTGGCTCTCTGATTTGTCCCTAATGGGCAATCAGGACTCACCTGTTCTTGGTTGCCAATCAGGATGTTTTATGCCATCATAGTTCTCTGAACCTCCATGCAGCAAACATTTCCTTATATGCTTCCTGTATCTATTTGACCTTTTAGTGAGCTTCCCTGTTGCTTTAGTTTGAGTTCTTAAATGGTATCTACCTGCACTTTGCTTGCTGTCTCTACATCCTGCGCTCCAGACCTGACAGGCCCCAAAACTTTATGAATTATGTTCATGATATTGACAGTGCTTCCCTTCCTTTTTAAGTTTTGGCATTAATGTTGAATTAAAAATAAAACACACATAACATATACTGTATGTATGTATATAAACATATGTATACACTCACACACACACACACACACACACACACACACACACACACACACACACACACACACACACACACACACACACACACACACACACACACACACACACACACACACATATACACACATATCTGTATATATACTGTACATATATGTATATATATGTAAGTATATATGTATATATATATTTACATGTATATATAGATATACAGAGATGTATCTATATATGTACAGATATATGTATAGCTATATATACTGTATATATATATATATATATATATATATATATATTTACGCACACACACATATATATAGATATATATACATGTATAGTATATATATGTGTGTATATTTTTATGTATATGCATATATAAGGGACGGCGTGGCGCAGTGGGAGAGTGGCCGTGCGCAACCCGAGGGTCACTGGTTCAAATCCCACCTAGAACCAACCTCGTCACGTCCGTTGTGTCCTGAGCAAGACACTTCACCCTTGCTCCTGATGGGTGCTGGTTGGTGCCTTGCATGGCAGCTCCCTCCATCAGTGTGTGAATGTGTGTGTGAATGGGTAAATGTGGAAGTAGTGTCAAAGCGCTTTGAGTACCTTGAAGGTAGAAAAGCGCTATACAAGTACAACCCATTTATTTATTTATATATATATATATATATATAAATTTAGTTATGGGATATATATATACTGTATATATATATTTACACACATACACATATATATACATATATACATGTATGTACAGTGTATATATGTATATATATATACTATATATATGTGTGTATATTTTTATGTATATATATATATATATATATATATAGTTGGTACGTCCAGTTTTTAATTTCTTTGGAAAATAACCCCAAAACCACATCCATATTGTCTGTTCATCAATACGATACTTGGCTCTGGTTTTACATTGTTTTAATTTTTATACTTGGAAAATCAATCAATCTTTACTGGTAATACCTTTTTGGTAACATGATCTAGAACTCCAAAATTACTTTCATATTGTGGTTCCACAATACTTGACGCAATTCGCCTGTTGGTTTTTCCAGTTTAAATTTTTTTTGTTGTTGTTTTAAAATTTCAATTTTCAATCAATGTACCGTGTATTTCGGGCTATAAGGCGCACTTAAAATCCTTTCATTTTCTTAAAACTGAACAGTGCACCTTATAACCCCATTGCGCCTAATGTACGGAATAATGTTGGTTGTGTTTAGTGACCTCGAAGCTATTTTATTTGGTACATGGTGGAATAAGTGTGACCAGTAGATGGCAGTCACACATAAGAGATACGTGTAGACTGCAATATGATGGCAGTCACACATAAGAGATATGTGTAGACTACAATAAGACTCAAGTAAACAACACCAAAATGTTATATGTTCCATTCGAGATCATATTCTATGGAACATTACACATGGCGCTCAAAAATGTATCAAAATGTTTTAGTAGGACTTTGATAAACTATGAAGCCGCACCGCTTGATGGATTGCACTGAGCTTCAACATACAAGTATTATTATGGTGTGTGTATAAGGTAAGACATATTATCTGGCGTTTTGTTTCGCGATATAATGCAAAAGTTGTCATGTCTGTGTGATCATGTTTTGTTTTAGTTATGTTGGGTTTTGTTTTTGGACTCTTTGTGCACTTTTGTTTGTTTTGTTACCATAGCAACCCATTAGTTTTCCCCTGTCCTTATGTCACGCACCTGTCTCACGTTTTGCACTCGCACACCTGTCACTAATCACCACAGCAATAATTAAACCTGTAGTTGCCAGTTAGTCAGCCCGGCGACTTTACCTTTACCCATGACATGCCATGCTACCTCTACTCACTTCATGCCATGCTACCTCGTCACTCATGCCGATCCATAGTTTTGCTTCTTGTCATGCCACATAAGATTTTTTTATTAATGCCACAGTTAGTGTTTTTTTTATTTTTTGTCCATAGTTCTGCCTTTGTGCTAGTCTTTTGTTTTCATTAGTCAAGTTTGTTCTCCGCCATTGTGCGCGCCTTTGTTTGCTTCTTTTTTTGTAGTTTGTTAGGGTTATTGATAAATATCTACTTACATTCACGTCTTGCCCGCGCCAACTTTCCTTTGCCTTCCGGAAAAACAAACCCCAACTTCCACGTTTTAACAAAAGCAACTGTTCTTACCTTCTAGTACCTGCTGATCTGTATTTGGGATCTTCATAAGTCCGTGCCGACACCGTAGTTGATAAGTTTCTTCTTTTTCTCTATCTTCTTGTTATGGGACATTCATCCTCCGCTGTTGCCATTTCTAATGTAAAGTAGTGTAAAGTTCTTACTTATATCTGTCAGTAAACTCACCATGAAAGCACTAAAACATATCGGTGTAGTGAGTTTACATTATTCATCCAAGAAATTTTAGTTATTAACGAGTTCCGGTCGGTCGTTTTTTCACGGGACACATTTCCGGCGTTATTGTTGCACTAGTGAGCCACCACCGAGGAGATGCTGCTCCGTTGTTGATTTAAATAAAGTCTGAATATCATTAAAACAGTAGGCTCCATCTTTTTACATTTCTTCCACTCCCGTCCTTGCACGCTACACCGCTACGACAAATATGACGGGGAGAAGACCCCGCCGAAGGTGAGCCACGTAAAAAAGACCGCCCACAAAACGGCGCGTCCGGAAGCGACTGTCAGAAAGTGACTTGAAGATGATCTGTAAAACATAATCTATGCAACATTTTGACCAAAGAACCACCATTACATGTTATGTAGACCACAAGGAAGTGTTTTACATTTAGAAAAAAAATAAAATAATATGACCCTTTTAATGCGCCCTATAACACAGTGCGCCTTTTATATTAAAATAGACGTGAATAGACCCACTCATCCACAGTGCGCTCTATGGTCCGGGAAATACGGTAGCTTTTTTGGTCAATCTACATATAACCCCAAAACAACTTTTATATTGTCTGTACCTCATTACTTTACTTGGCTCAGGCGTAGTTTTTTCCAGTTTTGATTACAGTATGTTGGTTCTGTGCAGGAACTGAAACTAATCTGCATTCAGCTAAAAAAAAAAATTGACTTGCCTGCACAATTTCCTGAATAGATCATACATTGCCGCCATTTGGGAAAAAAAAAAAAGAAAAAAAAAAGGAGTTTGACTAATAGCGTTTAATTCAGCCGCCCGGAGCCTGATCAATAATTGCGTGCCAATAATGATGGAGAGGTGTGTGCGCCAGAGGAAATGATTCCACTCATTGTCTGAGAAAAATGAAGGCGCGGACATGGCCTGGAGGGGCGGGGAGATGTCCACAGGTGCTGGTATGACATGCAAGTCGATGAAAGTGAAGACAAATGACGGCCGCGCGGTAACGTTTGTTTGTCGACAACTTCTTCAACTCGCACGCTCCAATGCCGTTGAGGAGAGGCTTTTCCAGCCGTGAGGCGTTCAAGTGCTAGCTCATAAAATGGGTCTCAACAATGCTGAACTGGGCTTTTATTTGATTTGGTTTGCTGTCATTGTTTTTACAATCTTCTTATAATCTATTCCTATCAACATACAAAACCCCCAAACCAGTGAAGTTGGCACATTGTGTAAACCGTAAATAAAAACAGAATACAATGATTTGCAAATCCTTTTCAGCCTATATTCAATTGAATAGACTGCAAAGACAAGATACTTAACGTTTGAACTGGAAAACTTTTTTATTTTTTGCAAATATGAGCTCATTTGTAATTTGATGCCTGCAACATGGTTTCAAAAAAGCTGGCACAAATGGCAAAAAAGACCGAGAAAGTTGAGGAATGCTCATCAAACACTTATTTGGAACATCTCACAGGTGAACAGTCTAATTGGCAACAGGTGGGTGCCATGATTGGGAATAAAAGCAGCATCCATAAAATGTTCAGTCATTCACAAATAAAGATTGGGCGAGGGTCACCTCTTTGTGAACAAATGCGTGAGCAAATTATCCAACAGTTTAAAAACAACATTTCTCAATGAGCTATTTGCAAGGAATTTAGGGACCATATAGGGTACATAATATAATCAAAAGGTTCAGAGAATCTGGAGAAGTCACTGCGCATAAGTGATATCAGAGACCTTCTACCCCTGCATCAAAAAAAGCGACATCAGTGTCTAAAGGATATAAACCACATGGGATCAGGAACACTTCAGAAAGCCACTGTCAGTAACTACAGTTGTTCGCTACATTTGTAAGTGCAAGTTAAAACTCTACTATGCAAAGCCAAAGCCATTTATCAACAACACGCAGAAACGCCACCGGCTTCGCTGGGCCCGAGCTCATCTAAGATGGACTAATGCAAAGTGGATAAGTGTTCTGTTGTTTGATGAGTTCACATTTAGAATTGTTTTTTTGGAAACTGTGGACATTAGAGAGGCGCGGATAGGCAATTATGTCATCCGCGTCACCAAAGTCGTCATCCACCCGCAGTCCACCCGAACCAACATTTAATCAGGACCGTACCCGCTCGCCAACCGCCCGCTGAAAGACATGAGAGGTTGTCCACCTTTACCACTCACAGAGCTATTTAAACCTGTTTCACAGATTAACAATAACAATTGGAGCCGCTAACATCACCGCGAATATCCATTAGCGTTCATCCAGACTACCAGAATGTGAGCGTGCTGTGAAACCATTGCCTTAGACACCTTCAACAACATGTACGAACCATTTGTTGATCCGGCAACATGTTGTTTGCAACTTCCGTAATCACATGTACAAGATTGAAAGGCATACTGGGTGATACAGAGTACACTGATGGTTGTGATATAAACTATAACACTTACTAATATGCGCCACGCTGTGAAGCCACACAATACAAGATTGACAAACACATTTCGGGAGAACATCCTGACAGTAACACAACATAAACGCAACACAACAAATACCCATAATCCTTTTGTATCCGTGACACTTCCGGAATATATTTTACACCCCCGCGCCCCCAACCCCGCCCACCTTACCGACGCGCACGGTGGGGGGCGGGGTCGGGTATGGGGGTTGCTGCTAGCGGGGTATATAAAATAGTCAGGAAGTATCATTAATAAAAAGGATTATGGGTATTTGTTGTGTTGCGTTTATGTTGTGTTACTGTGAGGATGTTCTCCCGAAATGTGTTTGTCGTTCTTAATTGGTGTGGCTTCACAGTGTGGCGCATATTACTAAGAGTGTTAAAATTGTTTATATCACAACCATTAGTGTACTCTGTGTCACCCAGTATGCCTTGCAGTCGTGTGCGTTTTTCTGTGGAAGCCACACACAACATTATGCTGGACTGACAAGCAGATCGTATATGTTGGTGTAGGCTACAAAGCCAGGGACTTCATAGCACACCCTAATATTTGTTATCTGGCTGGCTACCGGCAGTCATTCAGGAGAATAATAGCATATCTTATTGTCTTCTTCGTTTCATGACACGGGTCTTAAATGGCTCTTTGAATGGCATAGGATACCGATCATAGAACCATGCATATCAAATATTTATCCGCCACCCGCCCGAATCTAATTAAAATCATTTTTTTCGTCATGTCAACCGCCTGACCCTCGGTTTATCCGCGGACTCCGCGGATGAGATCGCAAACCGTGCATCTCTAGTGGACATCATGTCCTCCGGACCAAAGAGGAAAATAACCATCCATACTGTTATTGGCGCAAAGTTCATATGCCAGCATTTGTAATGGAATGGGGGTGTATTAGTGCCCAAGGCATGGGTAACTTACACATCTGTGAAGGTACCATTATTGCTGAAAGGTACACACAGGTTTTGGAGCAACATATGTTGCCATCCAAGCAACATTATCGTGGACGCCCCTGCTTATTTCAGCAAGACAATACCAAGCCACGGGTTACAACAGTGTGGCGTCATTGTAAAAGAGTGCGGGTACTGGACTGGCCTGCCTGTAGTCCAGACCTGTCTCCCATTGAAAATGTGTGGCACATTATGAAGCCTAGCACAAAGGAGACCCCGGACTGTTAAACAACTTAAGCTGTGCATCAAGCAAAAATGGGAGATAATTTCACCTGAAAAGCTTCCTCAGTTCCCAAACGTTTACTGAGTGTTGTTAAAAGGAAAGGCCATGTAACACAGTGGTAAAATGCCCCTGTGCCAACTTTTAAGCAATGTATTGCTGCCATTAAAATCTAAGTTAATGATTATTAGCAAAAAATAAATTAAGTTTCTCAGTTCAAATATTAAATATCTTGTCTTTGCAGTCTATTCAATTGAATATAAGTTGAAAAGGATTTGCAAATCATTGTATTCTGTTTTTATTCACGATTTACACAATATGCCAACTTAATGTGTCTCATTTGTGCTGGTAAAGTTCCTTGAATCCTTATCATCACACTCTTACAGTACCACTTACTGTACTTTATATAGCTAATCATTGATTTTAAGTAGATTTGGTGCACATAAAGGAGAAGGAGGGACAATTCCATCACTGTGCGGCGTTCAGGTGCTCTTGTTGTGCTGATAATTAACTTATTTCTCTGTTTTTGTGGTTTATTTTTGCCTCCAAGTGTTATGATCCGCTGTCTGGATCATCTCATATTCTGGTTTTGTTCCGTTTTTGTATTATAGTCTGCATATGTTTGCCTTAGTTCCTTGTTTAGTCTGTTTCCATGGTTTCATAATAGTTCCACCTGCTACTCGCTATTGACGCACACCTGTTTTGTTAATCCCCATCCTTATTTAAGCCTGCTTTCTTTCTTCATTTCTTTTTCGCATCCTAATTTGCTTTACACGCAACAAGTGACGACTTTTATTTTAGGTTTCTACTCGCTAGCTTTCGCGCTATGCCTTGTAACCTCGAGCTCCCATGCTAGTAGCTTTTGATTCCTTTTTTTGTAATTATTTTTTTTTTTAATGAAAAAGGGAGTTTTTTGGGGTTGGTGCACTAATTGTAAGTGTATCTTGTGTTTTTTATGTTGATTTAATAAAAAAAATTAATAAAATAAAATTATAAGAAATACAAAAATATATAATTTTTTTTTCTGCGGCGATGTTGGGGACCACTAGGCTATATGCTATCAGGAGCTAGCAGCTACGCAATAACCAAGCACACAAACTAGACGTATCTACCACGTGGACTGAATTAAACAATATTACAGTCCAAAACATTTACATTTGTCATTATAATATAAATAAGTATCAAATAATAACAGTTTTATTGAACCTAGTCTCCAAAGCAGCAGCTTATTAAAACATATCCCGTTATGATCCGCTGCCCGGATCATATTGTGATTAGATATTTGAGTCTTCTGTGTTTTCTGTTGGTTTTGGACTCCTTTGGTTCCTGTTTGTGCACCTCTCAGTTGGTTACCATAGTAACTTATTATTTTCACCTGCCGCTTGTTCCGGACGCACACCTAGGTTTTGTAATCACTGACATTATTTAAGCCTGCCTTCTCCCCTCAGTCAGTCTGGCTTCCTAGTTTGTTTCCTTACAACAAGTGACGACTTCTGTTTCCTGCTCGCTACCTGCTAGCTTCCACGCTAGGCTTTTTGTCTTCTAGCTCCCATGCTAGCTCTTTTAGTTTCTTGCCTTAAGTGCTATGTGCACATTTTTCTTTATTCTGTCTAATTTATTTCTTAAATAATTTTTCCTACAAGCACGCTGTGTCCGAAGCCTGTCTGCATTCCTGGGAGAACAAAATCCGCACCACGATGCGACCCGGTCGTTACAGTATCCAGTAACAAGTGTGTTCGCATCATTGAACTTTCAGTTTCATGATTGTAGCTTAAAAAAATACAATGGCCACTAGGTTTCGTCAAAAACAACAAAAAAAAACAAAACAATTACCACTCCACTTCAACTTAAAGACAGTATAAGTCTATTACAGACGGTTGAAAATAAATAGGTTAGTGTTTTTTACGCCTACTATTATTTGCGAAATTTCACTTGATTGAACCTTTTCTAACATACCACACTACAAAGGAATACAAGTATGCATGATTCGAACCGATATCGTATCGGACCATTATCGATATGGGCGAATCCAATCCAATCCACTTTATTTATATAGCACATTAAAACAACAAAATGTTGCCAAAGTGCTGCACAACAATATTTAAAACAACATTCAAATACTATCCTGAGCTCCACCAATGTCTGAATGAAAACACAAAATAAATATTAAATAAAAATAAATAAATACGTATAAAACCAATACAAAAACAATATAAAATAAATATGATTACAAACGATTTTAAGGTTGAAACCAAGCAAAACAGTAAATAGAAATCAACATTTTAAAACACAGAGGGCAACAGAAGATCACACAACTCACGTAGTGTTAAAAGCCAGAGGATAAAATTGGGTCTTAAGACCCATTTAAAGCCAGTACTCAAAGCTCCAATATCGGTTTAATGACATATAAAAAATAAATGTTATTTGCAAAATTGGACAACACTAGTGCCAACTAATTGTTTTAAGGCCAATTTCCATTTTTAAAGTACATTTCTATGGTTATTGTTACACTTTTTCAAAAACACAAAAAAAGAGAGGATACTTAAGAAAACAATATATAGCCCAGATAAAAACACATTTATGTAACTATCACACACAAAAAAACTAAGAAAATATATTTCTAGATTTAAATTGAACATTTTTGGGAACAGTTGACTTAGAGTTTTCAATGTAGTCAGTTTATTAATGTTTAAAAACTAGACAGGTGTTCGCTGACAACCTGTATTCATTATTAATGGTATTATTGATCCAATTTTGTTGGTTTGTTTTTCCAGCTAAAATAGTTACAACTTACAAGTATGTAAACATTTTTTTTTATATCATCACACCACTAACAAATATGTTAACCATTTAGATGCTAAATCAGGGCAATACTCAATGTTCTAGTGATGTGCGAAAGCACTTGATTTTCTTTCCGGTCAGATACCAAGTAACATTCAGGCTATATTTGCGATACCCAACCTCACTTGTCTGCTAAAATGTTAAAAGTTGTCTATTCTAAAAACAAACAAACAAAAAAAAGCATCTAACAAAAAAATTATAAAAATGTCAGAAAAAAACAAAAAATCTAAATGTTATGAGAAAAATCTGAAATTTTTAAACAAATAATTAATAATAATATACTTAGTTACCCATAACAACGTTTTGTCTTTAAAAAATATATACATTGTCTATTTAAAAAAAAAAAAAAAATGCCACCCCTTATACTTTATTTGGGTGGAAAAAGTTTAGACACAATTAATAGAAAATATTTGCAACTTTCAAAATAAAAATAAAATATACTTAAAATATAAATTAAATATATAATTAAAAATACGTACTTATGAATTAACTTGAAAAATTGCAACATCCACAATAAAGACTATTAAATGTGTAACTGAACATTAATATTTCCATATAGGCACAATTTTTGACACACTAGGTCAGGGGTCCCCAAACTTTTTGACTCGGGGGGCTGCATTGGGTTAAAAAAAATCTGGCCAGGGGCAGGGCTGATATATATATATATATATATATATATATATATATATATATATATATATATATATATATATATATATATATATATGTATATATATAGTCGAGGTTACTGTGGTTCATCCATTAGAGCGGAAAATACTTTAGGTCAGGAAAAAACACACACACATATACATATATATATATATATATATATATATATATATATATATATATATATATATATATATATATATATATATATAGATATATATATATATATATGTGTATATATATATATATATATATTAGGGCTGGGCAACGACTAAAAATTTTGATCGAAGTTAATCACACTTTTTCTCCGATTAATCGCGATTAACTGCATTGTATACGCAAAGCCCAATAATGAATTCAAAAGTAGTGTGTGGTGCACCTTTATTGGAATATTCCCCCACATGAACAAAAGCGCCAAAACATTTGTTATGCAAACATAATTTTAATCAGTCCTTGTTAAACAGTAGCAGTTAAATAGCATATTTTATGAAAATCAACTCAAAAAATGTAAATACAAACATTTAAGCTTATTACTACCACTGCCAGGGTATTTAAGTTATCCTGTGTGTTAGGGAAAATAAATATAATCTACATACAAATCTCTGAGCCACAATCATAACATCCGAACAGGCAATTTCTGAGGTAACAACAGAAACATTTTTTTTATCAGGGATCTTATGTTTAAAAAACCTATATTATAGGTAGTGGGCTGTTTTAGGGAATTTTTATCAAATTATCCGTAGTAGCAATATTAATAATGTTGTGTTTATTATGCGTAGTGCACTTAAAATAATTATGACCATATCTAGGAATTGATATGATGGGAATTTTCCGATTGTTTGCTTGGTGCTTTGATAAACTGAACGCATATACATGGTACTATATTGTGATGTTATGAGCCAGGGAATAAAAGAACTACCCTCACAGCATGCAACAGGAGTGACGAGCATGCACGGTAGCCCGGTATGGGTTGTGTCGCCATGACGGCATCTTGTATGTTGTGATATGCACGCTCTGAAAGCAAACGTTAAGAACTCAGCCAACACGCCTCGTCTGCATTATTCATAAATAGACAGACAACACATATACTCCGCTGCTTCACAGGCCGCTGGATGTAGCCGGCAAAGTATTCCCATGCTAGTTAGCCGGTCTAGCAAGCACGCGTCATTCAGTCCAAAACGGCCCGATCTATCCACATTCAGAATTGTCTGGCGGTCGTAAGTGATCCCGGAGTGACCACGCTGTAAGCCAGCCATGAAATTTACAGAATTGTCCGGTATTTTTGCCAAATGTTACATCTTTACCAACAGCCCCTCCACGTCAAAGCCCGTCCGGGCGACGCCATCTTGTTAAGAAAAGGCGTTAACAAAATAAAAGCATGTAAACAACATAAGCAAATGTGCGATAAAATAATTGTCGGCGTTAATAGATTGATGAGTTAACTCGTAATTAACGCATTCATTTGCCCACCCCTAATATATATATATATATATATATATATATATATATATATATATATATATATATATGTATATATATATATATATATATATATATATATATATATATATGAGAGCCATATATATATATATATATATATATATATATATATATATATATATATTCCGAGTGCAATGATGGCACGTTATCGATGGGAAAATACATTTTTAGACAATATGATTTGCCTGAGCGTCTCGGAGACACAGAGAGTAACAAACAGTAAAAAATGGATTTGAAAGGACAGATTTAAAAAAAATAATTTAAACCCGCCCCCTTCAGAAAAACAAACATTTTTATTTATTTTTTTTACTTGGGACTTCCCGCGGGCCAGATTTTGGACGCTGGCGGGCCGTATCTGGCCCGCGGGCCGTAGTTTGGGGACCACTGCACTAGGTAATGCAGTTCCACAATTGTTTTATTATTATTTTACTCTACTCTCATATGGGGAAAAACTGTAAAAATGTAAGAAAAAAGAGCAAAAGAATCGGTCTGAAATGAAAAAAATATATATATATTCTCAATAATAATATACTTACTTACCTATAATACATAGCTGATACAATATTTGTTTTTTGATATTTGTTTTTAGGATTTTTTTAAATAAGAAAATATCAATATGGTCCCCACATACTTTGACTTTTTCTTATACAGCATTTGGTGGAAAAAGTTTGGACACCCCTGAACTAATGTATGAAAATAATCGAATTGAGCGCATACAGATCTGGTATCGGCAATATCGATATTACAGTATCGATTCGCACATCACTACAATGTGGTAAACCGACTGTAGTTAAAACCCACATTGTTTCTTTCAAAGTTGTTGTTGTTGTTGTTGTCTTTTTTTTATTAAAAAAACAAGAACAGTTTCAACATCGTGCTCTAAGTGGATTGGGTTCCTGTCAGAGCTGAACGTTCCGACATTGATGAATTTCCTCCTGCGTGGGATCAATAACTCTCACCTCTCAGCCGTGGGCTCCCTCCGAGTGGGACGTCATAATTACTCTGTCAGACTGAATGCCTGTCTGTGTAAAGAGCGGCGACTCTGTCAGCGAGTGTGTGTTTGAGAGAGTCACTCCGTGTGTGTGTGTGTGTGTGTGTAGAGCAGCACAGGGTGTCAAACATATGCATGGAGAATTGTGGATTATGTCAACACACCAACATAATGTGCATGTGTGTGCGGCAATATCCACTGTAAGTCTTTCTAAAGGAGTATGTATGGAGATTTATGAATTAGTAAGTGTGTGTGCGTGCGAGCACAGGTGATGATTTGTCGGCTGAGCCTGAACCGTGATTGGCAGTGAATGACAGTCCCAGCAGCCCACCTCCTCCTTTCTCCTCCCACGGCGCTTTTTAGATGCCTGTCATTTTCACCAATCGCCGACTGGATCTGACAGCCGCCCTGACAAGCACACACACCACTCACACACAAACACACACACAAAAACACAAAACCTACACACCACACACATGCTCACAACACACTGACACATGTTTACACCTTGCACCGAGTACGTTTCCTGAAACTAAATCGACGACTAAAAAGACCTTTAAAAAGTGGACATTTCATCCTGAACACGACAGTGTCAGAATGGCGCGTGATTGCGACATTCGATGTGATCCCAGGTTGCAGGGAAGGCAGGCGGTTTAGAAGCAGTATGACAAAAATAACGTGTTGCAGAGTACCAAAAACGAAGGGGTGAATAAGCAGGAGAAGAAATGCAAAACATGAACCACAGGACTTAGGTCTGCACCAGTACCATCTGAGACGCGGTACTGGCACATAAAGGACTTAGGTGGGGATTGTCAACAGATCAGTGTCCTAATCACCAAACAGAGGCAGGTGTGTTTTTCTTTATACACTCCTACATCCCTGAGGACTTTTTGGTCCTGGCGGCATTTAACTGCTATTAAATTATTGTACAGTATGCCCCAGAGAGTGAAATTATTCCAACTCCTGCACAAAGGCTGCATGTGTGGCAACAGATTTCTGAGACTTATTAAACATGGTTAACAATAGTATGTGGAAGTGGCATCCTAGCGGTCCCACTGACAGACATTTCACAGGAGACAAGGGTGTAATGACTGGTTGGCATTGTGGTGCCGGGTTCGATTCCCTCAAGGATGCGTCAACAAGTGAACACAGCAAAGGTAAGATATAACTAATTTATTTAATGAAAAGGATCTATGAAACAAAACACTTGTGCTAATAAAAGGCAAACCAAAGACTCTAGCATAAAAGCTAGGATACACAACAATGAGAACTAAACTGGTACGTAGGCACTTAAAAGAGTAAAACAAAACATACAGCATGAGAGCTGGAATGAACAAATGGCTTAGCGTGAAAAGCTAGCGAGCATATACATACGTGACAGAGTGCAGGCGTAACTCGTTGCGTGAAAGCAAATGATCAAAAATCCAGACGTACAGTTGCGTGAGAGCAAACTATGAACCCAGACCGAATCAACAGAAAAGGCTGGCTTAAATAGGAGGGTGATAATTAGTAGCATGTGTGCAGGGCGAGACTAGCAGGTGGACTGATGAGTGACCATAGTGACAAAGCAAACAGGAAATAAGGAGTCAGATGGAGAAATATACAAAATGGAAAAATAAATGTGTAGATCCGAGCAGCGGATCGCAACAAAGGGGGCAGTTTTTAACAAAGTTTTTAATGCACATAGGTTTATATCAAAGTCTTTCCTCCGCAGAACGTGACTTTTCAGTCATGTCCGTACCTTCTCCCCCTCCTGCTCCCGGCCGCTCACTGTTAAAGACAACAAATTAAAAAAACAAAAAATGGGTTGTACTTGTATAGCGCTTTTCTACCTTCAAGGTACTCAAAACGCTTTGACACTACTTCCACATTTACCCATTCACACACACATTCACACACTGATGGAGGGAGCTGCCATGCAAGGCGCCATCCAGCACCCATCAGGAGCAAGGGTGAAGTGTCTTGCTCAGGACACAACGGACGTGACGAGGTTTTTACTAGGTGGGATTTGAACCAGGGGCCCTCGGGTTGCGCACGGCCACTCTCCCCACTGAGCCACGCCATCCCAAATGATTAGATTAACACCAGGGTCGGGAACCTTTTTGGCTGAGAGAGCCATACAAGCCAAATATTTTTAAAAGTATTTCAGAGCGAGCCATATAATATTTTTTTTAAGACTGAATAATAAATGCATGCATTTTTAAGTAAGACCAACATTTTTAGAGTATAATAAGTCTCTTATTCTTTTTAATAACATTATTATTCTGAAGCTAACCAACAATAAATAAAATACTTCTTACCATTAATGCGACTTCTTGAACAGGTGCGGTAGAAACCGGATGGATGGATTAAAATGCGTGAGAATTTTTTATATTTTTAACGTTATTTTTGACACTGTGATTACCAGCGGAATTATTCATTACTTATCGTGTTAAGCAATGTCAGCTAAGATTTATCTGGGAGCAAGATGCAGTCATCAAGGATAGGATAAGATAGGTCTTTATTGTCATTGAACAAGTACAACGAAACTTTGTTTTGAGCACAAACCTGTTCAAGATTGGACAAACAAACAGTGTACAGGGTTACAGAACAAGAACACTGATGGGTCGCCATAAGGTGCCCCGTAAAAGATGGGAAAAAGGTAAATGCTGGGGAAGGATGAGTTAAAAAATACAATCCAGACTGGGCTCCTAAGGGGGCCCAGTCTGGAGTGGGAATAAAACCTCCATAGCAAAGCACATATACAGTACATATTACAACATACATCTCGAGATATCTAGCAACAGAGGGAAGGTAGTTCAAGGTTATGGTGGTAGGCCGCAGCTCTCGGGCGCTGACCATCCATTCATCACCCCTATGGGATTTGCGTCGAGGGCGTTGGGTTGGGGAGTGGGGGGTATGTGTGGCGAATATTTTTGTGGATGTGTGTAAGCCCGTAGTGTGTCTCTGTTCCGCGGCCTTAAAGTATTGCAGTCGCTAGTCCAAAGTCAACAACAACAGGTGTGTGTCCATGAAAGACAAGAAGGGAGTTTGTTGTGTCTTCGCTGCAGTGACCTTCGGGAGAGTCTCGAAGCCAGGGAAACAATCCTAGTAAGAACGATTTTTATGCGGGTGAAAATAAAATTTGCTTTTCACTCTAAATTGTCTATGACTGGTCCTCAAAACTGCAGGGTAGACAGTCCGATGTAATCCACAGTTCCTCCCGCATCCTCCAATCCTTTGTGGTAGCGTTGGGTTACTTTGAAGACTGCCAGCAACTTCCAATTCGTCGACAAACCAGAGCAACGCTTACTCCGATCAGCAGATGCGCTTTGACACTACTTCCACATTTACCCATTCACACACTGATGGAGGGAGCTGCCATGCAAGGCGCCAACCAGCACCCATCAGGAGCAAGGGTGAAGTGTCTTGCTCAGGACACAACGGACGTGACGAGGTTGGTACTAGGTGGGAATTGAACCAGGGACGCTCGGGTTGCGCACGGCCATTCTCCCCACTGCGCCACGCCGTCCCGTCCTCGACAGAAAAGGGTCGGCAGGCACGCGGCACTCCTTCTTCTTCCAAGAGTCCGTTGTATGTCCAGCAACAACCGCTTCGTCACGACAGCAGGTTCCCCCAGACCCAAAATCTTGTCAATTTTGTTGAGGCCAGTTAAATAGTTCCAATGTTTACATTTGGAGAGCAGTGCAGAAAGAGGCAACAAGAAAGTTAAGACAAGACCAAACAAAGAAGCAAGCAGGAGAGATAAGGGAGACGAAAGGGGAGCGTCCACCCTCGATGAGTGCCAGAGAGAAAGAGCCACATCTGGCTCTAGAGCCGTAGGTTCCCTACCCATGGATTAACACGTGGCACCTGAGCAATCTAATCACCTGCCAGCTGTGTCTCACCGTCAGCACAGCCACGCCCCCGTCTGATGCTGCTCTGTCTACAGGACCATGGACAGAGGCGGTGACCTTTGCTGCTGCAGACAGCGCTGGCCACATTTCCCTCCACATACTATAATATCAGTATTTATGTTTTCATATTAACACTGGTTCCCTTCTTTGTGGGCTTGCTTCTGTGTTTATATGAATGACATTTTTCTTGCCTGTTGCTTAACCATGCATATTCAATCATGGTATTGATATTGCATTTATTGTTGCATCAAGCAATCCAGCGTTTAGCATTCATCTTATGCTTTTACCACGTTAGCTCTGATTAATGTAGACACCTTTATTATATGGGTGTGTGTATATATTGTGTGTGTGTGTGTGTGTGTGTGTGTGTAGGACATCATGTGGTTAGTAATAGAGGCAGCCGAAGGAATTAAAAGTATGCCAAGCGAGGACAAGGCTGCCCCTCATAAAGCCGCCACAATAATCATAATAAGAATAATCGGCGAGGCAATAACAACCTAGTGCTCATTTAGACATCACTGCTAATCACTCTCATTTGGTGGACAATAATAACAATCGGGCTCATTTAAAGCGTCGTTTCTCCACAGAGAGCTCTCAGCGCCTTTGGGGTCGGCTGGTGCTTAAACTAATGATAGTAGTTATGATTCATGGCGCCGCTTTTCTTCCTTGCATGTTTCTGCACACTACGTGAGCACAGTGGTCTTTGCAAAGGAGGGGTGGAGGACGTCTTACACACAATAGTCGTGCAATTTGGGATGGGACCAATAATATTTTTTAATCATATGTAATAATTCTAGTTAACGTTTAACAATAGTATGTGGAAGTGGCACAGCAGCTGATAATAAATGGCAAGTTTCGCTTTAAAATGCAATCAGATGAGACTTTAGATAAAACCAAGGTAATTGGCAAATATTAAAGTGATTCATTCTAGGACAAGTTTAAAATACAAAAAAAATTAACAAAATACAAATACCAAATTCTAAAAGCAAGCCCCAAGCAAGAATTTTACTTGTACCTCCACAACAAGCAACATTGGCGGCGTATATACCCGCCTCGATGTTGTCAACTGCGATTAATCCCGATTAATTAATCATGATTTAAAAGCGTGATCATGCGATTTTTTGAAATTATCTTATTCATTTCTAAACATTTTTTTTGCTTGTTCATGTTTTTACCCACTTTTTGTCTCTCTAACAGCATCCTTTAATATTTTTGAGCACTTTCTAGCATAGTAGCTTACTTTGTTGGCATGGAAAGTTGTAACATTACTTAATGACAGTTCAACTGAAATGAACTTTAACGCACAACTTTAACTTTTTCAAAACATAAATACTCCAAAAAATAAGCCTAAAAATTTGCTGTCACATGTATTTTGTTTATATCCCAACCATACCACTCACCCCCCTCCCAAAAAAAGAAACAGCACAAAACAAAAAAAAACATAGTAGTATCTACAAATACATAAATTAAATAAACACAAAAGAAATTATAATACATTGATAATAATAATACATTGACATCTTTTTACAATTTACTGGTGTTAAAAATGAGATGCATGAGACGATTAATTATCTGTGATGTAGCTTACCTTCAGCATTTATCATTGAAGTGAACACTAATGTTTATCTATTGTTAGTTAATTTTTACACGTTTAAGTTAGATAAAAACAGTGAAGCTGCTTATTTTTATCGATTAATCTTGTAATTGTCAAGAATTGCTGATATTTGTGTACAATATTTAGATACTTTTATTTTGAAACATTTTGTTCGACAGAGTCTTTTTCCGCTTCTGGGTTGTGTTACTTGCGGTAACTTGGTTTTCTGCCACCTACCTTCCTTGCTGCACATAAAGTGAGTATTTTTGACTTTATATAAGACACAACTGAAGTATTAAAGGCCATTCCTAAATTTTGGTAACGTTTTAGTGGTATTCTAATAACATTCCATTCCATTAGCTAACCAACTAACTAGCTAGCATCTCACTGCTAATGATTGTTATTGTTATTGTGGCTAGTTTCAAATTTTATGAATAAATTATATTAACAGCTTGTTTTGTGCATGTATGTTTGCTGACATTGTTAAAGTAATCTTAATTGTATATATCCAGTATAAAACATATTTGGGTTTGTTTAATTAGATCAGGGGTCGGCAACCTTTACCACTCAAAGAGCCATTTTGACCCGTTTCACAAAATAAAGAAAACAATGGGAGCCACATAACTCTTTTGAAATTTATAGTGAAATAATACTGCATACCGAGTTTTTTTTTGCTTTGTGCTATGTATAAACCAGGGGTCTCAGACACGCGGTCCGCAACTTATTATGAAAATTTAATGTTAGTGCGGCCCGCGAGTTTTATATGAATGCCGCTTGACAGCGTCACAACTGCCAACTGTCCCAATTTTCCCGGGAGACTCCCGAATTTCAGAGTAATTATTCTCTCGAATGTACGCTGGTGTTCACCCAATGAACAATAATAAGGGTGTACAATGATGTCACTCCCGCCCTCTACAGCTTGTACAAATAGCTTGCCAGCCCAAAGAATTGTTTGACGAGGCTATTGCGGACACACGTAAGAGACTGCAAGGCATCCTTATTCAACAGCACTGAGGGTGGCCGTTTAAACAACTTCAGCACTCTTACTAATATACGCCACACTGTGAACCCACACCAAACAAGAATGACAGACACATTTCAGGATAACCACCGCACTATAACACAACATAAACACGACATAACAAATACCCAGAATCCCTTGTATCCTGACTCTTCCGGGCTCCATTATACTGTACACCCAGCTACCACCAACCCAAGACCCCCCGCCCCTCCTCC
This sequence comes from Nerophis ophidion, assembly GCF_033978795.1. Classification (NCBI taxonomy): domain Eukaryota; kingdom Metazoa; phylum Chordata; class Actinopteri; order Syngnathiformes; family Syngnathidae; genus Nerophis; species Nerophis ophidion. The sequence goes on from NC_084634.1 coordinate 25,011,800, forward strand.
CCCCGTCTGTCGGTTGAGGTGGGCGGGGTTGAAGGGGGGGGGGGGTGTGTGTGTGCTGCACAACAATATTGAAAACAATATTCAAATATAATCCTCAGCTCTACCAATGACTAAATAAGAACAAAAATAAATACATATAAAACCAAAATTATTTCAAAGGTTAAAACCAATTAAAACAATAAATAGAAATCAAAATTTTAGAAAACACTGAGGACAAGAGAGGTATGTATGGTTGGTTATGGTTTGAATATATATCCAACAATTGCGAGAACGACTTTATACTATCAATATCGGCTGCTGAGTTTTTTTTTCTCCCCAAGCTGACAACAATTTTTTTCCCCACCTGCCCAAAAGCAAACAATTGTTTTTCCAGCGTTACACAAAACAAACTATTTTTTTGGGTTCTGTACCCATTGTCTTTTACAGCCGCGCCAGTCACTGTATTAATTTACTTCCTCTTGATTTTGATCTTCAAAACACCCGTCTGGATGGCAGTTAGGTTTTTCTGGCTCATTTTAATGTTTATTTAAAATGTTGCCAGTTTATTTTAAGTACAGGTACTTTTGAATTAGTTTGACTTGTTAGCAAGGCTTTGTCTCAAAAGGCAAGTCCACGGGTCGCCCATAAAAGGATCCATGTAATATTAAATGCTATGATCTTTACTTATTTTTTTATTTTACTGATAAGGCCAGTACTGCTATTACAAGAGCTTTTGTCAAGTATTGAAACTTCCAAATAGTTTCACTGTTGACCTGTTGGCCAACATGTATACTAAAATATATGACAATAAAATATCCAGACAGATTTTGTTGAAAGATGTTTTATGATTGACAATAAAAGACTGCACGGAGCGCAGAAATTTTTGGGGGGTACAACATTTTTTCTCTTGGCACAAGAAGGCAATCAACTTTTTTTTTTTGCAGAGCTTACCGGAGCAAACTTTTTTTTAAATATATATACATCAGGAGAACAAACTATTTATTTTTCAGTTTTTGCTAAACAATCTCTTTTTTTCCAAAAAAAAACATACCCTCCCCCACGTTTCATCTGGTCCGCCCCTAAGTCTATGTACATGTACCACTCCCGGTAATTGAAAAGCAGAACGTTAATGCAAGGCAATGTACCAATTATTTCAGTTTATGCATATGGAACGACACAGTACACTTGCTATGATACATATGATACCAAAAAGGATAATTTTTTGATAAAACTGTCCTTCCATGTGCAGAAATTGGAGACAGTGGTGGAACTACTCGACCTTGACGAGTTGATAAACACTCAACCAAGCAAAAAAGATTTGCTGGTAAGTAATTATAACATTATAATTGTGTAGCTGTTTTTACATCGGAAATATTATTGTATTTAGATAGAAATTTCAGGTTATGAAATCGTGTAGATAAAACATGTGTAAATAAAACAGGCCCTATACTTGAATGTATGAATGTGTTTGCCAGCCCCTTCCCCCAATGTATGCTAAACACATTCTCTTGTATATTTTCAGACAGCCAGGCTCTCAAAGATTGGTGGATATGACTTAAAGAGCTGTTTAAGCACCATCATGGACAGGTATTTTCCTTTTTCTCTTTATATATATTAAAAATAGGCGATGTAAGACCCAAATTCTAATCTATGAGTGCTAGATCGGGAATTATTATAATGCAAAATTCCGTACTTTTTGGCCTGCATGTATGACTTGCGTGTTCAATTTCAGACTCATGACAAATGAATTAATGTCCAATCTGAACATGAAGGGGAGAGGGGGAAAAAAATAGCTTTGCCGAGACGAAGCTGCTCGATTTAGTCACAGGTGAGTTTGTGTGTGTGTTTAATAATTACATTAACTTGATTGGGGTAAATCACATGCACCCTTAATTAATTTGTATTCTTTTTGCCTGTTTACAGCTAGTGTCTTGGATACCCAGAAGGGGACCGAAACGATGGTCCATGATGCCATAAAAAATAAACTGAAATATGCCCCTGGACGGAAGGGAGGAATAGGATGGGCATCACAGGCTAAATAAATATTTATATCGATTGACATTCTCCATTTTCTTTGTACTTAATTTTAATTTTGCATTAACAGGATTCAGCCTGGAGCTATATATGCACTATGTTTTGTTGTCTTTAATTATATTTATATATTGGTTGATATTACGTTGATAATTGGTTGGTTGATCTTAGGTTGAAACTGAAAGTTGAATCAACGTTGAAACATTGACGTAGATTCTACGTCGGTATTCAAACGTTGATCCAACTTTAATTTTCAACCCAAATCCAACGTTATTTCAACACGGGAAAGTAACGTTGTTTCAACGTTGTACAAACGTCTCTGTTAGGTAGAAACTGAAAGTTGAATCAACGTTCAAACATTGACGTTGATTCAACGTCGGTATTTAAACGTTGATCCAACTTTCATTTTCAACCCAAATCCAACGTTATTTCAACACGGGAAAGTAACGTTGTTTCAACGTTGATTAAACGTCTCTGTTAGGTAGAAACTGAAAGTTGAATCAACGTTGAAACATTGACGTTGATTCAATGTCTGTATTTAAACGTTGATCCAACTTTCATTTTCAACCCAAATCGAACGTTATTTCAACACGGGAAAGTAACGTTGTTTCAACGTTGATTAAACGTCTCTGTGCCCACTGGGATAAGTCGCAGTTTTTTTCATAGTTTTGCCGGGGGTGCGACATATACTCCGGTGCAACTTATGTGTGAAATTATTAACACATTACCGTAAAATATCAAATAATATTATTTATCTCATTCGCGGAAGAGACGAAAATGTCAGCAATCGTCACACATACGTCGACCAATAAGAATTTGGCGGGGGAGGGTCATGGCAGAAGTGCATTGTGGGTCATGGAATGCTAACTGCTATATGCTATATGTAACTGCCGTAGCTATTAAAATGGATCATTTCATTGTTGGCGGTAACTTATAAAAACTGTGAAGGGCTGAACAAAAATGGCACCGAAAAGGAAATCATGTACTGCAGATTACAAGCTGGACGTAGTGAAATATGCAGCAGAAAACAACAAGAGGAAGCGGCGCATACCTTTGGAGTTGGCATAGTTGTTTAGAAGCGACATCGAGGAAGAAGATTTCATCGGATTTAGCAATTAGGAGTGACAGATTGTTTGGTAAACGTATAGCATGTTTGATATGTTATAGTTATTTGAATGACTCTTACCATAATATGTTACGTTAACATACCAGGCACCTTCTCAGTTGGTTATTTATGTGTCATATAACGTACACTTATTCAGCCTGTTGTTCACTATTCTTTATTTATTTTAAATTGCCTTTTAAATGTATATTATTGGTGTTGGATTTTATCAAATAAATTTCCCACAAAAATGCGACTTATACTCCAGTGCGACTTATATATGTTTTTTTCGGGATCTTTCTGTGTGGAGTTTGCATGTTCTCCCCGTGAATGCGTGGGTTCCCTCCGTGTACTCCGGCTTCCTCCCACCTCCAAAGACATGCACCTGGGGATAGGTTGATTGGCAACACTAAATGGGCCCTAGTGTGTGAATGTGAGTGTGAATGTTGTCTGTTTATCTGTGTTGGCCCTGCGATGAGGTGGCGACTTGTCCAGGGTGTACCCCGCCATCCGCCCGATTGTAGCTGAGATAGGCACCATTGCCCCCCGCGACCCCGAAAGGGAATAAGCAGTAGAAAATGGATGGATGGATTATGCATATTCGGCCGGTGCGACGTATACTCCGGATAGATTTATAATCCGAAAAATACGGTACTTTTTTTAGTCTGCCGTTTTGGATTTCAGGTGCCATTTTTTCAGGGCTATATCCGCCATTCTATTATTTCCTGTAGCAGAAATAGTTTCTAAATCCGAACAAATCAGATAATCAATTTTTAGGTTGATTTTTTTCCCTGTCAATGATTGCTAGTTTATTTGAGAACCACACAGAGAAGGTGATAAGTGCGTCCGTTTTTCTCTGACGCCGATTTTGTGCGAATAATTACAATACTCATCTCCATCACCGTCCCTTTTTTCATTTTGTTTCTGTAGCTGAGCTGGACTTTTCTGTATAGAAATAGCTGAGAGTGCAGGTTATTGTCACCTGAATGCAACGTTTGCAGCGTTACTCCCCTCGCTCCTTCACTCCCAGCTCATCTTGTACCCTCCTTTCTTTCCCTGTGATTTGACATGACACGGCGGAACTCGGCACAGTCAGGCATCAATGTGATCCCTCCCGACTCGTCCCTCATCCCATCTGGGTTCTCTCTCAGCTTTGAACTCTTTGGCTGTGCAGCTTTTCAGCGCCACACACACAAAATAATTCCAATGGTCCGGCACTGATTCGCTGTAAAAACTTGGACAGAAGATGGTTTTTCCGTGCCGCTTGCGAAGATCAAAAGCTCCACTGACAGAGAGCGGGACGCTATCGTTGGACTCTCATTTCACTCACAGACGAGTGTGAAATGACTTCATCTGCTGAGTGGGCTCACACTCGACACCATAATACACTACCAGTAGTGTAAGCTCAAACCTCTTTTTTCTCCCTACTATGATAGTAGACAAAAAAACACATTATTTCGAATGCATTTTGCATTTGAAAAAATATCACATCTCACACCACTGTAGAATAATTTCAGCGTCTTTATTCTATGTGTTGTTTTGCATCACATAAAAAAGTATATACTGTATTTAAGGCACACTTAAAATGAGCTTTTAACATATATATATATATATATATATATATATATATATATATATACATGGAGTTTGCATGTCCTCCCCGTGAATGCGTGGGTTCCCTCCGTGTACTCCGGCTTCCTCCCACTTCCAAAGACATGCACCTGGGGATAGGTTGATTGGCAACACTAAATTGGCCCTAGTGTGTGAATGTGAGTGTGAATGTTGTCTGTCTATCTGTGTTGGCCCTGCGATGAGGTGGCGACTTGTCCAAGGTGTACCCCACCTTACGCCCGATTGTAGCTGAGATAGGCGCCAGCGCCCCCCGCGACCCCAAAGGGGAATAAGCGGTAGAACATGGATGGATATCTATACATATATATATACATATATATATATATGTATATATATAACTATATATACGAGTTATAATATTGAATAAATACTAAAATCCATACTATGGCTGAAACTACACTGAAACTACACTGAAATGAGATTTTCTTATTTAAACGGGGATAGCAGGTCCATTCTATGTGTCAAACTTGATCATTTTGCGATATTGCCATATTTTTGCTAAAAGGATTTAGTAGAGAACATCGACGATAAAGTTCGCAACTTTTGGTCGGTAATAAAAAAGGCTTGCCTGTACCGGAAGTCGCAGACGATGACGTCACAAGTGTGATGGCTCCTCACATCCTCATATTGTTTATAATGGCAGCCTCCAACAAAAAGAGCTATTCGGACTGAGAAAATGACAATTTCCCCATTAATTTGAGCGAGGATGAAAGATTCGTGGTAGCGAAGGACTATAAAAATAAAAATAAATAAAGTAAAAAAAAAAAGGCAATTGTATTGTGAGCGATTCAGATGTTTTTAAACACATTTACTAGGATCATTCTGGAAGATCCCTCATCTGCTTATTGTTTTAATAGTTTTTTTGTGAGATTTTAAAGATTGTAAATACATACCTCAAGGTCGGATGGCTGCGGTGAACACGCATTGTCTCAGAGAAAAGCCGAGGAGCCAAGCTCACAGCTGCCTTTTTTTGACATGACAGCTGCTGCAGGACGACGAATAATCTATTGATGTCTCCGGTAAGATATATATCACAACTTCCCCATCCAAAAACATGCTGGTTGACGTAGAGAAAACATGTTCCCTTGACCGCTCTGCTCCACAACAAACAAAGAAACACCGGCTGTGTGTCGGTGCTAAAGACAGCTGCAATTCACCGCTTTCCACCAACAGCATTCTTCTTTAGAGTCTCCATTATTAAATGAACGAATTGCAAAACATTCAGCAACACGGATGTCCAAAATACTGTGTTATTACGCCATGAACAGAGACGACTTTTAGCTGTGTTTGGTGCAACGCTAATATTTTCTTACAGTCCGTGACGTCACGCGCACACGCTCATCATTCCGCGATGTTTTCAAGAAGATACTCGCGGGAAATTTAAAATTGCAATTTAGTAAACTAAAAAGGCCGTATTGGCATGTGTGGCAATGTTAATATTTCATCATTGATATACAAACTATCGGACTGCGTGGTCGGTAGTAGTGGGTTTCAGTAGGCCTTTAAGACATGGAGCAGGTAAAACACACATTGTTAAATATACAACACAAATGCAATTGCAGGAATTTGTTACAAAATTCGGTCAATCCAATTGCATTAGTCTACGCTACGTGGGCAGTTTTGACTCTGTCAATAATTGGCAACGACCCAACCAGCTGTATGGAAACAAAAGGGGAACTAGTTAACCTTTCAGTCTTAAAACACCATGTACAGAACTGGATGCTTGTCCTTTAAATGTTTACCAAAGTTTGAAGTATTGCCACCATTGGCGAGGTATTTTTCAATGCACCGCTTTCAGACCGGCTTATATTTTGTTTTGAAGCCAAAATACATCCATATTGCGCTTTGCATACCCTCTTTATCAGACAGTATAATTGTATTTTTTTATCCCTTTCTTCCTCTCTACTCTTTGTCTGCTTGGATGCGCTCTGTGTGTGCGTGTTAAAACACTCAACTTGCGCCTCGGCTCCGCAACGTCACCGTGACACTACGTTACTGTGTTGGTGCTGTTGTATGGTGCAACCCTAGATCTAAATATGGACGCAAAAAACAGCAGCCGCGAAACAGTTTCAGACTTCATTAAATGCATCGCGAGTGATAAATGATTATCGTATTTTTCGGACTATAAGTAGCAGTTTTTTTCATAGTTTGGCCCGGGGTGCGACTTATACTCAGGAGCGACTTATGTGTGAAATGTTTAACACATTATCGTAAAATATCAAATTATATTATTTAGCTCATTCACGTAAGAGACTAGACGTATAAGATTTCATCTGTTTTAGCATTTAGGAGTGACTGATTGTTTGGTAAACGTATAGCATGTTCTATATGTAATAGTTATTTGAATGACTCTTACCATAATATGTTACTTAACATACCAGGCACCTTCTCAGTTGGTTATTTATGCGTCATATAACGTACACTTATTCAGCCTGTTGTTCACTATTCTTTATTTATTTTAAATTGCTTTTCAAATGTCTGTTCTTGGTGTTGGGTTTTATCAAATACAGTTCCCCAAAAAATGCAACTTATACTCCAGTGCGACTTAAATATATGTTTTTTTCCTTCTTTTTTATGCATTTTCGGCAGGTGCGACTTATACTCCGAAAAATACAGTGTATTTGCGTTTCCTCCTAGTATTCTGGGCGTTCTGATAAACACTAAATGGAATGTGTCAAAGGCAAAATCTGTGTCAATGGCTGTGAGATCTAAAAGCAGTAGCACAACAGCGTTTCTGGTGTCAAGGGCAACAAGAATGTCATTTTGAACTTTTATTAATGCAGATCCTGTGCTGTGCGAGTTCTAAATCTTGATTGTCAGCAAAATCATAGAGGGACAGATATGGCTGAAGTTGTGCCAAGACAGGTTTTTCTATGACCTTGGATAGAAAAGGGAGATGTGATGTTGAAAGTTGGACAGAATGGACGAGTTTATGCTTATTAATGAGTGGTCTGACTACAGCTTGATAAGGGAAACAAGGCAGGGACCAATGGTGTCCATAACTTCCTTCATTATTTTGGCAGGTATGTCTAGAGGACAGCTGTTGGGGTTTAATTTCTGGGCTGATTTTCTATTATGAGAAATGAAAATTAAAGTTCTCAAAAATGTGCTGTGCAGGAGGGCAAAGCAGTAGTTTTATTAATGAAGAACTGTAAGAATGCGTCGCATGTGTGCTCAGATACATCATTAAAACAGCCGTAATAGGGTTAATAACAGAATTATTAGTAGTGCTCAATATAACTAATGTTAGATAAATATTTTGATATTTGCTTCACTTGTCACGTCAGGATCGCATCCTGAAGGAACTCTCCTGAAAGAATCAATAAAGTACTATCTATCTATCTATCCATCTATCTATCTATCTATCTATCTATCTATCTATCTATCTATCTATCTATCTATCTATCTATCTATCTATCTATCTATCTATCTATCTATCTATCTATCTATCTATCTATCTATCTATCTATCTATCTATCTATCTATCTATCTGTCTGTCTGTCTGTCTGTCTGTCTGTCTGTCTGTCTGTCCGTCCGTCCGTCCGTCCGTCCGTCCGTCCGTCCATCTATCTGTCCATTACGCGGGGTCGTTCTCCCAGGAATGCAGAAGGGACAACTCCGAAAGAAAGCGTGAAGGTAGGAGTGATTTATTGTCCATAATTCATGCAAAACACAAGACAAGCAAAAGAGGATGCATGCCGATCGCACGCGGAAGCTAAGGCAAAAACATAGAAGCTTAACCTTAGCATGGACTTGAGACAAGTAAAACTCACGAAACTTTGGCATGAAACAAACAACTTCTTTAGCAGGTTGCATGAAGCAAATAATGACGCCAGGACGACTGACTGGCAGAGGCAAGCTTAATTAATGCCTCTGATTAGTGGTTGACAGCTGCTGAGCGTGGGACCACTAACCAGAGGCAAGTGAACCCAATTAATCCCCATGGTGACCAAAATAAACTCAGGAGTGCACACAGCAGGAACTAAGGGAGTCCAAAACTAACAGAACATAACTAAGCAAAACGTGATCCGGCCCACGGATCATGACATCTCTAGCTAGCTCTGGCTTTGTAGTCAGTAGCTATCACACTCATCTCTCATGCCTCTCATATTTCTATGATCGTGAAAAGCCATAGTAGAAATCTAAATAACAATTTGATTAATAGTCTACCTCTCGCGACACCCAGGTAAATTGAGTTTGAGACCTCTGCTGTATACAGTCAAGGTTAATCATCTTCTCAGAGCTCTGCTCTTAGGCCGACCCTCAAAGTTAATCTATCAGTCTACTATGAACAACCTCTAACAAATCAGATTTGACTATGAAAATCCCTAGTCAAAGAGAGTCCGAGAAACAACTGTAACTAACCCAAACAAGCGATTATCGAACGGCAACCAGTCTGTGTAAAATAATCTGAAGGTGATCCATATCATTACTGCAGGTACCAACGGTGTCCATAACTTCCTTAATTATTTTGGCAGGTATGTCTAGAGGACAGCTGTTGGGCTATAATTTCTGGACTGATTTTGTATTATGAGAAATGGAAATTAAAGTTCTCAAAAAGGTGCTGTGCAGGAGCTCAAAGCAGCAGTTTTATTAATGAAGAACTGTTAGAATGAATCGCATGTGTGCTCAGATACATCATTAAAACACCCATAATAGGGTTGATAACAGAATTATTAGTAGTGCTCGATAAAACTAATGTTAGATAAATATTTTCATATTTGCTTCTCTTGTCGCAGCAGGATCGAATCTTTATGCGGGGTCGTTCTCCCAGGAATGCAGAAGGGACAACTCCGAACGAAAGCGTGAAGGTAGGAATGATTTATTGTCCATAATTCATGCAAAACACAAGACAAGCAAAAAAGGATGCGTGACGATCACACGCGGAAGCTAAGGCAAAAACTTAGCGCAGGAAACATAGAAACTAAACCTTAGCATGCGCTCGAGACAAGTAATACTCACGAAACTTTGGCATGAAACAAACAACTTCCTTAGCAGGTTGCATGAAGCAAATAATGACGCCAGGACGACTGACTGGCAGAGGCAAGCTTAATTAATGCCTCTGATTAGTGGTTGACAGCTGCTGAGCGTGGGACCACTAACATGAGGCAAGTGAACCCAATTAATCCCCATGGTGACCAAAATAAACTCTGGAGTGCACACAGCAGGAACTAAGGGAGTCCAAAACTAACAGAACATAACTAAGCAAAACATGATCCGGCCCACGGATCATTACATCTGTAGGCTTACTTGCCAACCTTGAGACCTCCGATTTCGGGAGGTGGGGGTTGGGGGATGGGGATGGGGGGGTGTTGTCTGGGGTGGAGCGCGGGGCGTGGTTGGGGCGTGGTAAAGAGTCAAATATTTAATATATATATTATATGTATATATATATATATATATATATATATATATATATATAAGAAATACTTGAATTTCAATGTTCATTTATTTACACATATACACACACACATAACACTCATCTACTCATTGTTGAGTTAAGAGTTGAAATGTCCATTTTTGTTCTATTTTCTGTCACTATTTTTCTAACCACAGCTAGACTCTCTGGCAGAGAAGAAGTCTAGCAAAACTCCTAGCCATTATGGACAATATCTCCCACCCACTACACTCGGACCTTGCGGAGAGAATGAGCACGTTCAGTGGAAGGCTCAGACTCCCAAAATGTAACACGGAACGACACAGGAGGTCCTTCATACCGACAGCCATCAGACTGTATAATGCATATGTTCCTTGACTGCACTTAAATGTAGAATATATGTAGAATATATTTATATCATTCATATATTATATATTATATATATAATATATATATTATATTATTTATTAGTATCATTGTTTATTGTGAGAGAACTGCGGTGCTGAATTAAATAAAGGATATTCTATTCTACCTTCTATTCTATTCTATTTACAGTAGATGGCAGTATTGTCCTGTTTAAGAGTGTCACAAGTTCACAACATTGGAACTTACGGTTACGGGAGACAAAAACGTGACTGCTGCTGTTGTTGTGTGTTATTACCGTGCTGGGAGGACTTTAATGAAACTGCATAACAATAAACCCACTTAAGAAACCAAGAACTCGCCCTCGATCATTCTAAAGATATAACGTCATTGGGCAGACACGCTTTTTGTACTGTGGGAAAGCAGACGTGAAAACAGACTGTTGACATGTCACTCAGGTCCGTGGCTTCCAGCTCCGCCTGAATTTCGGGAGATTTTTCCCGGGAGGTTTTCGGGAGAGGCGCTGAATTTCGGGAGTCTCCCGGAAAATCCGGGAGGGTTGGGAAGTATGTCTCTAGGTAGCTGTGGCTTTGTAGTCAGTAGCTAGCACACTCATCTCTCATGCCTCTCATATTTCTATGATCGTGAGAAGCCATAGTAGAAATCTAAATAACAATTTGATTAAAGGGGAACATGATCACAATTTCAAAAGGGTTAAAAACAATAAAAATCAGTTCCCAGTGGCTTGTTGTGTTTTTTGAAGTTTTTTTCAAAATTTTACCTGTCTCGGAATATCCCTAAAAATAAGCTTTAAAGTGCTTGATTTTCACTATTTGTGATGCCACTATCCATTTCCCTGTGATGTCATACAGTGATGCCAATGTAAACAAACTATTGCGAATAACACAGCAAGATATAGCGACATTAGCTCAGATTCAGACTTGGATTTAAGCGGTTTAAGCGATTCAACAGATTATGCATGTATTGAAACGGATGGTTGGAGTATGAAAGTATTGAAGAAGAAACTGAAGCTATTGAGCGAATAGCTATTGACGCTATTCATAGCCATAGCATAGCCGAATAGCTGCATTAGCATCGCCGGTAAAATGTGCAGACCAAACGATCAGGACTTTCGCATCTCGTGACACTGGAGCAACTTAAATCCGTCGATTGGTAAGTGTTTTTTTCGCATTAAATGTGGGTGGAAGGAAACGTAATATAGTTACGATGCATCTGCAGGTTAGCCATACGTCTCTGTGCCATTTCTGCTTTAGCACCGCCGGTAAATAGCATGTTAGCATCGATTAGCGTAGCATGTTAGCATCGATTAACTGACAGTCAACATCAACAAAACTCACCATTGTGAATTTGTTGACTTTATCGTTACAAATGCATCTGCAGGTTATCCGTACATCTCTGTGCCATGTCTGCTTTAGCACCGCCGGTAAATAGCATGTTAGCGTCGATTACCGTAGCATGTTAGCATCGATTAGCTGGCTGTCACCAAATATGTCTGATTAGCACATAAGTCAACATCAACAAAACTCACCATTGAGATTTCGTTGACTTTATAGTTGCAAATGCATCTGCAGGTTATCCATACATCTCTGTGCCATGTCTGTCATCGCCGGTAAAATATGGAGACACTCTGGCACATTCAATGGGGGTCTGGCGGCAGACACTTTCGCATCTTCGGGCCAGTGGTGCAACTTGAATCCCTCCCTGTTAGTGTTGTTACACCCTCCGACAACACACCGACGAGGCATGATGTCTCCAAGGTTCCAAAAAATAGTCGAAAAAATGGAAAATAAAAGAGCTGAGACCAAATATTTACAATGTGTTGAAAATGAAAATGGCGGCTGTATTACCTCGGCGACGTCACATTCTGACGTCATCGCCTCCAGAGCGATAAACAGAAAGGCGTTTAATTCGCCAAAATTGACCCATTTAGAGTTCGGAAATCGGTTAAAAAAATATATATGGTCTTTTTTCTGCACCATCAAGGTATATATTGACGGTTACATAGGTCTGGTGATAATGTTCCCCTTTAATAGTCTACCTCCTGCAACCCCCAGGTATATTGAGTTTGAGACCTCTGCTGTAGACAGTCAAGGTTTATCGTCTTCTCAAAGCTCTGCTCTTAGGCCGACCCTCAAAGTTAATCTCTCAGTCTACTATGAACAACCTCTAACAAATCAGATTTGACTATGAAAATCCCTAGTCAAAGACAGTCCGAGAAACAACTGTAATGAACCCAAATAAGCGATTTTCGAACTGCAACCAGTCCGTGTAAAAAAATCGATCAAACCTCCGGTCTGCAGCTGATTGTACTTAAAAATGTGAACATGTGTAACGTTAACAAAATACAGCAGACCTTAAGCGCAGGCCTGCAGTAGTTGGCGGTCTGACTTCAGTGATTAACTGAGTGCAAAAGCAGCAATTTGCTCAAACTTCTGAGTCTGAAACACTTGAATAATTTAACAGAGAATATTATAAACCAGCTGGATTATTTCAGGAACAACAAACACGTTTCTACACCACGCACCAAAAGCTCTACGGCGTCGCTGCTAATGGAGAATGCAGCATGCTCGGCAGGCACACAGAAACCAGCGGGTTGGGGGGTGGGGGGGAGAAAGGGAAGTATAAGGCGATAACAAGAGTCGACTTATCGCAAGGATTTCTTCATCTCCTTTCATCCTTGCTCTTAATTAAAGGAGAAGTCGGACAGAGTGCCAAGCTGTAATACTTTGTGTCCACCCAGAGTTGTCTGCTTCGTCCCGCCTCATCCTCCTCCTCCTCCTCGTCTCTCCCCTGAACATCCTGTTTAGCGGTTTAAGCCGATGACACAGAGAATATTGCATGTGGAAAGGCACCGCACACTCTCTCTCACACACATGCACACACACACACACACACACACACACACACATACGTGTTTGGGTGACATATGAGGACTTATGACAAAAACGTGACATATGGGGACATGCCTTTCCAATGGTCCTACAGGCCTGGGAATCAGACGGTTAGTGAACCAGAATTTTAGAAACACAGTGGTCTATTGAGATTTTTGCAACTCTTTTGTTTTTTTATGAACCTGATTTTTATGGTACATATGAGGACTTGTCAGGTTTAGGTGACAAATGAAGACCAGAGTGTTTAAGATTTCAAGTTTATGTGACATATGACGACCATGACGTCACAGAGTGTTTAAGATTTCAGGTTCATGTGACATATGATGACCATGACGTCACAGAGTGTTTAAGATTTCAGGTTCATGTGACATATGACAACCATGACGTCACAGAGTGTTTAAGATTTCAAGTTTATGTGACATATGATGACCATGACGTCACAGAGTGTTTAAGATTTCAAGTTTGTGAAATATGACAACCATGACGTCACAGAGTGTTTAAGATTTCAGGTTCATGTGACATATGAGGCTAATGACATCAGAGACTTAACAAAACCACCTGAGTTGGTTTAGTTGATGTGTTGTCATTTAAAAAAAAAATCCCAATCCCATGCTACTGTAATCTAAAACCAAGAAGAGTTTATAAGAAACATGGGTAAAAATGTAATTGTCAACTAAGTGTAACTGAATTGTTTTTGTGGATTTTGTCGCTAAGAATTATCTGGAATAAATACAAAACGCTTGCTGTTTATTTTGCTTTTTTAATTGCTGGTAACATACTCAAGCTACCAAAGAAGATGTGGGAAAACATTTTTTTTCCCTTTTTTTAATATAATTCTGTTATGGATGTAGTACTTGATGGCAAGCCAATCTCTGTCCTGTAGAGCTACTAGTTCTTTATGGAGGCAGGCTTCACAATCTTTTTTACCTGGTACTTTGTTGCCAGTTACAAAATGCAACATGTGTCATTCAACTGCTTCCACTTCTTCCCCTTTGCAGCTGTCATAAAGGAGACAAAATACAATTTCTTACTGAAGGAAAAATGACTATAACACAGTGAAAAGGTGCAAAACGTAATATAATATTCTAGTAAATGATGTGGATTATTTATTTACCCCGCTTTGGAGTGGACCAAGTGGAAGAAGCTTGAGACATACCCACTTCCAGCGATTTGTCCTGCTGTCAATCTGAAAGGAAGAATTAGAAAACTGTAAAAGTAAACATTTAACATATTGTGCTTTGTGAAGCAGCGGAGTATATGTGTTGTCTGTCTATTTATGAATAATGCAGACCAGGAGTGTTGGCTGAGTTCTTAACGTTTGCTTTCAGAGCGTGCATACAAGATGCCGTCATGGCGACACAACCTATACCGGGCTACCGCGCATGCTCGTCACTCCTGTTGCATGCTGGGTAGGGTAGTTCTTTTTCCCCCTGGCTCATAACATCACAATATAGTACCATGTATATGTGTTCAGTTTATCAAAGCACCAAGCAAACAGATATGGTCATAATTATTTTAAGTCCACTACGCAGAATAAACACAACATTATTAATATTGCTACTACGGATAATTTGATCAAAAATTCCCTAAAACAGCCCACTACCTATAATATAAGTTTTTTAAACATAAGATCCCTGATAAAAAAAAAAATGTTTCTGCTGTTACCTCAGAAATTGGCTGTCCAGATGTTATGATTGTGGCTCAGAGATTTGTATGTAGATTATATTTATTTTCCATAACAAACAGGATAACTTAAATACCCTGGCAGTGGCAATAAGCTTAAATGTTTGTATTTACATTTTTTGAGTTGATTTTCATAAAATTTGCTATTTAACTGCTACTGTTTAACAAGGACTGATTTAAATTGTGTTTGCTCAACAAATGTTTTGGCGCTTTTGTTCATGTGGGAGAATATTCCAATAAAGGTGCACTACACACTACTTTTGAATTCATTATTGGGCTTCGCGTATACAATGCATTTAATCGCGATTAATAAGAGAAATAGTGCGATTAACTTCGATTAAAAATTTTAATCATTGCCCAGCCCTAATATATATACAAACCCCGTTTCCATAAAAGTTGGGAAATTGTGTTAGATGTAAATATAAACTGAATACAATGATTTGCAAATCCTTTTCAACCCATATTCAATTGAAAGCATTACAAAGACAACATATTTGATGTTCAAACTCAAACTTTTTTTTTTTGCAAATAATAATTAACTTTGAATTTCATGGCTGCAACACGTGCCAAAGTAGTTGGGAAAGGGCATGTTCACCACTGTGTTACATCACATTTTCTTTTAACAACACTCAATAAACGTTTGGGAACTGAGGAAACTAATTGTTGAAGCTTTGAAAGTAGAATTCTTTACCATTCTTGCTTGATGTACAGCTTAAGTTGTCGTGTTTTACGCTTCATAATGCGCTACACATTTTCGATGGGAGACATGTCTGGACTGCAGGCGGGCCAGGAAAGTACCCGCACTCTTTTACTACGAAGACACGCTGTTGTAACACGTGGCTTGGCATTGTTTTGCTGAAATAAGCAGGGGCGTCCATGATAATGTTGCTTGGATGACAACATATGTTGCTCCAAAACCTGTATGGACCATTCAGCATTAATGGTGCCTTCTCAGATGTGTAAGTTACCCATGCTTTGGGCACTAATACACCCCCATACCATCACACATGCTGGCTTTTGAACTTTGCGCCGGATGGTTATTTTCCTCTTTGTTCCGGAGAACACCACGTCCACAATTTCCATATATAATTTGAAATGTGGACTCGTCAGACCACAGAACACTTTTCCACCTTGCATCAGTCCATCTTAGATGAGCTCGGGCCCAGCGAAGCCCGCGGCGTTCCTCTGTGTTGTTGATAAATGGCATTTGCTTTGCATAGTAGAGTTTTAACTTGCATTTACAGATGTAGCGACCAACTGTAGTAACTGACAGTGGTTTTCTGAAGTATTTCTTAGCCCATGTGGTGATATCTTTTACACACTGATGTCGGTTTTTAATGCAGTACATCGCTTACGTGCAGTGATTTCTCCAGATTCTCTGAACCTTTTGATAATTTTACGGACCGTAGATGGTAAAATCCCTAAATTCTTTGCAAAAAAAATGTTTAGCAGTTTTAACATCAAATATGTTGTCTTTGTAGCATATTCAACAGAATTGGGGTTGCAAATTCTTTGCAAATCATTGTATCCTGTTTATATGTACATCTAACACAATTTCCCAACTCATATGGAAACGGGGTTTGAATGTATTTATATATATATATATAGCCTATTATTTGCGCACTATTTACAAGTTATGTACCAAAAACACGACCACCGAAAAAATACTTTGATCAATGAAAACAGCGCTGCAGAAACCGGCTGTAAACAAGAGGCACTGCATTTTCTGAATTGAAACACTCATTTTAAAGCTTTGACATTAACATTTTAACACACACTAATCTGATTCAGAAAATATGAGGACCTTATATGAAACACACCTAGGTCTTTTTTGGTTCAAACAATATGAGGACATGACGAGTGCTCACATGTAGAATTTATGTTGTTGACTTGTAACATCTCCTGTTTTGCTAAACATGAGTTCCAAACTCCCTACTGACTAACATGGATGTACCCTTACGAAAATGTTGTCATGTAAACTGATCTGTGAGAGATTAAAATTAATAAATGTCTTTCAAAATATAGGTTGGGTCAAATTTAGAGCAGATATAGTAAAAATAGACATGTAATAACCTGTTGGAGGGATGAAGTCGGTTTATGGCTGTCATCTGAATCTAGAGAATGTTGAGATAGAACCTCAAACAGTTGGTTTCTGCAACAAAACACAAAAATATAATGTCATAACTAATTAATTATAACATTCTCACCACTTTTTGTTGATAAAAATCTGAGCATACAATGCCAGATAAAGGGTAAAGATTATTACAGAGTTTCAGCTCTTAGACAATTCATTAAGAATGTAACACACACAAAAATCTGGTTCAGAAAATATGAGGACCTGAATTGAGACACTCATTTTAAAGCTTTGACATTAACATTGTAACACACATTTTCTGGTCCAGAAAATATGAGGACCTTATATGAAACACACCTAAGTCTTTCTTGCTTCAAACAATATAAGGACATGACGAGTGCTCACATGTAGAATTTATGTTGTTGACTTGTAACATCTCCTATTTTGCTAAACATGAGTTCTAAACTTTCTACTGACTAACATGGATGTACCCTTGCGAAAAAGTTGTCATATAAACTGATCTGTGAGAGATTAAAATAAATAAATGTCTCTCAAAATATAGGTTGGGTCAAATTTAGAGCAGATATAGTAAAAATAGACATGTAATAACCTGTTGGAGGGATGAAGTCAGTTAATGGCTCACATCTGAATCCGGAGAATGTTGAGATGGAACCTCAACAGTTGGTTTCTGCAACAAAACACAAAAATATAATGTCAGAACTAATTAATTATAACATTATCAGCACTTTTTGTTGATGAAACTCTCAGCATACAATGCCAGATAAATAGTAAAGATTATTACAGAGTTTCAGCTCTTAGACAATTAATTAAGAATATAAAACACACTAAAATCGGGTTCAGAAAATATGAGGACCTGAATTGAGACACTCATTTTAAAGCTTGGACATTAACATTGTAACACACACTAATCTGGTTTAGAAAATATGAGGACCTTATATGAAACACACCCAAGTCTTTCTTGGTTCAAACAATATAAGGACATGACGAGTGGTCACATGTAGAATGTATGTTGTTGACTTGTAACATCTCCTGTTTTGCTAAACATGAGTTCCAAACTCCTTACTGACTAACATGGATGTACCCTTACGAAAATGTTGTCATATAAACTGATCTGTGAGAGATTAAAATTAATAAATGTCTTTCAAAATATAGGTTGGGTCACATTTAGAGCAGATATAGTAAAAATAGACTTGTAATAACCTGTTGGAGGGATGAAGTCGGTTTATCGCTCACATCTGAATCTGGAGAATGTTGAGATAGAACCCCAACAGTTGGTGTCTGCAACAAAACACAAAAATATAATGTCAGAACTAATTAATTATAACATTAACAACCACTTTTGGTTGATAATATTCTGAGCATATAATTCTACATAAACAGTAAAGATTATTATAGCGTTTTAGCTCTTAGACTATTATTTAAGAATGTAACATTCACTAAAATGTGGTTCAGAAAATATGAGGACCTGGATTGAAACACTCATTTTAAAGCTTTGAATTAAACATTGTAACACACACTAATGTGGTTCAGAAAAATATGAGGACCTTATATGAAACACACTGAAGTCTTTTTTAGTTCAAACAATATGAGTACATGACAAGTGATCACATATAGAATTCATGTTGCTGACCTGTAACATCTCCTGTTTTGCTAAACATGAGTTGTAAATTCCACAGACTAACATGGATGTACGCTTAAAAAATGTTGTCATATAAACTGATCTGTGAGAGGTTAAAAGGATTAAATGTCTTTTGAAGTATAGGTTGTGTCAAGTTTTTAGCAGATAAAGGGCAGCACGGTGGAACAGGGGTTAGTGCATGTGCGTCACAAATCGTTAAATCCTGGGCAGAAATCCACACAGAAAGATCGACGTGATCTTTCTGTGTGGAGTTTGCATGTTCTCCCCGTGACTGCGTGGGTTCCCTCCGGGTACTCCGGCTTCATCATACCTCCAAAGACATGCACCTGGGGATAGGTTGATTGGCAACACTAAATTGGCCCTAGTGTGTGAATGTGAGTGTAAATGTTGTCTATTTGTGTTGGCCGTGTAATGAGGTGGCGACTTGTCCAGGGTGTACTCCGCCTTCCGCCCGAATGCAGCTCAGATAGGCTCAAGCACACCCCGCCAACCCAAAAAAGGGACAGGTAGTAGAAAATGGATGGATGGATGGATAGTAAAATAGTCAAGTAATAACCTGTTGGAGGGATGAAGTCGGTTTATCGCTCACATGAATCTGGAGAATGTTGAGATAGAACATCAACAGTTGGTGTCTGCAACAAAACACATAAAAATAATGTTAGAACTTATTAATTATAACATTATCAGCACTTTTTGTTGTTAACATTATGAGCATATAATGCCAGATAAATAGTAAAGATATTTATAGAGGGTTTCTGTCTCTTGTCCCGCTCATGTCTTGAGATGAACTTCCCTCGGTACTCGACCACAAAAGAACCTTTTTAAATTGATGCAAGAGCAAATACACCATATCCTGATAAAACAGTTTATCAATTAACAATGTTTGGAATATCTGTTTTAAAAAGGAATAATAATAGTCGTTACTTGACTAAAAATTCAATTACAAACAGAATTACTCTTTCATAAATGTAAATAATTATTAAATTAAGTACAAACCCCGTTTCCATATGAGTTGGGAAATGGTGTTAGATGTAAATATAAACGGAATACAATGATTTGCAAATCATTTTCAAGCCATATTCAGTTGAATATGCTACAAAGACAACATATTTCATGTTCACTCTGATAAACATTTTTTTGGTGCAAATAATCATTAACTTTAGAATTTGATGCTAGCAACACGCAACAAACAAGTTGGGAAAGGTGGCAATAAATACTGATAAAGTTAAGAAATGCTCATCAAACACTTATTTGGGACATCCCACAGGTGTGAAGGCTAATTTGGAACAGGTGGGTGCCATGATTGGGTATAAAAACAGCTTCCCAAAAAATGCTCAGTCTTTCACAAGAAAGGATGGGGCGAGGTACACCCCTTTGTCCACAACTGCGTGAGCAAATAGTCAAACAGTTTAAGAACAACCTTTCTCAAAGTGCAATTGCAAGAAATTTACTGATTTCAACATCTACGCTCCATGATATCATCAAAAGGTTCAGAGAATCTGGAGAAATCACTCCACGTAACCGGCATGTCTGGAAACTAACATTGAATAACCGTGACCTTCGATCCCTCAGACGGCACTGTATCAAAAACCGACATCAATCTCTAAAGGATATCACCACATGAGTTCAGGAACACTTCAGAAAACTACTGTCACTAAATACAGTTTGTTGCTATATCTGTAAGTGCAAGTTAAAGCTATATTATGCAAAGTGAAAGCCATTTATCAACAACATCCAGAAACGCCGCCGGCTTCTCTGGGCCCGAGATCATCTAAGATGGACTGATGCAAAGTGGAAAGGTGTTCTGTGGTCTAACGAGCCCACATTTCAAATTTTTTGGGGAAATATTCGACACCGTTTCATCCGGACCAAAGGGGAAGCGAACCATCCAGACTGTTATCGACGCAAAGTTGAAAAGCCAGCATCTGTGATGGTATGGGGGTGCATTAGTGCCCAAGGCATGGGTAACTTACACATCTGTAAGTTACCCATCTGTTTGGAACAACATTTGCTGCCATTTAAGCGCCAACTTTTTCATGTGCGCCCCTGCTTATTTCAGCAAGACAATGCCAAGCCACATTCAGCACGTGTTCAGCTTCATAAAAAAGAGTGCAGGTACTTTCCTGGCCGGCCTGCAGTCCTATCAAAAATGTGTGGTGCATTATGAAGCGTAAAATACGACAGAGGAGACCCCGGACTGTTGAACGACTGAAGCTCTACATAAAACAAGAATGGGAAAGAATTCCACCTTCCAAGCTTCAACAATTAGTTTCCTCAGTTCAAACGATTATTGAGTGTTGTTGAAAGAAAAGGTGATGTAACACAGTGGTGAACATGCCCTCTCCCAACTACTTTGGCACGTATTGCAGCCATGAAATTCTAAGTTAATTATTATTTGTAAAAAAAATTATTCCGTTTGGATTTACATCTAACACAATTTCCCAACTCATATGGAAACGGGGTTTGTAATTAATGTGTTACTTGAAAAAGAAAAGTTTTAAATATCTAGCATATGCAGTTGAGAGACATTTCATGAGAGCAGAGTGTGTGTGTGCCTTTAAAAAGCTGTGCCTTTTGCCAAGTGACGTGGGACGTCAGCGCCCAGACATAGCAAAATAGTTCAGCTGTATTTTTTAGCTTAGCAGTGGCAGTTAAGATAGTTCTGTTGAATGTTTTTGTTTGCGTGTGGATGAGGCCTCTTTCTATTTGATATCGTGTTCGTAATTACTTCCGGGGGTTGCTTTCATTAGTAAAAAGATATTACCTGCACTAACCCTTTTGTGCTTCTAACGCTGTCTTGTTGACATACAATCACATCAAAAGTAGCATGCCAGATTACATAAAACGCATCGTAACAGCGTTGTAGCGTACATAAAAGTTATTAGATTACTCGTTACCGGTAAAAGTAACAGCAATAGTAACATCGTTTTCATATACCACTGTTATACCATCCATCCATCCATCCATCATCTTCCGCTTTTCCGAGGTGGGGTCGCGGTGGCAGCAGCCTAAGCAGGGAAGCCCAGACTTCCCTCTCCCCAGCCACTTCGTCTAGCTCTTCCCGGGGGATCCCGAGGCGTTCCCAGGCCAGCCGGGAGACATAATCTTCCCAAGGTGTCCTGGGTCTTCCCCGTGGCCTCCTACCGGTTGGACGTGCCCTAAACACCTCCCTAGGGAGGCGTTCGGGTGGCATCCTGACCAGATGGCCGAACCACCTCATCTGGCTCCTCTCCATGTGGAGGAGCAGCGGCTTTACTTTGAGTTCCTCCCGGATGGCAGAGCTTCTCACCCTATCTCTAAGGGAGAGCACCCTTACCCGGTGGAGGAAACTCATTTCGGCCGCTTGTACCCGTGATCTTATCCTTTCGGTCATGACCCAAAGCTCATGACCATAGGTGAGGATGGGAACGTAGATCGACCGGTAAATTGAGAGCTTTGCCTTCCGGCTCAGCTCCTTCTTCACCACAACGGATCGATACAACGTCCGCATTACCGAAGACGCCGCACCGATCCGCCTGTCGATCTCACGATCCACTCTTCCCCCACTCGTGAACAAGACTCCGCGGGGCCATAGAGGTCAGGTGCATTGTGAGCTGGGCGGCAGCCGAAGGCAGGGCACTTGGCGGTCCGATCCTCGGCTACAGAAGCTAGCTCTTGGGACGTGGAACGCTGTTATTCCAAACACTTCTAATTAAAGCCATATAATACAACCTCTATTAGACAGTAAGGAAATGATCCAAATGAGATGTTGATACAGTTACCATTGATATGTTACATAACAAGACATACCTTTCCAATCATTGATCCACTGGGCCTTAAAACAAGACTTGTCACATCCAGATCAAATAAACTCGGTGGCTTCAGCCTCAGGATTACGTCTCGCTCTTCTTTTGGGCACGATGTCTATATCATGTGTTGATGCGCCTAACAAATCCACACATAAAAATGAAAAAAGTCAGTGACACAGAAATAAAACAAAGAACTAAACCCTTCAAAAACTGTTAAATTTAGGCTCAATGCAGACATGAAGCTTCTCAAACAAAGTAGTAATGTAACAATATCAGTAACATGCCAAGTCCACAGTGCTTATCAGCTTGAAATATTTGTATTTGAGAAAAAGTATAAACAATTTGAAGAACTCTAGTCTGTCTTGTTTAAAATTAAGAAAAGGTTTACTTGCATAGTGATCAAGGGTGAAGGGTCAAATGGAGAGAATAATTTCACCACACCTAGTGTGTGCCAATCACTGCTACTTATAATCTTCCATGCAACTTAAAAAAAAAAAGTTAAATGCCTTGGCCTTGGCCCAGAACTGAAATGCTTAATTTAACCTCATAAAATCAAATCTGATTGCAATTAATAACAACAACATTTAACTGTTGATTATAATGAACTATTTTCCTATGTTAAAAAACATTGGTCTATTTAATTACGTTAAACTCCATTTTATGCTCACCTGATTCAACCATGCTGTCGAAGACTGTCAAAGATGGTTTGTGACCAAGATAGATGTCCCCCTCCGGTGATGCAGGTCCCGGAAGTGCTGTTCACTGAGCGCTCTGTTGTGCTCAAAATCGTGTGTGAAGTTGTGTATTTCGATTATAAGTGGTCCTTTTGGAAAACCCTTTTTATATATATATTCAATATTAAGTGTGATACATGAGCTGTATAACTTCCATGATGAAAATAGTTAACTAGTGATTTAGCCATCTGTTAGGAGCAGACATCGTCCAGCGGCCAATCAGGCGGCGCCTAACTGAAAATTGGACCAATCAGACGCCGAGACTCTTCAGAGTGGGCGGAAGTAACCATCTTGAACACCATGAAAGTGAATACCTCCAAAAACAATCACCATATTAATCCTAAATTTGCCCCAAATATAAAAATACCCAAATAATGTGCTATTGTAACCATTTGAAAATATTAAATACTGTGTGTAGTTTGAATTGCATTTGAATTATTGCCTTTGTCTCAATCAAGGTTGAAGGTTGGTTTTTTTTATGCAAAAACCTACATTTCAGGCACATTTAAAGCAATTATTGTGCGGCATTGTATTTTAGTCAACAGAATAGCAAAAAGTCCAATACAGTAAAATACTGAATCAAACAAATTAAATCATCACCATAATCCCTTTATTACTAATTGTCTAGCCCAAATCCTCTCCAGATAAACCAAATTAATAGATAAAACTAACACTAAAAAGGATGAGATCATCAGATCAGTTGAAAATGTGTTGTTATTTGATTCAGAATTCAAGAGTATGTTTATTGCTGTAATGGTTAGATGTTTTTCAAAATGTTGGAGTGTGTGAGTTTCTGACCCACATGACATATGAGGACATATGACATATGAGGACAAGTGTGTGTGTGTGTGTGTCATAATAGCAAAGATGGCCACTAGGGGCAAAATCGAAGGTGACCAAAAAAATTAAACACACTTTCACACACTTTTTCTGAAAATTTGACAAATGAAGACTTCAGAGATTTTTGGTCTGGGAACATGCTGGGAGGGTCTAGAACACGATAGCATTGCGGGAAATATGGGGACATGGAAAATGTCCTCATATTTCAACAGGTCCTCATATGTAAGGTGAAATTTCATAAAAATGTCCCCATATGTCACTTTGACAAACGCACACA
Organism: Nerophis ophidion; assembly: GCF_033978795.1. Taxonomy (NCBI): domain Eukaryota; kingdom Metazoa; phylum Chordata; class Actinopteri; order Syngnathiformes; family Syngnathidae; genus Nerophis; species Nerophis ophidion. Next base: position 25,036,252 of record NC_084634.1, read on the forward strand.
CACACACACACACACACACACACACACACACACACACACACACACACACACACACACACACACACACACACACACACACGCACGCACACACTTGCCCACAGCAAAAGGCCCCAGGCAGTCTCTTTCCCACTAGCCAGGGGCGATCATGCTGCTTCTATGATACTCTAACTGTGGGGTGTCAGGAAACATTAGGTCTTTTAAAACACAACTACTGTGAAGTTTGCACACACACACGCACACACATGCGCACACTCGCACGGGAGCACCCACCCACACACACACGCACGCACGCACGCACGCACGCACGCGCGCACGCACGCACGCGCGCACGCACTAGTGTTTCTTTTAAGGCCAAAACAAACTTTTCTTTCATTTCCCTCTCTCAATCCCTGCTGTTTTTCTATGATCCAATAACTTGTAAACATATAATCTGCTATAATACTAATAATATAGACGCCCTTTCTCATAATTGTGCATAAAGTGTTTATTTGTGGTTCTTAACCTTGTTGGAAGTACCGAACCCCACCAGTTTCATATGCGCATTCAACGAACCCTTCTTTAGTGAAAAATTTAAAAAACATTTTTTTCAAATTCAAAACAGAGTTATATGTTTTTGGTAACACTTTAGTATGGGGAACATATTCTAAGTAACAAAGACTTAATTTAAAGTTATTTGGTTAGGGTTAGGGTCAGGGTTAGAGGGTTACGGTTATAATAAGGCCATACCGAATAAGGCATTAATTAGTACTTAATGTCTAGTTAAGAGAACATGTTAATAATTTGCATGTTAATAAGCAACTAATTAAGGGTGAATATGTTCCCCATACCAAAGTGTTACCATTTTTTTTTTTTACTGGTGCACAAAATGAACCGTGCATGAACGTCACTTTGTTCAAACAACAAAACCAAGACAGTGCATAAACTCACAACAAATTACACACCTGCAAATCAGTCAGCTGTTGCCGTATCCGTAATACGCCGACAGGGAGAAGTTTGTATTTACACGAACAGTCGGGTGTGTTTTGACCTCCGCCGAACCCCTGAGGCCAACTCACCGAACCCCTAGGGTTCGATCGAACCCAGGTTTAGAACCACTGGTCTAAACTCCTGAACCATTGCACACAAAAGGGTGAAAATGTGTCAAAACATGCACCCCTGCTGTGTTGTCTGTGCTATAGTTTACCCGGCAAATACACCACTTGGTGGCGCTGTTATTATACTCTAAAGACTGACCCCCAAATCCAGATATTTCAAAATGTATTTTCCGTGAGAGCCGTATATTATTTTTTAACACTGAATACAACTAAATGCGTGCATTTTTAAGTAAGACCAACATTTTTAGAGTATAATAAGTCTCTTAATCTTTTTAATAACATTGTTATCCTGAAGCTAACCAATAACAAATAAAATACTTTTTATTGCGACTTCTTGAACTGGTGGGGTAGAAACAGATGGACGGATTTTTATATTTTCAACGTTATTTTTAACACGTACCATGAATTGATTTACGTGGACCCCGATTTAAACAAGTTAGGGTGTTACCATTTAGTGGTCAATTGTACGGAATATGTACTGTACTGTGCAATCTACTAATAAAAGTATCAATTAATCAATCAATCAATCAATCAAAAATGTGATTACCAGCGGAATTATTCATTACTCATCGTGTTAAGCAATGTCAGCTAAGATGTATCTGAGAGCCAGATGCAGTCATCAAAAGAGCCACATCTGGTTCTAGAGCCATAAGTTCCCTACCCCTGTTGTAGACGGTAATAACTTGCCTTTACAAGGTCAGATCTTCAACAACATGAGAGCAGATTACATTCCACGACCAAGCTAGTAAATTAGAACCCTCATATCATTGAAATGAATTGAAATGAAGTAATTCCGTGTTTGTGCCTTCAAAAACACGACAATTTCAACATGTAAAATGTATTTCGATGGGAAAAACTAACTTTTAGATAATAAATATTGTTTGAAAACCATTAAAATAGCATTATTTTTTGAGGGCATTTAATCAATCGCAACTGGACTGATTAGTTTGTCTTAAAACAGGGATTTGTCTTATCAACAGGTTTCGTCCGGCCCACGAGATGAGTTTGCTAAATTTAAAAATGAGCTGAAATTTTTGAATGAAAGAAACTGCTTTTTCTAAATGTGTCCACTGGATGTCGCCAGAGCAATTATTTGTGTTTTCTACTCCTGCTTATTAGTGATAGTTTAGAAATTGATAATCTGGGCATTTTGTGTTGTACATATGACTGGGAAGACATTTTCTGGGCGCACAGAAATATTCTGAAATAATCTGTTCCCCCTTCTTATTTCACGTGTGGGGCGGACCTTGTGGCACACCTGCTCGCAAATAGCACACCAGTTTGTAAGCTCGTCACTGTCAGCTTGGCCTTGCCGGTTATTGTTTCCAGAACTCCTCTCGTGCATGCACCTGATTTGCCAGACCTGGTGTGTTTTCGCTACTTTGTCCTGAATTCCCTAACCTTGTTTATGTTTATTTCCTAGTCCCCCAGAGGTAAAAGGATTTCTTTTGTTGGACTCTTGCCATGCTCTGTGTGCCCTGGCCCTTTTTCCTGCTAACCTTTGAGGAACCTATTTTGTCCAGATTTCATGGTGTGCGTTTCTGCCCCATCGCCCTTAGTTGTCCCTTTTTTTTCTAATCAAATTTTTTCATTTTTGGTAATTCCACCTTGTCTCTCATCTCTGCATCCTGGGGTCACCCCCACTTGACCAAGACCTTAACAAGATGTTCCTGCATGTGGCCTCTGAGCTAAAAGGAGTCTGACACCCGTGTCTTAGAACCAAGAGAGAACATACTTGTATATCAAGGTATGCTTGCAAATGAAAGCCTAATAAAAAGCTTGGTAAATTTAAGTACTCGTGAATCAAAGTGCCACTGTATTATAATACTACACCTATTAAGTGGGGTAAATGTAGGGATGAAGTCACCCAAAGGGTGTGTGTACACCTACAGTATAAAGGTGGATGATGTCACCGAAGTGGCGTACATATTCCACCTATTAAATGGGGGCTATGAGGGAAAGAGTCATGCATGTATAAAAAGACTATAGCCATCTCAGTTTCAGACAATCTCCTAAACGAGATTGAGAAAAATGTGACTACAGGGGGCCATGTCACAAAAAATCCATACATAGTTGACATAATATTTTTTTTATTGGTATTTTTTTTAATAGATTTTTATTATTACAAAAATTGATTAATTACTGATTGTACACAGCAAAAATCAAGTACAAATATATATATATATATATATATATATATATATATATATATATATATATATATATATATATATATATATATATATATATATGTATGTATATATATATATATATATATATATATGTACATATATATACAGTGGGGCAAAAAAGTATTTAGTCAGCCACCGATTGTGCAAGTTGTCCCGCTTAAAATGATGACAGAGGTTTTTATTGTTCATCATAGGTACACTTCAACTGTGAGAGACAGAATGTGGAAAAAAAAATCCAGGAATTCACATTGTAGGAATTTTAAAGAGTTTACTCGTAAATTATGGTGGAAAATAAGTATTTGGTCAACCATTCAAACCTCTCACTGATGGAAGGAGGTTTTGGCTCAAAATCTCACGATACATGGCCCCATTCATTCTTTCCTTAACACGGATCAATCGTCCTGTCCCCTCAGCAGAAAAACAGCCCCAACGCATGATGTTTCCACCCCCATGCTTCACATTAGGTGTGGTGTTCTTGGGATGCAACTCAGTATTTTTCTTCCTCCAAACACGACGAGTTGAGTTTATACCAAAAAGTTCTATTTTGGTTTCATCTGACCACATGACATTCTCCCAATCCTCTGCTGTATCATCCATGTATCCATTTTGGTATAAACTCAACTTGCCTCCACTCAGGCTTGAACCCAGGGACCACAAAGGGTTTTGGTCAAAAAAATATAAAAAATGTGTCATTATTCAGTATTATCCATCCATCTATTTTTCTACCGCTTATTCCCTTTGGGGTCGCGGGGGGCGCTGGTGCCTTTCTCAGCTACAATTGGGCGGAAGCCGGAGTACACCCTGGACAAGTCGCCACCTCATCGTAGTATTCAGTATTATTATTTTTATTATTATTCAAGTTTTAAATCTCTATATCAACATTAGGTCTATCTGTCAATATAACGTTGTGAAACATTCAAGTTGTATGTAATATTTTCACCCAATAAAACTTTTAATTGGAAGATTAGAGATTATATAATATTTGGAGCCTTAAAAAGGTCAATAACTCATAACACAATTGATTTTAATTCATTATTATTTTTGGAGCAATGCACTCGTACCTGTGCCTCACAATACGAAGGTCCTGAGTTAAATCTTTCTGTGTGGAGTTTGCATGTTCTCCCCGTGACTGTGCTGGTTCCCTCCGGGTACTCCGGCTTCCTACCACCTCCAAGGACATGCACCTAGGGATAGGTTGATTGGCAACACTAAATTGGCCCTAATGTGTGAATGTGAGTGTGAATGTTGTCTGTCTATCTGTGTTGGCCCTGCGATGAGATGGCGACTTGTCCAGGGTGTATACCGCCTTCCGCCCGAATGCAGCTGAAATAAGCTCCAGAGCCCTCCGCGACCCTGAAAAAGACAAGCGGTAGAAAATAGATGGATGGATATACACTTAAAAACAAATCACACTAAAATTATTGGGGATCTAAAAGGGTCCTACTCATTAAAGTGCTAAAAATAAATAATATATTTTTTTAATGTTTACTTTTAACACAATAATCTCTAGATCAACTTCAGATCCATTCATCAATTATAAGTTTTATTGTTGTTTATGTTTTTTGTTTGTGTGTTTTAGGCCCTTCTTAAAAAAAAAAAAAAAAGCTCAGTTTTTTATATGGCAAACACGAAATATGCAACATTTTCCCCAAAAAATATCTCAAAGTGGAATATTTAATATGACCTAACTGGAGCCTTGAATAGGTCAATAATTCATAACGACATTGATTTTTATTCATTATTATTTTTTTAAAGGGGAACATTATCACCATTTCTGAAGGGTTAAAACCAATAAAAATCAGTTCCCAGTGGCTTATTTTATTTTTCAAAGTTTTCTTCAAAATTTTACCCATCACGCAATATCCCGAAAAACGGCTTCAACGTACCTGATTTACACCATCGCTATATCCACCCGTCTATTGTCCTGTGACGTCACTGCGTGAAGCCAGCAAAAAAAAAAAATGGCGGATAGCGCAGAAAGGTATAGCATAGTAGCTCGGATTCAGACTCGGATTCAGATTCGGATTTCAGCGCCGTAAGCGATTCAACAGATTACGCATGTATTGAAACGGATGGTTGGAGTGTGGAGGCAGGTACCGAAAACGAAATTAAAAAAGAAACAGAAGCTTTTGAGCCATATCACGACAGACAGCGGCACGGGTGGAAGCGCAGACGAATTAGGCGATCACATTCTAACCAACGATTGGTATGTGTTTGTTTGGCATTGAATGTGGGTGGAGGGAAAGGCTGGATGCAAATATAGCTACAAATAAGGCATAATGATACAATATGTACATACAGCTAGCCTAAATAGCATGTTAGCATCATTTAGCTTGCAGTCATGCCGTGACCAAATATGTCTGATTAGCACACTCCACATACAGCAAAACTCACCTTTGTGATTTCGTTGACTTTATCGTTGGAAATGCATCTGCTTTGAGTGTCGCAGGATATCCACACATTCTTGCCATCTCTGCCATCTCTGTTGTAGCATAGCTGTCGTCGGTACAGTGTGCAGAACAAACGAGGGACTTTCGCATCTTTTGACCACTGTTGCAACTTGAATCCGTCCCTGAACGTGTTGTTACACCCTCCGACAACACACCGACGAGGCATAATGTCTCCAAGGTATGGAAAACAGTCGAAAAAACAGAAAATAACAGAGCTGATTTGACTTGGTGTGTGTAAGGTTTGAGAAAACGGCCGATTGCTTCATGTTGTGACGTCACGGGTGAAAGGTCATTGCTCCGACAGCGAACAATTGAAAGGCATTTACATCGCCAAATTCACCCTTTTAGAGGTCAGAAATTGGTTAAAAAATCATATGGTCTTTTTTCTGCAACATCAAGGTATATATTGACGCTTACATAGGTCTGGTGATAATGTTCCCCTTTAAAGAAAGCAACAGCCTGCATAACAGCTTTGTGTTATTAGAGTAAACATTGCAACATTTTCTTGTTACATTTCACTTGTTTGCTCTTTTGTGACACTTTTTATGTTGTTAATTTGTTTCAATTGTATTTTTAAAATGTGCCGTGGGTAGGGGTGTTACGGTACGTGTATTTGTATTGAACCGTTTCGGTACGGGCGTTTCGGTTCGGTTCGGAGGTGTACCGAACAAGTTTCCACACAGACATATTGAGTAGGGTACCGCACATTGTGTAAACAATGCACACCAAGGAACAACACAGGGCATGCTAGCAGCGACCGGGCTATGACAACATGTAAACGCCAGAGCTGGAAGACGCTCCTGCTTCGTAAGGATCTCCCGTTTGGGAACACTTTAGCTGCGCTATAGAACAACGGAGGACGGAGGTTCGCCAACATTGTTCAGCAGCTGCTACTGACAACACGTCAAACACGCTAACCCGTTCAAGTAGCCTCTCCTTGGCGAGTCAGGCAGGGCTAAAGCAATAACAAATGTTTTTATAGCAGCAGATTTAATACCACATTGGATTAAAAACTAGATTTTGACCCACTTCTATGGTGGAAGAACAATAAACCCATATGTCTGAGGCTGAGTTGACTTGAAACTGTTTAATGTTGCACTTTCTATATGTAGAAGAAAAGCTTTGTCATTTTATGTCATCTGAACAACAACTTGAGGCAGTTTAATGTTGATTAACGTGGAACCCCACTTAAACAAAGACTTATTGGGGTGTTACCATTTAGTGGTCAATTGTACGGAATATGTACTCTACTGTGCAATCTACTAACAAAAGTCTCAATCAATCAATCAAAAAAAAGCATTTTATATGTAGAAAAGTTTTGTTAAGAAACTAATTCTGAGCTTGATCTTATTTAGTTTTTATTTTATATATGTTGACCACATTAACCCTGGCAATGGACCCTGTGTGTATATGTATGTTATGCCATTGTTTACAAATTTGGTAAATAAATACCAAATTTGTTTTCTTATTGTACCGAAAATGAACCGAACCGTGACTTCTAAACCGAGGTACGTACTGAACCAACATTTTTGTGTACCGTTACACCCCTAGCCGTGGGGCTGTTAAAAAAATGACCTGGGGGCCGCAACTTTGGACACTCCTGCTCTAGGAGGAGCTGGACGAAGAGGTTGGGGAGAGGGAATTCTGGGCTTCTCTGCTTACGCTGCTGCCCCCGCGACCCGACCTCTGATAAGTGGAATGAGATGGATGGATGGGGGATAAAATGTATTTTCTTTTGTCGTTCCGTGTTTTTTGACGAGCATTGCGCCGGCAAGAGCACGATAGAAGTGACAATGTCCGTACTTACTTCAGTCCAAGTCGTCCAATTCATAGAGTAGTAGCAGTGATCTATGCATACCAGCATTAGTCCAACAGGAAATTCATAGTCGTCTCCCTCCTCTCTCATTTATTTCCTGTCTGGACCCTCTGAGATCAAGTCAGAATGTCTCTAAAATATGTTGAAGTGAGAGTGTGTTGAGGTCATTGTAATGGGTACTCCTAGTCTAAAAACAATGTTAGGCCAATGGTTGACGCTAAATTGTTCAAAAGTGTGATTGTCTTTGTGTCGTGATTGACAGGTGACTAGTTCGGGTTGCCTGTTACCTAAAGTCAACTGGGATAAGCTCCAGCTCGAGCAGAGAAACCAACATATTCCACCTCAGTTCTCCTTGGTACTGGTGAGTTCAGAGCACTCTTGACTTTTAATAACAAAGCATCCACCATCAGGATTTAGGAAATTCTTCATGTATCCTTTCAATATATCTTCTTTCGCATTATGAAAGAGAACAGTCTGAGCGCAGCGAAAGGGTTCCTCACAGATATTAGTATTAAATGAATTGCACATTTTCTTGCTCTTTTGAAATATTCTCGAACTATGGGAAAAGTATGTTTTGATAAAATGCTTATACGTTTGTCATCTTTTCGTCTTTCTGCCCAATTGGAGCCATGTGTACTGTTTTGCAGTTTTTGTGGTCATGCCCACCTTTCCTGCATTTTTAGACACAAAGTAAACACACTTTTCACTCCAAAAACACCAAAAGGATGTTTTATTAGCCACTGTTATCCAGAAGTTAGACTGAAAACACATCACCACTTCATGTGAATAATATATTTATACCCTCAAATATTTTGGGTATTTGGGTATCAATCCAATTGGATCAAATTTTGTTCTTTATTTTTGAGATCGGGAAAAGTAACCTCTTCACTATTCTTGCTCGACCCATATGTATGCGCGAATGGTGTCCTGATCCAATTTTGATATAATCTGATATCAGCAAAAAAACGAATAACATGTATTGGATAATATTGACTTGCATCTAAAATCTGCGATATAAGCACTGATTTACTTGTGCAAAACTGGACAGCCAGTTAACATCTAAATGTCCTCCAATAAGTTCACAGGTTTCATCTTTTCTGGTATTTTTGTCAATTAATGTACAAAACGTAATCATGGTTGGCTGGCGGCTACTAGGAGCTAGCAGCTACACAACAGCTCAGCACACAAGCTAGACCATACTTGGCAACCCTCCCGGATTTTCCGGGAGACTCCCGAAATTCAGCGCCTCTACCGAAAACCTCCCAGGATAAAATTTCTCCAGAAAATCTCCCGAAATTCAGGCGGAGCTGGAGGCCACGGCCCCTTCAGCTCCAAGCGGACCTGAGTGACGTGTCAACAGTCTGTTTTCACGTCTGCTTTCCCACAGTATAAAGAGTGTGTCTGCCCAATGACGCTATATCTTTAGAATGATCGAGGGCGAGTTCTTAGTTTCTTATGTGGGTTTATTGTTAGGCAGTCTCATTAACGTCCTCCCAAGGCGGTAACAACACACAACAACAGCAGTCACGTTTTCGTCTATCGTAAAGCAGTCTATCCGCCGTCAACAGCAATGTTGTGACACTCTTAAACAGGACAATACTGCCATCTACTGTGCATGCATATGGGAAAATAACATTTACGGCTTTTAGAGCAGTGGTTCTCAACCTTTTTTCAGAGATGTACCCCTTGTGAAAATGTTTTTAATTCAAGTACCCCCTAATCAGAGCAAAGCATTTTTGGTTGAAAAAAAAAAAAGATAAATAAGTAAAATACAGCACTATGTCATCAGTTTCTGATTTATTAAATTGTATAACAGTGCAAAATATTTCTCATTTATAGTGGTCTTTCTTGAACTATTTGGGGACGGCGTGGCGAAGTTGGTAGAGGGGCTGTGTCAGCAATCGGAGGGTTATTGGTTTAATCCCCACCTTCTACCATCCTAGTCACGTCCGTTGTGTCTTTGGGCAAGACACTTCACCCCTGCTCCTGATGGGTCCTGGTGAGCGCCTTGCATGGCAGCTACCGCCATCAGTGTGTGAATGTGTGTGTGAATGGGCAAATGTAGAAATACTGCCAAAGTGTTTTGGGCTCCTTAAAAAGGGGTAGAAAGCACTGTACAAGTACAACTCATTTACCATTTGGAAAAAAAGATGTAAAACTAATTAAAAACTTGTTGAAAAATAAACAAGTGATTCAATTATAAATAAAGATTTCTACACATACTGTGATGAGGTAGCGTCTTGTCCATGGTGTACCCCGCCCTGCGCCCGATTGTAGCTGAGATAAGCACCAGCGCCCCCCGCGACCCTAAAGGGAATAAGCGGTAGAAAATGGATGGATGGATAGCTGTAATTATACTCCTCCCCTCTTAACCACGCCCCCAACAACGCCCCTCGCCCAACCCCCGACCACCCCGCCCCCCACCCCCTGAAATTGGAGGTCTGAAGGTCGGCAAGTATGAGCTAGACATACAGTACGTAGTAACTGTACTTTGTTGAACAATATTGAAGTCTAAATGAAGATATTTGTCTATTAGAAACCATTGATTAGAAAGTGTACAATAACAATTATAACAAACATTATTCAGAGCGCTAGAGTTCATACATTGTGACCAGAAGGCCTCACCCAACAACAAATTAACTCTACTTCAAGGGCATGAATCTCCAGTATTGGTATCGTATTGTAGGTGAAAAATTTGGATCGGGACATCAATTTGCAATCGTTGACTGTTTTTTTTTTTTTACCGGAAATGACTATTCGGATTGCACATGCATATAAATATTCATTGTGAGCTGTATTCTCGAGTGGGGTGGCCTTCTTTGTCCTCAAAGAGGCTGGGTCATTGGCATATTTTTATTTATAAGGCAATGTTGGGTCTATTGCCATCCTACATTTGTGATTTAATCACACGGAGGAGTGTTGACTCTTATTGTTTGCATTCAAATGATCCTTTGTTGCTCTTTTTTTTATTTGCCCGCACAAAACTGGGAAAAAGGGCTTTTATTTACTTTGCTCCTTTTTCATGGAACATGTTGCAATAAGACTGGAAATTAACGGAACTTATTTCATTGATTGCTTTTAAGTCCAGTTTAGAAGCACTTGAGATGACGTTTTTAATTTGAAACTGTTTTTCTTAATGTGTATGACATGTATTTTTATGTAACCGTATCTTTTTCTTCTTCTTGACTCTCTTGACATTTTTTTTTTAAATCTCAGTAGGACTTTCCTGGTTAAACAAAGGTTGAATAAAATGAAAAAAATAAAAATACACATAGACTTTAATATTTCATACATTAACAACATTTATTATTAATACGTAGACACTAAGGTGGTGAGATATAGACAATATATGATCCAAAACCCAAAACTTGTGAAGTTGGCATGGTGTGTAATTCATAAATAAAAACAGAAGACAATAATTTGCAATTCATTTTCAACTTATATTCAATTGATTAGACTGAAAAGACAAGATATTTAATATTTGAACTGAGAAACTTAATTTTTTTAAGCAAATAATCATTAACTTAGAATTTAATGAATGGGTCGGGAACCCTTTTGGCTGAGGGAGCCAAGAATCCAAATATTAATTTATTTCAACACTGAACACAACTAAACGTGTGCTTTTTTAAGTAAGACCCACATTTCTATAGTATAATAGGTCTCTTATTCTTTGAAATAACATTGTTATTCTGAAGTTAACTGTGGAGGAGGCGTGGCCTGCGGGCCTGCAGCGAAGCGGGGTGTGCCAGGACCGGCCTTGAAATCAGTGACAGGTGCGTTGATGGGCCACCTGGGCCTTGTTATCTAATCACCTGTCGCTCTGTTATAAGCAGCAGCCAGGAGGAGAGACAGGATTGGAGCTGGAGCCAGAGTGCGAGTGAGAACGAAAGAGAAAAAGGCAATTGCTGGAAATCAACTGAGAGACTTATTGAAAAAAAAAAACAATATTGTAACCCTGAAACCGGCTGTCATGTCGGTGCTTGGTGGTCTGAAGAACCCCCAGGAGAGCAAGCCCCACACTAACCAAAAATAAATAAATAGATAACTTCTTAACATTAACGCAACTTCTTGAACAGCTGCGGTAGAAAACGGATGGATGGATTAAATATGCATTGGAATGTTTTATATTTTGAACATTATTTTTAACACTGTGATTACAAGTGGAATTATTCATTACTTATCGTGGCAAGCAACGTCAGCTCAGATTTACCTGAGAGCCGGATGCAGTCATCAAAAGAACCACATCTGGCTCGTGAGCCACAGGTTTCCTACCCCTGATTTAATGGCAGCAACACATTGCAAAAAAGTTGGCATAGGGGCAGTTTTACCGCTGTTTTACATGACCTTTCCTTTTAACAACAACTTTTGGGAACTGAGGAGATCAATTTTTGAAGCTTTTCAGGTGGAATTATTTCCCATTCTTGTTTGATGTACAGCTTAAGTTGTTCAACAGTCTGGGGTCCCCGTTGTCATATTTGACGCTTCATAATGCGCCACACATTTTCAATGCGAGACCGGTCTAGACTACAGGCAGGTCAGTCTAGTACCGGCACTCTTTTACTATGAAGCCAAGCTGTTGTAACACGTGGCTTGGCATTGTCTTGCTGAATTAAGCAGGGGCGTCCATGATAACGTTGCTTGGATGACAACATATGTTGTTCCAAAACGTGTTTGTACGTTTCAGCATTAATGGTGTCTTCACATATATGTAAGCTACCCATGCCTTGGACTTTAATACACCTCCATGCCGTCACAGATGCTGGCTTTTGAACTTGGCGCCTATTACAATCCGGATGGTTCTTTTCCTCTTTGGTCCGGAGGACACGACGTCCCAGTTTCCAAAAATAACAGTTTCCAAATAAGTGTTTGATGAGCATTCCTCAACTTTCTTAGTCTTTTTTTGCCAGCTTTTTTGAAACATGTTGCAGCTATCAAATCCAAATTAAATAATATTTGCTAAAACATTTTAAGTTTTCCAGTTCAAACGTTAAGTATTTCGTTTTTGCAGTCTCTCTAATGAAAAACAGGTTGAAAAAGTTTTGCAAATCATTGTATTCTGTTTTTACAATTTACACAAGGTGCCAACCTCACCGGTTTTGGGTTTTGTATGAATTATATAAATTTTGTGTCATGTCTATGTGATCATGTTTTGTTTTAGTCATGTTCTGTTTGCTTTTTGGCCACTCAGTTCCTGTTTTTGCACTTCCGAGTTTGTTTTGTCACCATGACTACCCATTAGTTTTCACCTGTCCTCATGTCTCAGACTTGTTTTCACTAATCACCACAGTATTATTTAAGCCACAGTTACAATTTACTCAGCCTAGCAACATCACCTCCTTCACACCATCTATCACCTTCTATGCCTTCAATGCCGATGATCCATGCCCCTTGACTTTTTCCAAGTAAGTTTTTTGTTATTCATGCCATTGTGCAAGTGTTTTGTTTTATGTTCATTGTTTTGTTACATAGCCAAGTGTTTGTACCTCCTTGTGAGCGCCTTTTGTTTATTCCTTTTTTTGTAGTTAGTGTTACAAAATAAAATATATACTTACCTTCACGTCTTGCCTGTGCCAACTTTCCTTTGCCTCCTGGAAAAACAAACCCCAAAGTCCACTCCAATCGCTTTGCACCTCGGGAAAACAATCTACGTCCAAGTCATAGTCCTGACATTTAGCCAAAGATATAGCTTTTAATACTATCGTCATCTCCTGGTATACATGTTAATGACATATTCTGTCTGTGGCCAAGAAATTTGAGAGCAACAAGTAACCAGATGCGTCCTGAATGCAATGTGGCATTTTTTTTTAGCAGATTACGTCCCTCAACAGTGCAAGGCCACAGTGCTCGTCTCCATGGTGGCATATAAATCATGTTTCTTACAAGTATCATTAATACTGGAGGACGAAGAACAGCTAAACATGCCACACTAAACATTGTAGGAGAATATGCCAACTGCAATCTTGAGCTCTTGAATGTAGGTAGGTGGATTGATACAAATATTGATAGTAACAATATCGAATCAGTATATGGTAGTAGTTAGATCAATATTTTTTTAGAATAAAAATTTATATTGTCGTTTTTGATATTGTTTACAAATTCAGGAAATATTCTTCCATCCCTAATACAGTGGTTTTCAAATGGGGGTACGTGTACCCCTGGGGGTACTTGAAGGTATGCCAAGGGGTACGTGAGATATTTTAAAAATATTCTATTCAAAAACCCTTTATAAATATATTTATTGAATAATACTTCAACAAAATATGAATGTAAATTCATAATCTGAGAAAAGAAATACAACAATGCAATATTCAGTGTTGACAGCTAGATTTTTGTGGACATGTTCCATACATTTTGATCTTAAAGATGTATTTTTTTGTGAAGACATGTATAGAATTAAGTTCATGAATCCAGCTGGATCTCTATTACAATCCCCAAAGAGGGCACTTTAAGTTGATGATTACTTCTATGTGTAGAAATCTTTATTTATAATTGAATCATTTGTTTATTTTTCAACACGTTTTTAGTTATTTTTATATCCTTTTTTTCCAAATAGTGCAAGAAAGACCACTACAAATTAGCAATATTTTGTACTGTTGTACAATTTAAGAAATCAGAAACTGATGAAATAGTGCTGTATTTTACTTCATTATCTCCTTTTTTCAACCCAAAATGCTTTGTTCTGATTAGGGGGTACTTGAATTAAAAAAATGTTCACAGGGGGTACATCACTGAAAAAAGGTTGAGAACCACTGCCCTAATACATTTAACAAAATACATTGTGTTGAAAATATTAACAACAAATAACTTTTTTAATATGAACTATCCATCAATCCATCCATTTTATACCGCTTGTCCCTTTTGGGGCCGCGGGGGGTTGCTGGAGCCTGTCTCAGCTGCATTCGGACGGTAGGTAATTTACACCCTGGACAAGTCGCCACCTCATCACAGATTATGAACTATATTAGTAAATTAAAAAAAAAAATTCAAGATGCCACGAGGAGACAAGTGCATTGAGCCATACTTTCGTTTGATGGAAAAAAATAAGTCTGCGATGAGGTGGCGACTTGTCCAGGGTGTACACCACCTTCCGCCCGAAACGCAGCTGAGATAGGCTCCAGCGACCCTCTGCGACCCCGAAAGGGACAAGCGGTAGAAAGTGGACGGATGGATGGAAAAAACAAGTTTCCTGCGTAGGAGAGGTCCAGTGCGTGTGTGTGTGTGTGTGTTACAAGTGTGTGCGTGTGTTCTGGGCCCACATAGTGCTAATTGGATAACGAGGTACAAATGACAATGACAAATCCCAGGTGCTGTGACCACAATATCTGCTGCCCAGGTTTAATATCTCATGCCTTAGTAGTGTAATACTGTTTGGACACACACACACACACACACACACACACACACACACACACACACACACACACACACACACCTTGAGACATTTGTCTGACCACGTGTAAGTTTTTTTTCTCAATATAATGATTTACATTATGAGTTTTGTCGTCTCCTTGGCGATGCCTTATAAATACGGTGTCTGAAGAGCATGTGGAATACCAGGTGTTGATTTTAAATTAAATCTGGCAATAAAAGCTGCTCACTAATCATTCTATTCGTTAAAGTTTTTCTTCTCTTTTGTGTCCTGTTTTTATTATTTTCCTGTTATGAAATATGAGGAGATGATGTCCTGATGTAAAACATATACCACCTAATGTGCTGATATATGTTCATTGCATGGGCAGATATAATACAAGTCTGGTGTTTATTGATGACGAGTGATTTACAGCTTTCTGAAGTTAGCCAGATCTTGCAGAGCCCTTCCTCTCCAAAAGCCTTTTAAAAGACTGTCCTGCTGTTATATTATATATTATTTTTTTAATTTTTGTGTTTTTTTTTTTTAGAAAAGTTTAGTTTTTATTAAGGAAATAATCACTGGTAGCAATCTGAATAATTCAGATTTTCACCAAATCGTACTGTATATGTGGGAAATATTCTAAAATATTAATGATCTAGTTTGTGTTTTTATTGTAAATCTTCCATAAGGTAGTACTTTATCCACACTTTGACAGTAAGATCATTAGTTACAATTTTCTCTTAAACGTTGTGGCACAAAAAAAACTGAGATAACCTCCATGCAAATCAACTTTCCTGAAATTTTCCATACAGTACAGGACATGTATTATAATAATCTGTGTATTGAAAACATATATAAAAATGACCAAAAAATATAAATTTGATTACAAAATTGTACTTCCCTACCTGTTAAATTAGACTACTGAAGAAACAAATCCATAACAAAGCGATAAACCAGAAAAGTGCATCCAAATATTGCTATGTTTCTTTTAGTGTTTTTTTCAGTCCAGTTGAATTCTTTAAAGCAGGCATTCTTAACCTTTTTGACCTCAATTTGCAACATTTCCAGTTGAATTAGTAATCTTACGCTTGATTTTAATTATATTCAATGATTAATACTTCCAAAGACATGCACCTGGGGATAGGTTGATTGGCAACACTAAATTGTCCCTAGTGTGTGAATGTGAGTGTGAGTGTTGTCTGTCTATCTGTGTTGGCCCTGCGATGAGGTGGCGACTTGTCCAGGGTGTACCCCGCCTTCCGCCCGATTGTAGCTGAGATAGGCGCCAGCGCCCCCCGCGACCCCGGAAGGGAATAAGCGGTAGAAAATGGATGGATGGATGGATGGATTAATACATCCAAGTTACTTACAGTTTAACAAATGATAGCAAACTATGTGTTAATCATAAATATTATTATCAAGACTTAAATTAGGCTGATTACAAAAATGAATACTAATCAAATATACTGCAAAAGAAGGTACTCATAAAAACTGATGAAAAATAAGTGTGCTTATAATCGTGGCGTTCTAAAATGAAGAAATTCTTACTTAATCTATAAATATTAACAATATATGTGTCTTAAATAAACTAAAATCAAAGTGCAAATGAAAATACAGATCCACCACTGTAGTCTTAATTTTACACTTAAAGGGAACTGTACTTTTTTTTTGGAATTATGCCTATCATTTACAGTCATTATGAAAGACATGACAACGGATGGATTTTACTTGTAAATAAACTTTAATAAAAGTTTGCTTAGTCCGGAGCCAATGGGACGTCCTTTCGTCAAAAAGCGCCAATAATACTCCATTTACATCTCGTGCCTTGAAAAGTAACCAAATATCAGTGATGTTATTTTAAGCACTAACGCAGATGAACTATTAATTTGTTATTATTTTTATTATTTAGTATTATTATTTTATCCATTATTATATTTCTCTATAGGGGCGCCGTGATCACAAGCTTGTGTGAAATGTTTACATCATCGAGTGGTCTGCTGTTTCCTCGCTTCCTTGCTCCCTCAAAGTTTAGTGCAGATCATAATGCCTCTCACCTGGATAGTAGAAGGATGAGGATGTACTCTGACAAGTTGGTACACCTTGACAGTCAATTTAGACTCGGAAATGCAGAGTACAACACGAAAAGAAGCATGGGTCCAACCCATTAAAATACGTTAATGTTTAATGGGATTATAAATATTCCCATCACTGCATAACATATATACTTACATCACGTATATAAAACCCTAATGGAGGTGTTTGGGTGTTTTTTTTTTGGAGCAACTTGCATAGGTTCCATTGTAAGCAAACACATGTATTTAATATTTAGAATGCAACATTTTTTTGAAATACATCCATCGTCATGTCTTTCAGAATGATTGTAAACAATAGGCAAAAATTCCCCAAAAAAGTGCTGTTTTCCTTCAAGAAACTTGTCTTATGACCTTAGGTACATACTTATTCTGTTTGTTTGAGATTGTCATTACTGCCACAAGTGGTGGAAAAATGTATGACAACTAAGTACCACAGCTGAGAAACACGTGTTTTGGCCGCCCTGTAGGGGGCGTTCGCGGCCCAAAAACTGACATAAAAGATCCATTCAAAAGACTCGACTCGTTTGTAAATGGCACATCTTTAATGCGACTCCAGACCCTCTGAAGGTGGTTAATGTCAGGGTCAAATACCATGAGATATTACATAGACACAGAAAAAGAGAATAGAAGACAAACCATTGATTGCTTTTCTCGTACGAGGAGAGTGACCTGGAGAAAGTTTGTCAGTTACAGGCTCCAATTCACTCTGAAACCTTTCTCCCACTCCCTTCGCATTTTTAATTCATTCGGAAGGCTCTGCATTATATATATACACACATACACAACTGTACTAAAGGAGGAGGGGGATTTATAGTTGTGTTGGAAACATAACACCTGTGTTGAGAACATTACACATGCAAATATAAAAAGATACAGTAACTTCCTGTGTTGCTCTCTCTCATCTGCAAACTTCTCTTTGCAGTTGGCAGGTCAACCTAAGTTCAATCTAAGGCCAAGTTTCATTTCTCTTCAGTTTGTCTAACACAATGCATAAGCATATTTGAATAAAAATGAGACACCGTATTTCCTTGAATAGCCGCCGGGGCGCTAATTAATTCAAAACCTCTTCTCACTCCTGCGCTTATTCAAGGCACGCGGTAAAAGTAAGCAGGCGCTAATCATTTTAAAACCTCTTCTCACCCCTGCGCTTACCAATGGCATGCAGTAAAAAATTGAGTGTGATGTAAGGATACCAACAAGCACATTTAATTTAAAAAAACCTTATTATGGTTATTATTTTCAGCACCAAAGGCTTGGAATAACCTACAATCGAATATTCAACTTAAAACCCTTGTTACATTAAATGAGTTTAAAGCTTCTGTGAAAGGATTGCAGTCTACTTTGTCTGTATGCACATGTGTCATATGAGCAAGTTTTAACGTTGTAAATGTGATGTTTTATGTGTTGTTTACTGTTTTTAATGTAACCTTGCTGCTGCCCTCTTGGCCTGGTCTCCCTTGGAAAAGAGATCTTTGATCTCAATGGGATTTTACTTGGTTATAAAGGCTACAGGTAAATAAAAAATAAATGAAAAATGGTCTTACCTTTACTTATAAATGAAATCCATGCCAGCTCCTTCTGATCAAAAGCATCATTGTCACCGATGTCCCACTGGGTGGGAGTTTTCCTTGCCCTTATGTGGGCCTACCGAGGATGTCGTAGTGGTTTATGCAGCCCTTTGAGACACTAGTGATTTAGGGCTGTATAAGTAAACATTGATTGATTGATTGATTGTTTATAGAAGTATTCCTTATCTTTCTTCAGTTTTAAAAAGTCTCTCAGAAAACTGCTATCAGACCGCTGCTATCAGTTAGCTCGGGTGTGGGCAACTTCCCCTCTCGTTCTGCTCCGTGGGTGATCTCTTTATCCCAGGACCACCAAGAAAGGACATGGCTTGAGCAGCTTGACTTGATTTTTCAATAAAACCTTAGTCCAGGTTGCTCTTCCGCTCGCTCGCTGGTATCTTGGGTACGGCTGCTACAGCTAGCTGCTACAGCTAGCGTGCCCTGCCTGTGTGTTGGACCGTCATCTCCACAGGTATATTAATAAAACATAGCTGCTTACTGTTCTTTTTAGCATACCAGTATTCAATAGCTTGGACCTTAAATCCTACTGAATAGCTCTTAATCTTCTCCCCTTTATGCGATTTCAAAATGTTGAAATAAGCCTCCTCCATTTTGAAAATGAGGACAGGGGAAGTGTCACTCGTGACGTCATGAATTTGACCAGGCGGTAATACTAAGCATGCGCTAATTATTTTGCGAAGCGAGTTTGACCAGGCAGTAATTCAAGGCAGGCGCATACTATATGCCCTGCGGCAGTTCAATTAAATACGATTGTCAGGGGTAGTTGTTGATGAACCCCAAGATGCAGAGATGGAGGCAGGCATTGGATATGAAGACATTATTTAATATAAATAATAGAACAAAAACAAACAAAAAGATTGCATGTGGGTGGAATAACAAACTAAGGGAGCTAGCACTGGAAGCTAGAAAACAAAAAGGAACTTTAGCATGAAAGCTAGAGGATAGCAAACAGAAAAACTGGAAATAACTAATGGCTAACAAGAACAGCTTACCGCTACGACGACCAGGACAAAATGTAGCACGACAGGTAATAGCTGAAAATAATCACAGACACGACAAGAGCAACCTATGGCAACGACAAGTCCGAATGACAATACAATGATCCAGCCCTGACTGGAGGAACAAAGCAGGTAAAATAGGAGTTGGCTGATTGACATCAGGTGTGACCAGATGCCAATCAGCCACAGCTGAATGAAAACAGGACACAGGGAGACAAACAGGAAGCTGAACCAAAGTAAGAGCACTAGACAGGAACTAAGGACAGGAAATACTAAACACACAGGAGAAACTAAAACACAAACAAACTATCAGTGGCAACTCTGACAACCGTATGCATACATCAAAGAAATATACAAATACAAATGTGATACACAAATAAATAAATAATTTGTATAAGTAAATACGTATTTGTAAATATATTTTTGAGATTTTTAAAATCTATACAAATAAATTGTATAAATATAAAAATGTGATATACAGCCAAAACTAATGTTAAAGGCCTACTGAAATGAGATTTTCTTATTTAAACGGGGATAGCAGGTCCATTCTATGTGTCATACTTGATCATTTCGCGATATTGCCATATTTTTGCTGAAAGGATTTAGTAGAGAACATCGACAATAAAGTTCGTAACTTTTGGTCGCTGATAAAAAAGCCTTGCCTGTACCGGAAGTCGCAGACGATGACGTCACCGGTGTGAGGGCTCCTCACATCCTCACATTGTTTATAATGGGAGCCTCCAACAAAAAGAGCTATTCGGACCGAGAAAACAACAATTATTTCATTCAAGAAAAATACGGTAACTTATTTACAATTAATCCAACAGTTATACTTGTGTAGTGCTTTTCTACCTTCAATGTACTCAAAGCGCTTTCACACTATTTCCTCGAGAGTGAAGTGTCTTGCTTAAGGACATGACGGACATTACTCGGATGTCGGAAGCCGGGGATGAACCCAAGTTTGCTGGCATGGAAACGCTACCAACCCAGCCACGAATCTCCCATTCCTAAAACCCCTGTCATTTTGTTTCACTTTGTTCCTTCCATCCTCCGACTCCTTCTCCCCTTCCATCTTCCTTCCTCTCGTCAGGCCATAACCGAGCGGATGATGGGCCATAATTCACGGGGATCCGGGCTGCCCCAGACATGCTCACATTAATTGGATGTCCATATTAAATGGAAAATGAGAGCTGCGCTGAGGGAAAAAGTGAATGAGTGACTCTCTTGGCTGCCATTGACCTATGAGGAAGAGACGCTGCCCTTTTCCGCAGCGCTCTCCCTCACCTAGTTTTCTCTGCTCCCATCAGTCTGATGGACATCAAAGCATTCATTTTCTGACCCCTCACCTGGAAGCGGATTAAGCGCTCTGATTCAATAGGGCTGTTAATGGGGGCGCCAAAAGTTTATGAGGATTCCTGGAAAAGGCCAGGGAAATTAGATTGTAAGCTAACAGATTTATTGCGGTGTTTCAACACATTGTAAAAAGATTATAGGACCTCGAGGCAGCTTGGAGGGACGCAGCGGGGCCTTTGGTGTGAAGGAGAGGTGCAGGGGGAAAAGAGTTCTCTCGTATATTCCGGATGGGGGCGGGGGGGAAAGGCAAGCATGTCACTCGGCCGTGAACGCACACGTAACCTGGAGGATGTTTAGACAGCTCGCCAAGCGTCCCTGACACAAGTGATGTGACCTGCGGTGCTGATCTGCTCCCTCTTGTTCTTCACCTCTCCTCCTTTTACCTTTGCTACCCTCAGCACATAAAACAGCATTCCTATCGTATAGGATAGGATAGGATAGGTCTTTATTGTCATTGCACAAGTACAACAAAATTTTGTCTTCAGCACAAACCTCTTCAAGATTGGACAAACAAACAGTGTACAGGGTTACAGAACAAGAACGCTGATGGGTCGCCATAAGGCTCCCCGTAAAAGATGGGAAAAAGGTAAACGCTGGGGAAGGATGAGTAAAAAAATACAATCTAGACTGGGCTCCTAAGGGGGCGCAGTCTGGAGTGGGAAAAAACCTCCATAGCAAAGTACATATACATATTACAACATACATCTCGAGATATCTAGCAACAGAGGGAAGGTAGTTCAAGGTTATGGTGGTAGGCCGCAGCTCTCAGGCGCTGACCATCCATTCATCACCCCTATGGGATTTGCGTCGAGGGCGTCGGGTTGAGGTGGTGGGGGTGTGTATGTGTGGCGTATATTTTTTTGTGGATGTGTGTGTGTGTGTGTGTGTGTGTGTGTGTG
The DNA here is from genome assembly GCF_033978795.1 of Nerophis ophidion. Classification (NCBI taxonomy): domain Eukaryota; kingdom Metazoa; phylum Chordata; class Actinopteri; order Syngnathiformes; family Syngnathidae; genus Nerophis; species Nerophis ophidion. The sequence continues at coordinate 25,058,084 of NC_084634.1, forward strand.
TGTGTGTGTGTGTGAGCCCGTAGTGTGTCTCTGTTCCGCGGCCATGATATTGTGCAGTCGCTAGTCCAAAGTCAACATCAACAGGTGTGTGTCCATGAGAGACAAGAAGGGAGTTTGTTGTGTCCTCGCTGCAGTGTCCTTCGGGAGAGTCTCGAAGCCAGGGAAACAATCCAAGTTAGAATGATTTGTATGCGAGTGAAAATAAAATTTGCTTTTCACTCAATTTTTTTTTTTTTTTTTTTTTTTTTGTCCTGTCCAGCCTTTCAGGCAAATCATATAGTTGATGTAGATGCCCATATCGGCTGTTCAGATTTACTTTACAAAAGAGAAGTGTACGATACTTCTCTTGTTGCCTTATTTGAATTTGACTTTATTAAATGTATTTATATTATCATTTGGTGCAGCCGGGCCGGAGCAGGAAGGGATAGAAAGAGAAAAAAAGGGGGATAAGAGGGGGATTAGACAGACAGATAGACAAAAACAAAAACAGCAAATACAACAATAACAACAACAATAATAGAACAACAGCAGCACATACAATATGTACAAATATGATCGTAAAAGTGATAGCAAATAAGCAGTTAGGGAAATAAATAATACAGTAATGACAATGAGCATTTTTACACTAAAACTGGAGCAATACAAATACCAATAGAAAAAGCGCTATTGATCATGAACAAAACCAATAGTTTACCTCTATTATCAACAATAAAGTTGTTCAAATGCAACAATATGTATACATAATGATAGCTAGAAAGATAATAAAAAAAAAAAAAAAAGAAGGAATACCTAAAGATGGAGTGGAAGCGAGAGAGGCAACCTATATTAATCTTGTAGATTGTTATAGTAACAATGGTTTAAGCTCTGTCAATATGCCTTGTGTTACCCAGTTTACTCTAGGGCAACAACATTGATATATGTTTGATGAAACATGATTATGTGCATGAGTGTGTGTATGTATATGTACTTGTATATGAACAGAATGTGTATATGAATGTTTGTACAGTAAATATATATGTACAGTATATGTATGTTTGTTTGTACAGTGAATGTATATGTACAGTATGTGTATGTTTGTACCGTGAATGTGCGCGTGGATGGACGGACTTGGAGTATGTAGGTATTTAATGTATTTGTGTATGTATGTGGGAGCGTAGGTATCATTGTATGGACGTTTGTATGTATGAATAACGGTGTGTGTGTGTGAGTATATGAGTGTTTGTATGTACAACATATCTGACCCCCAGTGTGCGTGGGAGCCAGAGTGCGGACCCAGACGCCCAGAGAGCCCAACCCAAACAGCAGATGTGGCGCCCAAGGAACCAGGGACCACCCGCCCCACGCAGCCAGGCCGGCCAGCGGCGGGAACCCCAGAGCCCGGCCCACCGCGCCGCCCGGAAGAGCCGGCAGCAGGCCGCAGACAGACGCGCCCGGCAGAGGACAGGGCACGAGAGAATCAGCGGACGGCCAGACCCCAAGCCAGCGAGAGAGAACCCCCCACACGGGCAGAAAGACGGGACGCCCCGCCCGGGGGAACCCAGAGACTCGCTACAGCCGGACGGGAAGACCGCCCCCGGCCCACCAGCACCCGGGCCCCCCCACCCCCACCCCCGGGGAGCACGGCGCGGCCTACACCAGGCCACCCCACCCGAGCCGGCCGCCACAGGACCACCCAGCGCAGGGCCGCGGGGACCACCCACCCCACCCGCAGGGACCCCAACGATGGAGATGGAACATACCAGCAACAGCCCTGTCGAAGTCCCCCCCTGAGGGAGGGGGAGAAAAGGAAAAACATTTAAATAAAACAAAACAAACAAAAAAAAAATTATTAAATTTATATGTATATATATATATGTTGGCCCTGCGATGAGCTGGCGACTTGTCCAGGGTGTACCCCGCCTTCCGCCCGATTGTAGCTGAGATAGGCGCCAGCGCCCCCCGCGACCCCAAAAGGGAATAAGCGGTAGAAAATGGATGGATGGATGGATATATATATATATATATATATATATATATATACATACATATACATACACACACATATATACATACATGCATACATACATACACATCCATACACATATACATACATAAATACACACACATACACACATACATACACACACACACATACATATATATACACACACACACATACAAATACATACACACACACATACATATATATACACACACATACATACATATGCATAAATACACATACATACACATACACATACATATACACGCATATATACATACATGCACACATACACATTTATACATACACATACATACATAGATATACCCACATACATACACACATATACACACATATATATACATACATGCACACATACATACATATACACACATACCTCCGCATACATATATACACAAAACAAAACATTTTTTTTTTAAATAAGATCACAGACAGGCTGACACACAACATCACCACCCCAGCAGCTGGCCGACTTGCAGCAACTCGGAATACCCTGCAGCACCAAGCTACCACAATGGATGAGGGGACTAGACCTAGCCGGCTCCAACCAAGAAGGACACCTGCAAGGGATGGACGGCGGGACCCAGGGGCCCCAGACATGCAGCCCGGATGCAGTAGCCTGAGGCGCCGATCCCGATTGACCAGCATGCCCAGAGCGTATCCCCAGAAATATACATACACATATATACATATATATATACATACATATATACATACACACACACATACATATACAACTATATACATCTGCATATATACATACACACACACGTGTGTATGTATATATTCATACATACACATACCGGCATACATATTTTATATATATATATATATATATATATATATATATATATATATATATATATATATATATATATATATATATATATATATATATGTTATATATATATATATATATATATATATATATATATATATATATATATATATATATATATATATATATACACACACATACACATACATACATATATTTACATATACATACATACACATATACATACAGACATATATATATATATATATACACACATACATATACATACATACATACACACACACAGATATATACATATATATACACATACACATATATATATGCACAAACATACACACATACATACACATGTATACATACATAGACACATAAATATTAACATACATAAATATATACATACATATACACGCATACACATACATACCTATGCATACATACCCACACATGCACATACGCACATACATATACACATCTATGAACACACACATACTTGTAACCATACATGCACACCAATATACATACATACACACATTTGCATCCATCCATACACACATACACACGCACACGCACAAATATCTATACGACAACAAATCCATAGACATTTCGGAGGGACAGCAATGAAGTCCAGGCATCCACTGTCCACTGAGAACTAGGCGAACCCCCAAGTCCCACAGGTCCGGCCGCGTACCCACGCCACCCAGGGACAACCCCCTACAAGCCCGGCCCAAACAACGGTGTGAAACCGGGCGCACAAGGGCGGTCTGGCAGGGCGCAAGGGCGGCCCAGGCCCACACCCGACAATCCAACCAACACGACAATAAACAAGTATGAAGCCAGCTGGTCCGTCAGCCCCGACAACCATCACGAGTGCCCGCTTTTCACTCTAAATCGTCTATGACTGGTCCTCAAAACTGCGGGGTAGACAGTCCGATGTAATCCACAGTTCTTCCCGCATCCTCCAATCATTTGTGGCAGCTTTGGGTTACTTTGAAGGCTGCCAGCAACTTCCAATTTGTCGACAAACCAGAGCAACGCTTACTCCGATCAGCAGATGTCCTGTTGTCATAATTCCGAATAGGTGGATATTTTCACGTCCTCGACAGAAAAGGGTCGCCAGGCAAGCGGCCCTCCTCCTTCTCCCAAGAGTCCGTTGTGTGTCCAGCAACAACTGCTTTGTCACGACAGCAGGTTCCCCCAAACCCAAGATCTTGTCAATTTTGTTGAGGCCAGTTAAATAGTTCTAATGTTTAGATTTGGAGAGCAGTGCAAAAAGAGACAACAATAAAGTTAAGACAAGACAAAACAAAGGAGCAAGCAAGAGAGATAAGGGAGACGAAAGGGGAGCGTCCACCCTTGCTGAGTGCCAGAGAGAAAAGCGCTAGAAGAGCTTTGACCGGCGGTATTCTAATACAGAATAGTGTTTCGCAACCTTTAATAAGACAAAATGTCACAACAAATACAGTACAGGCCAAAAGTTTGGACACACCTTCACCTTTCAATGCATTTTCTTTATTTTCATGACTATTTACATTATAGATTGTCTCTGAAGGCATCTAAACTATGACACCTGTGAAGTGAAAACCATTCCAGGTAACTGCCTCTTGAAGCTCATCGAAAGAATGCCAAGAGTGTGCAAAGCAGTAATCAGAGCAAAGGGTGGCTATTTTGAAGAAACGAGAAAACAAAACATCCATTCATCCATCTTCTTACGCTTATCTGAGGTTGGGTCGCGGGGGCAGCAGCCTAAGCAGGGAAGCCCAGACTTCCCTCTCCCCAACCACTTCGTCCAGCTCTTTCCGGGGGATCCCGAGGCGTTCCCAGGCCAGTCGGGAGACATAGTCTTCCCAACGTGTCCTAGGTCTTCCCCGTGGCCTCCTACCAGTCGCACGTGCCCAAAACACCTCCCTAGGGAGTCGTCAGGGTGGCATCCTGAACAGATGCCCGAACCACCTCATCTGGCTCCTCCCGGATGGCAAAGCTTCTCACTCTATCTCTAAGGGAGAGCCCCGCCACACGGTGGAGGAAACTAATTTCGGCCGCTTGTACCCGTGATCTTGTCCTTTCGGTCATAACCCAAAGTTCATGACCATAGGTGAGGATGGGAACGTAGATCGACCGGTAAATTGAGAGCTTTGCCTTCCGGCTCAGCTCCTTCATCACCACAATGGATCGATACAACGTCCACATTACTAAAGTCGCCGCACCGATCCGCCTGTCGATCTCACGGTCGACTCTTTTCTCACTCGTAAACAAGGTACTTGAACTCCTCCACTTGGGGCAGGGTCTCCTCCCCAACCAGGAGATGGCACTCCGCCCTTTTCCGGGCGAGAAAACAAAACATATTTTCAGTTATTTCACCTTTTTTGTTAAGTACTTAACTCCACGTGTATTCATTCATAGTTTTGATGCCTTCAGTGACAATCTACAATGTAAATAACGTATTTCCTTGAATTGCCGCAGGGCATATAGTATGCGCCTGCCTTGAATTATTGCCGGGTCAAACTCGCTTCGCAAAAATAATTAGCGCATGCTTAGTATTACCGCCTGGTCAAACTCTTGACGTCACAAGAGACACTTCCCCTGTCATCATTTTCAAAATGGAGGAGGCTGATTTCAATACCGGTAATTTGAAATCGCATAAAGGGAAGAATATTAAGAGCTATTCAGTAGGATTTAAGGCCCAAGCTTACATCACACTCAAATATTTACTGCATAACTTTGGTAAGTGTCGGAGTGAGAAGAGGTTTTAAAATAATTAGCGCATGCTTACTTTTACCGCATGCCTTTGGTAAGCGCAGGGGTGAGAAGAGGTTTTAAATTAATTAGCAACCCGGCGGCAATTCAAGGAAATACGGTAGTCATGAAAATAAAGAAAACCCATTGAATGAGGAGAAGTTGTGTCCAAACTTTTGACCTGTACTACATATAAGCCGAAAAAATGGTTATGTTCGTACAATGTTTCCAATAACCATACTTAGAAAGAAGGGACATCTCGTGGGCGGGTGGAACATTTTTGGTGTCCCTTATAAAATTTGGGTGTCCCCTATTTCAGTCCGGGCCTGTAAAAATGTGTACACAATGTTTAAAAAATGCCAAAGTGCTTAGAAAAATGAACTTTACACCTCCATTAGACCACTGTTGCACTCACTGTAAGTCCTATTCATACCATAATGACAAGAAAATTGTAGAGATGAATGCTGGATCAAAAAAGGAACACTTACAAGAACAAGAAAGAAAGGTCCGCACACACCGCCACAGCAGTGTGAAAAAGAGCGCTTGCTCGAAACGTCATACTTAAATAAAATACATCCTGATCAATGCAAAATGTGCAAAAAAGAGAATTTGCAGTCTCTTCAAAAACCATTAAACAGCTGGCACACACGGACCAAACAGAAAACTTGATAATATGGATGTTAACAATGTCCATGTGAATGTCCATATAAGATGAAAGTCAATGCCCATAAAAGTCCTTCATGGGGTGTTAGAGTGGGGGGGACGTCATGGTGACAGTTCTGATTGATAATAAAGAAAAGAAGAACAATGGGAAAAATGTATTTGGAGTATGTTAGAAGCACAGCCTGTGGAGAGCATGAGGAGGTTGAGGTGGGAGGGGTTGAAGGAGAGGGGTTTGTCTTGGGATGTAGCGGGGTGTATATTGTAGCGTCCCAAGAGTTAGCGCTGAGTATTTGTTGTGTTGTGTTTATGTTGTGTTACGGTGCGGATGTTCTCCCGAAATGTGTTTGTCATTCTTGTTTGGTGTGGGTTCACAGTGTGGTGCATGACCTGTATGGCTGTTGACCAAGTATGCCTTGCATTCACGCGTGTGAGAAAAGCCATAGATATTATGTGACTGGGCCGGCACGCAAAGCCAGGGCCTTTAAGGTTTATTGGCGCTCTGAACTTCTCCCTACGTCCGTGTACACAGCAGCGTTTTAAAAAGTCATTAATTTTACTTTTTGAAACCGATAATTTTGAAACCGATACCGATAATTTCCGATATTATATTTTAAAGCATTTATCGGCCGATTATATCGGCAGTCCGATATTATCGGACATCCCTAGTCATGGGTAATACGGGACAGTTGACAACCCTTTGTTCGTACCCTCTGCCATCTACTGGAAGATATTTTAATGGTTCGGCCTGTCATTTTATGTCACTGCCAAAGGTTGCCTATTTTGTACGTAAATAATTATTTTCCCACTATGTAAATGAAATTAAATCATTGCCCATGCCACACCAGATAATCCCTCGTGACACATTATGGTTGGTAATCACTCATATTGAGCAGTGTTTTTTAACCATAGGGCCACGGTAAAGCACCCCCTAGATCAGGGGTTCTTAACCTTTTTGACCTCGGGGCCCAACTATCAACTATCAAACTGCGTGGTCGGTAGTAGTGGGTTTCAGTAGGCCTTTAATCTTACTTTACATTTTACCTCATAGGTCAGGAACTGCATTCACCGAATGATACTTTATTTTCAAAGATGTGTATGCCCTGCGATGAGGTGGTGACTTGTTAAGGATGTACCCTGTTTCGCCCGAATGCAGCTGAAATAGGCTACAGCACCCACCGCGACCCCGAAAGGGACAAGCGGCAGAAATGGATGGATGGATTGGCATTTTGGTGAGCTATGACCGCATCAAAACGACATGGACGCCGACAGGAATAGACAACTTTTAAGGAAGGACAATTCCAGGTTGCTACAATTGTGTTAGCATAGGTTAGCAAAGCATGGTTGCTTCTTGGAAGCCAACATCAAGACATAGAGTCATGTAGAAAAAAAAAAGTCATGTTTTATATGTAGTATTTTAAAAATTACTTAAAAAATTTGCCCAAACTTTAATTGAATAACTAAAGGGATTACTCTTTAAGTAAGTAAGACCATTGTGTGTTTATGTGCCTGTTTCCTCGTGACATCAGCGCCCAAAAAGAGCTGCATTGCCTCAGCTGTGTTTGTCAGTTTGCGGGTGGTTACGGCAACACTCTTGAATCTTTTCACTGGAATGGGTTTTCGCTAGTTTGTCACAAGATAAAATGTGCTTCAATGGCGGTATCCTCCTCGTCCACAAACGGGGTACAGGATCACAATCATTGATTTGTTGTTCATTATTCCCTCAAAGTAGTAGTGTGTGTATGTGTGCGTGTACTTACATGTTGTGTGTTGTCTGCTGTGTGATGTTGCCTCCTTCTATTTGATATCAAGTTCGTTTTAATGTGTTGCTGATTTTTGTTTTTAGTAGTAAAAAATTTATTTACTGCATTGAACTTGCTGTGTCTCTGAAGCTGTCTTGTTGATATAAACTCACATTTATAGTAGGTACCATGTTACATCAAATGTTTTGTGAATGTGTTTTAAGGTACATAGAAATAATTAATTAGATGACTTATTGCAAGTAAAAGTAACAGCGTTGGTAAAGCAGGTATCATATAACCATACTTGCCAACCCCCCCAAGTTTTCTGGGAGACTCACGAATTTCAGTGTCGCTCCCGAAAATCTCCGGGACAACCATTCTGCCTAATTTCTGCCCATTTCCAGCCAGACGCTGCCCATACCTATGCTCCTTCAAAGGCTGTGCTACTGGCTGCTAAGCATTGCACTTCAAATACAACAATGAGTAGAGGAGTGTTATGTTTGTGTATATGTGTAAATAAATGAACACTGAAATTCAAGTATTTCTTTGATATATATATGGATATATGTCAAAGAAATACTCGATTTCAGTGATTTCTAGCTATAATTATACTCATCCACCCTTAGCCCAGCACCCCCGCCACCATAGTCTCCTGAATTTGGAGGTCTCAAGGTTGGCAAGTACGCATATAACGCCATTATTCGGAACACTATTTATATGTATAGTTTATTGAATGTGGATGTTAAAGTCATCATTAAATGGGAAAACAATGAAGTGACAAAGCCAAAGGGGCTCCTGTCTGCTATAGCCATGCTGTGGGTACAGTAGTTAGCAAGTTTGTTTAAGTGAGTTTTGGTCTTAAGATAAACTAAACTTCGGTTATTAGTCTTTCTTCGAAGTGTGGAAACAAAATGTGAGCCTGCAAGCGCTGTAATTACTACACACATACTGTAGTTGGAATCAATAACAGCTCTTTATGGATGTCTGTTCATACTACGAACAATATCTGTACCACTTTGTTTTGTACCATGATAAAACATTATCATTTAATTAGGGATTTCAATCTTACAGTAACTCCGGATTGAAGTTCATTCTATGTCTGATGATTTGCTTCAACCCATTCTTGCAATATATTATTTGGTACAGAAATATATGAAATAAATGTATGAAATCCTTTTCAAAACAGGTAAAAGGTTTCACAATCTCCTTTTGACTGCTGACATATGACCTTTACGCATAGTGAGTGATAGCAGAGATTGCCTTAAAAGCATCTTTTTTAAAAATGTGATTCTTAAGAAAAAGCAAAAAAACATTGATTCTTGAAATTTATGAATTGATTTAAATGAGAAGAAATTAGCAATCATTCTTCCATTGCCTTAAAAGCATCTTTTAAAAAAAATGTGATTCTTAAAAAAAAAAAAAAAAAACATTGATTCTTGAAATTTATGAATTGATTTAAATGAGAAGAAAATAGCATTCATTCGTCCAACCATTCATCCATTCATCCAACCCAGTAAAGTTTCAACACTTTTAATATAGATGTGTTTCTAATTTTTTTCATTCGTGTTTGGTATCTTAACTTTACTGTATTTTTAAATAAAACCAGTTCATCACTATATGTATTCATCCCCCTATATATATATATATATATATATATATATATGTATATATATATATATGTATAAAGGGAAATGAAAATATCATTCATTCGTCCATCCATTCGTCAATTCATCCAACCCAATAAAGTTTCAACACTTAATATAGATGTTTTTCTAATTTTTTTCATTTGTATTTGGTATCTTAACTTTACTGTATTTTTAAATAAAACCAGTTTATCACTATATGTATTAATCCCCATATATATATATATATATATATATATATATATATATATAGATAAAGGGAAATGAAACATTACTCATTCGTATTATACAAACTAGAGCTTTGCACATGTACCTCATTTTTAATGTTTTATCTTCTAGTTTTAAGCGTTTTATGTCATTTTTGTCCCCAAAAATCCATCCATTCAAGCCCACTTACCTTTACCTGGTAATTCACTGTATCCATTTCAGTATTGATCAATAGTTAGGGCTGCAACAAATGATTATTTTGATTCAAAAAAATTAAAAAATGTATATTCTGTTGCTTCGATCAATCATTTAAGTGTTACTAGTGTTGGGATGTCGCATGGCTGCAGTTGTGTGACCTCAAGTATGCAAAAATCCAGGAGAGCAGAAAGCAGGTAAGATGATTTTAATTTCATCAAAGTAAAATATATAAACAGAAAGCAGTCTTGCATGGAGATGTTCCCAACATAGGTTTTAACTTCGAGCACTGAGGAGTGCTCGAGTGAAACATAAATAGACCTGTTGATTGACCGCAGCTGAGGACCGCTGCCAATCAACGGCGAGTGTGACAAAAACAGTGCTCAGCGGAGTAAACAGGAAGTATGACAAAATAAGAGCACTGAACAGGAAACAAAGTACAAAACACGAAAAACTATCAGAAAGTAAGTGACAGATCGTTACAGGACCTCCCCCTCAAGGAACAGATACCAGATGTTCCCTGGAAAAGAAAAATGGAAAAAAATGTCCACAAAGTAAGAGAGGATGGAAGGAGGATTTGGTGGAAGGTCGCCAAACCTCGTGTCCCCGCAGCCAGCGAGGGAAAGTCAGGTGGCGACGGCGCGTAGAGCGCCGCTGGAACTGGCGGGGCGGGCGGCCACGGAACAGCCACATCATTGGCCGAAAAAGAGACGAGTGCATCCCGCGAGGAGGACGCCCAGGGCACGGCCACATCCGCGGCTGACGTGGAGGCGGGCGCGCTGAAGCAGGCCCGGAGACAGCAGACAAAGCGGCGGGGGCTGCAGCCAAAACAGATACCTCTGCAGGAGGCGGCTGAGGAGCCGATGTTGGTGCCGGCGTGGAAGCGGCAGACGTCATCAACGGCGTGGAAGCGGCAGACGTCATCGGCGGCGTGGAAGCGGCAGACGTCATCGGCGGCGTCGAAGCGGCAGACGTCATCGGCGGCGTCGAAGCGGCAGACGTCATCGGCGGCGTCGAAGCGGCAGACGTCATCGGCGGCGTGAAAGCGGCAGACGTCATCGGCGGCGTGAAAGCGGCAGACGTCATCGGCGGCGTGAAAGCGGCAGACGTCATCGGCGGCGTGAAAGCGGCAGACGTCATCGGCGGCGTGAAAGCGGCAGACGTCATCGGCGGTGTTGAAGCGGCAGGCGTCATCGGAGGCGTGATTGTTGCAGATGTCATCGGCGGCGTGAAAGCGGCAGATGACGCCGGGCGAGGAGCAGCAAATGCTGGCCGAGGAATAGCGGATGCCGGCGGCGACGAAGCCCGGCGTGGTGCTGCTCTTGGCGGCGTTGGGGCTCGGCGTGGAGCCGGCGTTGGGGCTCGGCGTGGAGCCGGCGTTGGGGCTCGGCGTGGAGCCGGCGTTGGGGCTCGGCGTGGAGCCGGCGTTGGGGCTCGGCGAAAGCCCGCCAGGGACGTAGATGTCTCCGTGGAAGGAGACGCTGGCGGGGATGACAGCGGTGTGTGCCTGGCTGCACCGCAGTGTATAGTGGGCCCCCCTCCACTAGGTGGCTGCCAGACACCGTTCACACATGCGGGAAAACGTGCCTGCTCGTCGGAGTCCCCCGGTGCGAAAACCAGGGACGGGCGGGAGGGGACCAGGAGGAGGGACGAAGACACGTCCCGTGCCGAGTCCCAGCAGGAGGACAAAAGCGACCTCACTGTGGGCTCCACTGGAGCTCTCGGCGAACCAAAAAAGAGAGCGGGAGCTGGCAAAAAGAGCAGCCGGGGAGCAGCCGCTGGAAGCTGCGTAGGAGCAGGGAGAAGCAGCTCAGCAGACGACGGGAAGGATGGCGGCGGCGGACGTGCCGGTCGGAGAGCCGCAGTCGGCGACGGAGCCGCAGGAGCCGCCAGACGTGAAGGAGGAGGCGGGCGCGCCGGTCGGTGAGCCGTAGCCGGCAGCGTTGCCGAGAGGAAGGATGGCGGCGGAGGACGCGCCGGTCGGAGAGCCGTAGCCGGTAGCGTTGCCGCGGGAGCCGCGAGGCATGCAGGAAGTGGCGGACGTGCTGGTCGGAGAGCCGTAGCCAGCCGTTGAGCCGAGAGGAAAGATGGCGGCGGGGGACGCGCCGGTCGGAGAGCCGAAGCCGGTGGCGTTGCCGCGGGGAGAGGGTCCGCGTCTGTAGGCTGGGACCGCACAAACCTGGCCTTCAAGTCCTCCAGGAATTGTGCGGTCCAGAACGTCGGCTGAGGATTGCCGACAGGGATTCTCGCGAGGTCACAATTTTCTGGCTCGAAGTTACTGTTGGGATGTCGCATGGCTGCAGTTGTGTGACCTCAAGTATGCAAAAATCCAGGAGAGCAGAAAGCAGGTAAGATGATTTTAATTTCATCAAAGTAAAATATATAAACAGAAAGCAGTCTTGCATGGAGATGTTCCCAACATAGGTTTTAACTTCGAGCACTGAGGAGTGCTCGAGTGAAACATAAATAGACCTGTTGATTGACCGCAGCTGAGGACCGCTGCCAATCAACGGCGAGTGTGACAAAAACAGTGCTCAGCGGAGTAAACAGGAAGTATGACAAAATAAGAGCACTGAACAGGAAACAAAGTACAAAACACGAAAAACTATCAGAAAGTAAGTGACAGATCGTTACAACTAGTAGGCCTTGGCGATATGGCCTTGAAATAAAATCTAAAAAATTTTCCACCCCCCCAAACAATTATTCCTTATTTTTTATTTCTTTTTTCCTACTTTTTAAAGAAACATATAAGAAACAAATGCTTTTTTTTTTTTTTTTTATCACAAACTTTGAAATGGCACTGCATACACTGCATTTACGCTTAGCAAAATAAAAAAGTATTAAGTTGGTTATTTTTAGTACAGATATAAATTGGACTTTGTAGGAAATAATGATCAGACATCTAAACAAATGAAATTTAGCTATTGTAGCTAATTCTGGCATATCTACTGGGACACTTTTGCTTATATGTTGATAAATGTGCATTATTTTAATGAAATAGTTTTTTAATATATAGCTTCCTATGGGAGGCAAAGCTTCTGTAGTGAATAAAATGCTTTCGTAAATAAAAATGTAGCATCAAGTAAGTGTATAAACGCAGGTTTTTCCACTGTTTGAGCACCACATCTTTAGGGACATACAGAGCGATCGCTTTCGTAAACATTTTCCTCTGTGCTTCTTTTCTCGTCATACATGGTACCTTGATTCCACCACAGCAAGCTGCTTTTTAGTGGGGGTTTGTCTGTTTGTTGTTATGTTCTTGTTTGCCTCGTAAAAGGTTGCATTTCCCATACTGGGCTGGATGCTTCGGGGTTCAGATGCTGGATTAAGTTTGTCGTGCTGCTGCTTTTTTTTAAACAAACTTTGCAGCGTGCGGTTATTTGTTTTGCACGTGTTGCCGCAAAACCAAACCACAGACGACACTTTTTATATCTGTTACTAACGTCTTGCCATGTTTTGCTGGGCATGTGAATAAAAAAAGGGGGGAGAGCAGAAGCTACAGAAGCTCCTATGGGAAAATAATTTGGTGGTGCAAAAGAAGGAAAAAAATGATATATATTTTTCAAATAGTCTGCAAAAAAACTACATTTACGAATAAAATCGATTAATCATCCAGGCCTACTCACAAATAAAAATGATCAAATCTGGACTGTGAAATGCCCACAACTTCATTTATGCAGACGTACATTTCACTACTGCCTAGTTTCTTTTTTTATATTCTTATTTTACTGTTATATTTTTATTGGCATTGTTGCTTTTTATTCTTATTCTTATTGTATTATTTTTATATTTTTTGTCCATTTACACCCCAATTATTTACTTTTTACTTTTTAAATTCGATCTCAACTATGTACACTGCTGCTGGAATTTCAATTTTCCTAAGGGAACTCTCCTGAAAGAATCAATAAAGTACTATCTAGCTATCTATTTAATTTCCCCACAACATAGAGCACAGTTAAAATCTACATACATTTTTTTTTTTACAGTGCAGGTAAGTGTATATATCATTAATAAATAGTTTTTTAATTAATAAGGCAATTTTTATTTCAAATATATTACTCAATGTTACAAGAGGCCCTCTGAGGGCAGCCTTATTGAAACCAAGTTTGACATCCCTAGCATAGAGGGTGATTTATTTTTCAATTTCTATGAATACACCCATGTCAAGTGCACTTTCAATGTTGGAGAAAAAGAATGAATTTTATGAAAAGCAGAAACATCTTTTTTGCCTAAAGCCGTGGTTCTCAACCTTTTTTCAGTGATGTACCCTCTGTGAACATTTTTTTAATTCAAGTACCCCCTAATCAGAGCAAAGCATGTTTGGTTGAAAAAAAGAGATAATGAAGTAAAATACAGCACTATGTCATCAGTTTTTGATTTATTAAATTGTATAACAGTGCAAAATATTGCCCATTTGTAGTGGTCTTTCTTGAACTATTTGGAAAAAAAGATATAAAAATAACTAAAAACTTGTTGAAAAATAAACAAGTGATGCAATTATAGATAAATATTTCCACACATGGAAGTAATCATCAACTTAAAGTGTATTTTTTGGGGATTGTAATGGAGATCCATCTGGATTAATTAACTTAATTCTAAACATTTCTTCACAAAAAAAATAAATCTTTAACATCAATATTTATGGAACATGTCCACAAATAATCTAGCTGTCAACACTGAATATTGCATTGTTGTTTCACAGTTTATGAACTTACATTCATATTTTGTTGAAGTATTATTCAATGAATATATTTATTAGGAATTCTTGAATTGTTGCTATTTTTAGAATATTTTTTAAAAATCTCACGTACTCCTTGGCATACCTTCAAGTCCCCCCAGGGGTACGCGTACCCCCATTTGAGAACCACTGGCCTAAAGTACGCATTGAGGCTATAAAAGGATTTTTATCCGATTACGCGATTTTTTAATCAATATGGTAACTACAGCAGTGTATATATATATATATATATATATATATATATATATATATATATATATATAGATATATATATATATATATATATATACATATATATATATATATATATATATATATATGGTGTCATGTTACAAATGGCCTGTGAGCTCATAGAGTGCAAAACTGCTGAAAGGTTGAAGTGTTTGCTCATCACTCAGTAAGGAGTAAAGTGAAACTACACGGATGGCGCTCTAAGTTTAGATCGACTCACCGGGGTTGAAGTGTCTCCGTGGGCTAAGCTGCAGAGTTTGGGTTCAAGCGTCTCCGACGTACTGTTGGGATGCACACCAACGCCTCGGGAGCTTCTTTCCCGCGTAAATTAATTTACATTCGGAGGATTTTCTAAAGATGCTAGCTTCCTCCGGAGCCGGGGAGATCAAAGTGTCTCATTGGGCGTGTTGGGTGATGTTTGATGTTTGCGTTTGAGTGTGAATGTTGCTGACTTGTGCTTCTGTCTCGCTGCTCAGCGGGCGCTGCTGCTTTTTCCCGCCTTTCACATTCTGCAACACCCCCCCCCCCCCCCCCCCCCACTCCCCTCCAACACCCCAAATCCGACAAATAACTTGGATTTAGATTCCCTTTGCTGACATATTTTTAATCCTCCCCACCTACCTAACAAGCGCTCCATGGCGGATGATGAATGATACAGAAGTTCAAATACATGCTCCAAGTCAGAAACTATTTGTGTGCTGTCATGAAAATCTAATGTTTGGCTTGTGATTTTACATGGTGATGCTGCTGATGCCTGTGCTTGGGATGTCCAAACTTTATTTTCCTGCAATGCTTAAGTTGCCATTAAAAAGGATGAAATGTCTTTTTCCATGCGATATGACATTCCTGCATTAAGCATCTTCCATCCTTCCCACCATTTCCTTTTACTTAACCTGTTTGCTGGTCAGTCATTTCTTTTATTTATAGCACTTACTGTAAATCAGTCCAGCTCCTAACAAACCTGTAGCACTATTAAGTCTGGGTTTATCATTGCTAAATAGTAGGGCTGGGCGATAAATCGAGTTTGTAAGATATATTCATATATTTTTAAACAAGATATGAATCAAGAAAATATCATAATTTCGATAATATCTCTGGCTTTTCACATACACAAGTGAATGCAAGCATACTTAACCAACAGCCATACAGGTCACACTGAGGGTGGCCGTATAAACAACATTAAAGGCCTACTGAAACCCACTACTACCGACCACGCAGTCTGATAGTTTATATATCAATGATGAAATATTAACATTGCAACACATGCCAATACAGCCTTTTTAGTTTACTAAATTGCAATTTTAAATTTCCCGCGAGGTATCCTGTTGTAAACGTCGGGGAATGTTGACGCTTATGTCGACGCGTGCTTGTGACGTTATTGGTTGGAGCGGACATTTTATTCCAGCACCACTCACGGCTAAAAGTTGTCTGCTTTAATCGCATAATTACACAGTATTTTGGACATCTGTGTTGCTGAATCTTTTGCAATTTGTTCAATTAATAATGGAGACTATAAAGAAAAATGCTGTTGGTGGAAAGCAGTTGATTGCAGCTGCCTTTTAGCAACCAAAACACAGCCGGTGTTTCTTTGTTTGTTGTGAAGCTTTACTATGGAACAGAGCGGTCAAGCGAACATGTTTCCCGACCACATGTCAACCGGCAGGTTTCGGTGAGAAAATTGTGGTAATAAGTCGGCACTTACCGGAGACATGAACGGAGCTTGTGTCCTCCTGCGGCTGTCAAAGAGGCAGCTGCGACTTTCTTGGCTCCTCCATGGCTTCCTTCAGAGACACTGGCGGTCACCACACCCCTCCGACTTTCAGGTATGACTTTATAATCTCACTAAAACACAAGTAACACAATAATCAGATAAGGGATTTTCCAGAATTATCCTAGTAAATGTGTCTAATAACCTCTGAATCGCTCCCACTGCCATCGCCTTTTTTTATTCATTTATTTGTGTGTGAATGTGAGTGTGAATGTTGTTTATCTGTGTTGGGCCTGCGATGAGGTGGTGACTTGTCCAGGCTGTACCCCGCCATCCGCCCGATTGTAGCTGAGATAGGCGCCAGCACCCCCCGCGACCCCAAAAGGGAATAAGCAGTAGAAAACGGATTGCTGGATATTTATTTTTTTCTAGTGCTTCACTCTAACCACAAATCTTTCATCCTTGCTCAAATTAATGGGGAAATCGTCGCTTTCTCGGTCCGAATCACTTTTGCTGCTGGTGGCTGTGATTGTAAACAATGTGAGGAGCCCTTCAACCCGTGACGTCACGCGCCCATCATCGGCTACTTCCGGTATAGGCAAGTCTTTTTTATTAGCGACAAAAAGTTGCAAACTTTATCGTCGATGTTCTCTACTAAATCCTTTCAGCAAAAATATGGCAATATCGCGAAATGATCAAGTATGACACATAGAATGGACCTGCTATCCCCGTTTAAATAAGAACATCTCATTTCAATAGGCCTTTAACACTGTTACAAATATGCTCTACACCAGGGGTGCCCACACTTTTTCTGCCGGCGAGCTACTTTTCAATTGACCAACTCGAGGGGATCTACCTCATTTATATATATCATTTATATTTATTTATTTATGAAAGAGACATTTTCGTAAACAAGTTAAATGTGTTTAATGATAATACAAGCATGTGTAACACATATAGATGTCTTTCTTTCACAAAGACAAGAATATAAGTTGGTGTATTACCTGATTCTGATGACTTGCATTAATTGGAATCAGACAGTAATGATGATAACGCCCACATTTTCAAATGGAGGAGAAAAAAAGTTGTCCTTTCTGTACAATACCACATGAAAGTGGTTAGTTTTTGGCATCTAATTCATCCAGCTTCCATACACTTTACAAGAAAAACATTGGCGGCAAATTCCGTAGCTTGCTTGATTGACATTCACGGCACCCGAGGGTCTTGTGAGATGACGCTGGCTGCTGCCAGTTCATTATTATGAA
Source organism: Nerophis ophidion (assembly GCF_033978795.1). Taxonomy (NCBI): domain Eukaryota; kingdom Metazoa; phylum Chordata; class Actinopteri; order Syngnathiformes; family Syngnathidae; genus Nerophis; species Nerophis ophidion. The sequence goes on from NC_084634.1 coordinate 25,076,007, forward strand.
AAAATGACAGAGAGGAAGGCGAGAAACACTTTTTATTTCAACAGACTTTCGCGCCGTCCCTTCCGTCAAAACTCTAAAGGCCGACTGCACATTTCCTATCTTCACAATAAAAGCCCTGCTTCATGCTGCCTGTGCTAACAAAATAAGAGTCTCGGAAAGCTGGCGTGCACAAGTGATGTACACGCCAGCTTTCTGAGGGATCGCTTCTGCACGCCAGTTTTCTGAGACTCTGTATTTAGTTAGCGCAGGCAGCATGAAGCAGGGCTTTTATTGTGAAGATAAGAAATGTGCAGTCGGCCTTTAGAGTTTTGACGGAAGGTACGGCGCAAGAGTCTGTTGAAATAAAAAGTGTTTCTCGCCTTCCTCTCGGTCATATTTTCATAATAATGATCTTGCAGCAGCCAGCGTAATCTCACAAGACCCTCCGGTACCGTGAATGTCATTTAAGTGACGTCTTGGTGAAGATTGATGATCACTAATTTTTAGGTCTATTTTTTTTTAAAGCCTGGCTGGAGATCGACTGACACACCCCCCGCGGTCGACTGGTAGCTCGCGATTGACGTAATGGGCACCCCTGCTCTACACTGTGGACCCACACCATACAAGAATGACAACACATTTCGGGAGAACATCCGCACCGTAACACAACATAAACACAACAGAACAAATACCCAGAACTCCTTGCAGCACTAACTCTTCCGGGAAGCTACAATATACACCCCCCAACAGCCCGCCCCACTTCAACCCCGCATGGAGAGCATGTCCCAAATTCCAAGCTGCTGTTTTGAGGCATGTTAAAACAAAATAATGCACTTTGTGACTTCAATAATTTATATGGCAGTGCCATGTTGGCATTTTTTTTTCCATAACTTGAGTTGATTTATTTTGGAAAACCTTGTTACATTGTTTAATGCATCCAGCAACATTAGGCATAATTATGTGTTAATTCCACGACTGTATATATCAGTATTGGTTGATATCGGAATCGGTAATTAAGAGTTGGACAATATCGGGATAACGGATATCGGCAAAAAAGCCATTATCGGATGGATGGATGGTCTTAAATGTGCTGCTATAAAAACATTTGGTATTGCTTTAGCCCTGCCTGTCTGGCCGAGGACAGGCTGCTTGAATGCGGTGTTTGCACCACGCTCCTCTTTCTCTTCCTTAAAGGCCTACTGAAACCTACTACTACCCACCACGCAGTCTGATAGTTTATAAATCAATGATGAAATATTAACATTGCAACACATGCCCATACGGCCTTTTTAGTTTACTAAATTGGACGTACACTTCCGACTATCAGGTACTGTTAAAGTCACTAAAACACTAGCAACACAATAGAAAGATAAGGGATTTCCCAGAATTATCCTAGTAAATGTCTCTAAAAACATATGAATCCGTCTTAATGCAACGCGATTGCAATCGCGTTTTTGTTTTTTTTGTTTTTAATTGTCCTCAAATACAAATCTTTCATCCTCGCTCAAATTAATGGGAAAATTGTCGTTTTCTTGGTCCGAATAGCACTTTTTGTTGGCGGCTCCAATTATAAACAATGTGAATATGTGAGGAGCCATCACACGGGTGACGTCATCGTCTGCGACTTCCGGTAGACGCAGGGCTTTTCTCTTAGCACCTAAAGTTGCGAACTTTAACGTCGATGTTCTCTACTAAATCCTTTCAGCAAAAATATGGCGATATCGCGAAATGATCAAGTATGACACATAGAATGGACCTGCTATCACCGTTCGAATAAGAAAATCTCATTTCAGTAGGCCTTTAAAGCGAGGTTGACTTGGGGGTGGTGCCGCTTCAAAGGGGTTAGCATATTTGACGTGTTGGCAGAAGCATACCCTACTGCTGCTGAACAATGTCGGCAAACCTCCGTCCTCCATTGTTGTATCGCACCGCAAAGCCGAAGTGTTTCCAAAGAGGAGATGTTAACGAGGCAGTAGGGGCTTCCAGCTCTGGCTTTTGCATGTTGTCCTAGCCCGGTCGCTGCTAACCTGCCATGTGTATTGCCTCGCTCTGCATTGTTTACACAAAGTGCGGTGTGCTACCTAATATGTCCGTGTGGAAACTCGTTCGGTACACCTCCGAACCGAACCGAAACCCCCGTACCGAAACGGTTCAATACAAATACACGTACCGTTACACCCCTACTAGTAACCAATAACCAATGTGTCCGTATCAGTCAACTCAGTGTCATAAGATTTAAAGGGCTGTTTACACCTTCCTCAGTTACATTTTTGAAAGCAAAAAATATAATAAGAACACCAGCTTATGTTACATTAGGGGTTTAATAGCACACATTTGTTTGACCATCATCTATATTTTCCACAATTATACAATTTATGTAACAAGAGTTTTTTACCAGCCCGATAAAATAATTGGTGTGTCTCAACCGGTTTTGTCAACATTTACGCGGAGAGAGCGCGTGCACACATACAAAACGCTGTCGAAGAGAAGCAACCAACAATTTACAGTCATGTTGTTGTTATGCTAGAATATACATTCAATGGCAGCTAACGCTAGCTATCCAAATTGCTATCATTAGCAAACAACACCTAAAAGCAAATGTGCGTGCGCATGTGTTAGGTAAGTATGTCATTATGGAAGTCAAGTGAATTATATTTATATAGCGCTTTCCTGTAGTGACTCAAAGTACTTTACATAGTGAAACCCAATATCTAAGTTACATTTAAAGGCCTACTGAAATGAGATTTTCTTATTCAAACGGGGATAGCAGGTCCATTCTATGTGTCATACTTGATCATTTCGCGGTATTGCCATATTTTTGCTGAAAGGATTTAGTAGAGGACATCCACGATAAAGTTCACAACTTTTGGTCGCTAATAAAAAAGCCTTGCCTTTACCGGAAGTAGCAGACGATGTGCGCGTGACGTCACGGGTTGTAGGGCTCCTCACATCCTCACATTGTTTGTAATCATAGCCTCCAGCAGCAAGAGCTATTCGAACCGAGAAAGCGACAATTTCCCCATTAATTTGAGCAATGATGAAAGATTTGTGGATGAGGAAAGTTAGAGTGAAGCACAAAAAAAGAAAAGAAAAGACGACTGCTCCAGGCGGCGGCAGTGGGAGCGTTTCAGATGTAATTAGACACATTTACTAGGATAATTCTGGAAAATCCCTTATCTGCTTATTGTGTTAATAGTATTTTAGTGAGATTATAAAGTCATACCTGAAAGTCGGATGGCTGCGGTGAACGGCAGTGTGTCTGAGAGAAGCCGAGGAGCCAAGATCACAGCTGGCTTTTTTACAGCAACAGGAGGAGGTCCCATAATCCACTCAAGTCTCCGGTAAGAGTCGACTTAATATCACAATTTTCCCATCCAAAAACTTGCTGTTTGACGTAGAGAAACATGTTCGCTTGACTGCTCTGTGTTAAAGCTTTACAACAAACGAAAAAAAAAACGGCTGTGTTTCGGTGCTAAAGGCACCTGCAATCCACCGCTTTCCACCAACAGCATTCTTCTTTATAGTCTACATTATTAATTGAACAAATTGCAAAAGATTCAGCAACACAGATGTCCAAATTACTGTGTAATTATGCGATGAAAAGAGACGACTTTTAGCCGTAAGTAGTGCTGGACTACACACGCGTCATCATACGCGTCATCATTCCGCGACGTTTTCAACAAGAAACTCCACGGGAAATTTAAAATTGTAATTTAGTAAACTAAACCGGCCGTATTGGCATGTGTTGCAATGTTAATATTTCATCATTGATATATAAACTATCAGACTGCGTGGTCGGCAGTAGTGGGTTTCAGTAGGCCTTTAAACCAGTGTGGGTGGCACTGGGAGCAGGTGGGTAAAGTTTCTTTCCCAAGGACACCACGGCAGTGGAATCGAACATGGAACCCTCAATTTGCTGGCACGGCCACTCTACCAACAGAGCTATACCGCCCGAAGAGAAGCCGTGAGAGGGTAGGACATACTGTGAAAAATACATTGCAAAGTTGGCGCCCTCTAGACATCCATGTAAACATTGCAGACAACCCCTTTATGTGATTATTGCAGCCTCTAGATGTCGCCAAAAACAATTACTAGCCCACTCCAACTTTAAGATGGCATGTGAAAAATAAACACTGAGCAGTGTTTTGTGAGACTTCCCTTCCTGTTTGACTGGGCTTTAGGTCCAGTCATACAGATGGTTATAATATTATTAATAATAAATAGGTTAGTATTTCTCACACCGACCTTTGATCTCTATTGGAGTAATTTGACTTCATCTTTTTTAACAATCCATAGTACAAATAAAAGTATGTATGATTCATGTTGATAATTGTATTGATCAATTTCTGTATCGGCCCATTTTCAGGGCTTCAATATCAGTATTGTCTCTCAAAGTGGACGGCCCCTGAACAATTACATTAAAAAAAACAACGTACCGTATTTTTCGGACCACAGGGCGCAACGGATTATAAGGCGCAATGCCGATGAGCGTGTCTATTCAGGTCTATTTTCATACAAAAGGCGCACCAGATTATAAGATGCATTAATGGGGTCACATGATGATTTAAAAAAAAATGTAAAACACTTCCTTGTGGTCTACACAACATGTAATGGTGGTTCTTTGGTCAAGATGTTGCATAAATTATGTTTTACAGACCAACATCAAGTTGCTGTCTGACAGTCGCTTCAGGATGCGCCATTTTGTGGGGGGTCTTATTTACGTGGCTCACCTTCGGCAGTGTCTTTTCTCCGTCATTTTTTTTGTAGCGGTGTAGCGTGCAAGGACGGGAGTGGAAGAAGTTTCAAAAGATGGAGCTAACTGTTTTAATGACATACAGACTTTACTTAAATCAATAACAGAGCAGCATCTCCTCATCCGTGGCTCACTAGCACAACAGCACCGTAAATGTGTCCCGTGAAAAACCGTCCGACCAGAACACTATACTAACTAAAGTTCCATGGGTGAATAATGTAAACCCACTACACCAGTAGCTTTTTGTGCTTTCATAGTGAGTTTACTGACAGATAAAAGTTGGAACTTTCCGGTATACTTAATATTAGAAATGGCAACAGCAGAGGATGAATGTCCCATAACAGGAAGATAGAGAAAAAGAAGAATCTACAGACTAACATGGCGGACGCACGCACATTTTCAGGACTTTATACAGATCCCAAATACAGATCAGCAGGCACTAGAAGGTAAGAAAAGTTGTTTTTGCATAATATTGCAAGACAAAACGGCAGATAACATTTCTGCTAATGGGTGCCATTTTGCGATCCTTATATACACACACCATATTAATACTCTTATGTCGAAGCACAATTTGTCTGTCTACGGTATCCGTAATGCTCCCTCAATCCATCAAGCGGTGTGGCTTCATAGCTTACCAAAGTCGTACTAAAACATTTTGACAGATTTTTGAGCACCATGTGCAATGTTCTAAATTCTCAATGGAACATTTGAAGTTGTGTTGTTGTTTACTGGCCTCATCTTGCAGTCAACACATAGCTCTTATGTGGGACTGCCATCTGCTCGTCACACTTACCATTACACCATGTACAAAATAAAATAGCTTTGAGGTCGGTAAGCACAACCAGAATTATTCCGTACATTAGGCGCACCGGTTTCTAAGGCGCACTGACAATTTTTGAGAAAATAAAATAACTTTAAGTGCGCCTTACAGTCCGAAAAATACGGTAATACTATACATATTATAAATCAATATTGTTTTGCGCTTTGATGAACTCCCCGGAGATTTTACAAGTCAGAATTTGACCGCCATTTTTGGTAGAAATACGACTGTCATGTCATCATCGACGGTCACTCGAACGAGTGCAACGATCCTCCTGGTAGGGGTGTATCCCTTTTATGGAGGATGTCTGTGCGTGACTTTGTTTAAGGTGGGGAGACTGGTGCACAGACAGTCACCACACGATCCTTGACAGAATGGGGTCAGGGTCCAGTTGCATGGGGTCCAAGATGACTGGGGACCCTTTTCTGCTGCAGCCGTTTTCCGCCATCGCAGTTGTTGTGGTAGTACTTAAATATACCGTCTTCCGCCTGCTCCACTGTTGAGGTCTTCACCGTATCCCCTGCTAGGGGGCAGTCAGGTACCAGACCTTTGCCAAGGGCCACCTGGGGTAACAGTATTAACGGGGTTAACCTCCTAGTGCCCCAAGACCCCTTTAAGGAGCCTCCACTGCCACTTTAACGTCATGCTCAGGACATAGTAGTGAGTGCCACTTGAGTGCTTGTTTGCGCACCAAATGTTTGAGACGGCCGAGTGTGCGCCTGCACGTGACATGTACAAACCTCGTTTCCATATGAGTTGGGAAATTGTGTTGGATGTAAATATAAACGGAATACAATGACTTGCAAATCCTTTTCAACCCATATTCAATTGAATGAACTACAAAGACAAGATATTTGATGTTCAAACGCAAACTTTATTTTTTTTTTTTGCAAATAATTAACTTATAATTTCATGGCTGCAACACGTGCCAAAGTAGTTGGGAAAGGGAATGTTCACCACTGTGTTACAAACCCCGTTTCCATATGAGTTGGGAAATTGTGTTAGATGTAAATATAAACAGAATACAATGATTTACAAATCATTTTCAACCCATATTCAGTTGAATATGCTACAAAGACAACATATTTGATGTTCAAACTGATAAACATTATTTTTTTTTTGCAAATAATCATTAACTTTAGAATTTGATGCCAGCAACACGTGACAAAGAAATTGGGAAAGGTGGCAATAAATACTGATAAAGTTGAGGAATGCTCATCAAAAACTTATTTGGAACATCCCACAGCTGTGCAGGTTAATTGGGAACAGGTGGGTGCCATGATTGGGTATAAAAACAGCTTCCATGAAATGATAAGTCATTCACAAACAAGGATGGGGTGAGGGTCACCAATTTGTAAGCAAATTGTCGAACAGTTTTTGAACAACATTTCTGAACGAGCTATTGCAAGGAATTTAGGGATTTTACCGTCTACGGTCTGTAAAATCATCAAAAGGTTCAGAGAATCTAGAGAAATCACTGCAAATGAGCAAAGATATTACGGTCTTTTTTGATCCCTCAGGCGGTACTGCATCAACAACCGACATCAGTGTGTAAAGGATATCACTACATGGGCTCAGGAACACTTCATAAAACCACTGTCAGTAACTACAGTTGTTCGCTTCATCTGTAAGTGCAAGTTAAATCTGTACTATGCAAAGCCAAACCCATTTACCAACAACACCCTGAAACGCTGCCTGCTTCGCTGGGCCCTAGCTCATCCAAGATGGACTGATGCAAAGTGGAAAAGTGTTCCGTGGTCTGACAAGTCCACATTTCAAATTGTACTTGGAAACAGAGGAGGTTGTGTCCTTCAGAAAAAAGAGGAAAATAACCATTCGGATTGTTATAGGCGCAAAGTTCAAAAGCCAGCCTCTGTGATGGTATGGGGGTGCATTAGTGCCCAAGGTATGGGTAACTTACACATCTGTGAAGGCACCATTAATGCTGAATGGTACATACAGGTTTTGGAACAACATATGTTGTCATCCAAGTCACGTTATCATGGACGCCCCTGCTTATTTCAGCAAGGCAATGCCAAGCCACGTGTTACAACAGCGTGGCTTCGTAGTAAAAGAATGCGGGTACTTTCCTGGCCCGCCTACAGTCCAGACCTGTCTCCCATTGTTTTAGTTTCCATGGGGATTAATTGGGTTCACCTGCCTCTGGTTAGTGGTCGGCACGCTCAGCTGCTGTCAACACAAATCAGAGAGCTTTTTATTCACCTTGCTCGCCACGCTCAGTCTGTATGCAATAGTCTTGTTGGTATTCCTGTTTTCTGGCTAATGATTCCTGTGCTAAGTTTTGTTTATTTAGCTTCGGCACGCTTTCCTTTTGTTTGGTTTCTGTCTTTTTGTAATGTGTAGGATTTATGACAATAATTCATATTCCTACCTTCACGCTTTCGTCCGGAGTTGTCCGTCTGCATCCTGGGAGAACGACCCCACATAAAGATGCGACCCACACGTGACAGGTACATTACGTAGTAGAAGCTTATGGACTACAGTGGCGGAGGCGCTCAAATTTGCAATACTTATGCAGATCCCAAATATAGATCAGCAGGTACCGGAAGTTAAGAAAAGTTGTTTTTGCATAATTTATAGACAGAATTTCTAGGCACAGTCAGGGTGTTGAGGGGATCCAGTTTGGTGGCCGCGGGATTAGGTCTCTGCTTTTTGCAGATGATGTGGTCCTGATGGCTTCAACTGGCCAGGATCTTCAACTGAGTGTGAAGCGACTGGGATGGGAATCAGCACCTCCAAGTCCGAGTCCATGGTTCTTGACCAGGAACGGGTGGAGTTCTGTCTCCATGTTGGGGATGAGATCTTGCTCTAAGTTGAGGAGTTCAAGTACCTAAGAGTTTTCCTCACTCGGTTGTGAGATTGCCAGGCCGATCGGTGCGGCGTTGTCAGTAATGCGGACGCTGTATCGATCCGTTGTGGTGGAGAAAGAGAGAAGCCGGAGTGTGCGGCGACGGGAAATTACCTGAGAATTTCACTCAGATGAGATTGGAGACGTGGTGTGTGTCAAGCCAACTCTCAATTCGCCCATGTCGCGTTTCTCCCACGTTCATGAAAACACAACACCCGGATGTTGGATGCAAATCAGACAGCAACATGGAGGTACATGAGTCGAGATATCCACACACAAAAAAAAACGACTTTAAGAAAGGTGGTACATTGCGTAGTAGAAGCTTATCGACTACAGGGTAGACAAGGACTACAATGGCGGATGCGCTCAAATTTTCAGCACTTATGCAGATCCCAAATAAAGATCAGCAGGTATCGGAAGTTAAGAAAAGTTGGTTTTGCATAATTTATGGACAGAATTTCTAGGCGCAGTCAGGGCGTTGAGGGGATCTGGTTTGGTGGCTGCAAGACTAGGTCTCTGCTTTTTGCAGATGATGTGGTCCTGATTGCTTCAACTGGCCTGGATCTTCAGATGAGTGTGAAGCGACTGGGATGGGAATCAGCACTTCCAAGTCCGAGTCCATGGTTCTCGACCGGGAATGGGTGGAGTGCCATCTCCATGTTGGGGATGAGATCTTGCCCAAAGTGGAGGAGTTCAAGTACCTAAGACTTTTCCTCACTCGGTTGTGAGATCGCCAGGCGGATCGGTGCGGCGTTGTCAGTAATGCGGACGCTGTATCGATCCGTTGTGGTGGAGAAAGAGAGAAGCCGGAGTGTGCGGCGACAGGAAATGACCTGAGAATTTCACTCAGATGAGATTGGAGACTTGGTGTGTGTCAAGCCAACTCTCAATTCGCCCATGTCGCGTTTCCCCCACGTTCATGAAAACACAACACCCGGATGTTAGATGCATATCAGACAGCAACAAGGAGGTACATGAGTCGAGATATCCACCCCAAAAAAAAAACGACTTTAAAAAAGTGGTACATTACGTAGTAGAAGCTTATCGATTATGAAGCGTAAGATACGACAGCGGAGACCCCGGACTGTTGAACGACTGAAGCTCTACATAAAACAAGAATGGGAAAGAATTCCACTTTCAAAGCTTCAACAATTAGTTTCCTCAGTTCCCAAACGTTTATTGAGTGTTGTTAAAAGAAAAGGTGATGTAACACAATGGTGAACATGCCCTTTCCCAACTACTTTGGCACGTGTTGCAGCCATGAAATTGTAAGTTAATTATTATATGCACAGAAAAAATTAAGTTTATGAGTTTTGAACATCAAATATCTTGTCTTTGTAGTGCATTCAACTAAATATGGGCTGAAAAGGATTTGCAAATCATTGTATTCTGTTTTTATTTGCATCTAACACAATTTCCCAACTTATATGGAAACGGGGTTTGTACATCACCTTTTCTTTTAACAACACTTAATAAACGTTTGGGAACTGAGGAAACTAATTGTCGAAGTTTTGAAAGTGGAATTATTTCCCATTCTGGTTTTATATAGAGCTTTAGTCGTCTTTGCTGTCGTGTTTTACGCTTCATAATGTGCCACACATTTTCGATGGGAAACAGGTCTGGACTGCAGGCGGGCCAGGAAAGTACCCACACTCTTTTTTTACGAAGCCAAGCTGTTGTAGCACGTGCTGATACGGTTTTTGATACAGTGCCGTCTGAGGAATCAAAGGTCACGGCCATGCCGCTTACGTGGACTGATTTCTCCAGATTCTCTGAACCTTTTAATTATATTATGGACCGTAGATGTTGAAATCCCTACATTTCTTGCAATTGCACTTTGAGAAACTTTGTTCTTAAACTGTTTGACTATTTGCTCACGCAGTTTTGGATGAAGGGGTGTACCTCGCCCCATCCTTTCATGTGAAAGACTGAGCATTTTTGGGAAGCTGTTTTTATACCCAATCATGGCACCCACCTGTTCCCAATTAGCCTCCACACCCGTGGGATGTTCCAAATAAGTGTTTGATGAGCATTCCTCAACTTTATCAGTGTTTATTGCCACCTTTCCCAACTTATTTGTCACGTGTTGCTGGCATCAAATTCTAAAGTTAATAGTTATTTGCAAAAAATAAAAAAGTTTATCAGTTTGAACATCAAATATGTTGTCTTTGTAGCATATTCAACTGAATATGGGTTGAAAAGGATTTGCAAATCATTGTATTCCGTTTATATTTACATCTAACACAATTTCCCAACTCATATGGAAACAGGGTTTGTACAGCAAAGGTATGCCAGCGTTTGATTTTACGTGAATCCATACCCAGTATTGCCGGTGGAATTTGAGTCCTGAATTGTTTACCCATCCCTGTCGAAGGGAAGTTGTGGACTTTCAAGGGGACAATTCAATTCAAGGTGATCCCTGCGGACTGATATTGTATATGTTTTCAGCATGTATGTTTTTTCATCTCAGTTGAATTATTATTGTGCTTTCAAGTGCGTCGTAAAGAAAAGCCTGCCATTTAAGTAAGTGCATGATAAAATATTATTTCTATATGCATATTGATAAACTTTAGTGAGGAAAAAGATTTGATGTGCGTTCAAATCACTCACATACACATGTCAGTGTGGTAGTGTCTTTTTGGTTTAGCCCAGGGGTGTCAAATTCATTTTAGGTCGGGGGCCACATGGAGAAAAATCTACTCCCAAGTGGGCCGGACTGGTAAAATCACGGCACGATAACTTAAAATTAAAGACAACTTCAGATTGCTTTCTTTGTTTAAAAATCTAGCAAGCACATTCTGAAAATTTACAAATTATAATGTTGTTGGATTCTTTTTTACACTTACATGTTGCGGTTAACAGTATTCTATCTTTATTTGTCGTTATTTATATTTTCTGAATAAATTATGTGATAATGTTCATCAGTCAACTCTTTTCAATCTATCTGTTACGACTCGGAGTAAGGAGAGGACCCAGATGCAGAGAAGAAGTTAAAAAAAAATAAAGCTTTTATTTTGAAACAACTTTTTACCTCCAATACAAAAAGTTTTTCACAAGAATAATCAACACGCGGAAAAATAATTCCGAGGATAAACAATTAACTTAAAATCACTCCACAAAAATAAAGAGGAATACTAATCTAAGGAAATTCTAACAAACAAAGAATATTAATAAAAATAAACGAAAAGCGCTCCAACAGGAGGAAAAAACACCAAAACGACTTATATATAAACACTAACTATAAATAACAAAAAAAAAAAAATCACTCAATCAATGACAACATTTGGAAAAACAAAAACTCACCAATTAGGAAGACGAAAGATAACCAAGGACGCTCGAAGGAGGAAAAAGTCAACTCAAAATTACAGCAAAAACTAGGGTAACTAGGAAAACCGGAGCAAGACAAGGAGCTAATCAAGTACATGGACATGGACGCTAGAAAGGCACGATAGACGAGACGATCTGGCAAAGGACAAACGGAGAAGTGAGCTTAAATAGGATGTGGGAGCAATGGAGAATAGGTGGAAACAATCAGGAATCATGGATGACGTCAGACTGGTGACACAAGAGGAAGGGCCCGTGGTCTGAAACAAGAGGGTAGCTTTTCAAAATAAAACACGTAAATTACGAGACAGAAAAACCAAGACAAGACTTCCCTCACCGTGGTGTGAGACTATCAAGATAAAACAAATATATCAAAATGAAATTACAGGACATTTTTTGTGTAGTTTGTTCATTTTCCTCGACTGGTGCATTAACATGTGGTTTATTTTTTTTTTTCCATATGTAGCATCATCTACAAAGATACAAAGGTATTGCGATATCTAGTGGACACATCTAGAACAGCAGTTTCTTTCATTCTTTCAGTGGCTCATTTTTATATTTAGCAAACTCATACATGCTTTTGAACTTTGCGCCTATAACAATCCGAATGGTTATTTTCTTCTTTGTTCTGGAGGACACCACCTCCTCTGTTTCCAAGTACAATTTGAAATGTGGACTCGTCAGACCACAGAACACTTTTCCACTTTGCATCAGTCCAAGCAGGCGGCGTTCCAGGGTGTTGTTGGTGAAGTGAAGTGAAGTGAATTATATTTATATAGCGCTTTTCTCTAGTGACTCAAAGCGCTTTACATAGTGAAACCCAATATTTAAGTTACATTTAAACCAGTGTGGGTGGCACTGGGAGCAGGTGGGTAAAGTGTCTTGCCCAAGGACACAACAGCAGTGACTAGGATGGCGGAAGCGGGAATCAAACCTGCAACCCTCAAGTTGCTGGCACGGCCGCTTTACCAACTGAGCTATGCCGCCGGTAAATGGGTTTGGCTTTGCATAGTAGAGTTTTAACTTGCACTTACACGGTGGCAGAGGGGTTAGTGCGTCTGCCTCACAACACGAAGGTCCTGCAGTCCTGGGTTCAAATCCTGGCTCGGGATCTTTCTGTGTGGAGTTTGCATGTTCTCCCCGTGAATGCGTGGGTTCCCTCCGGGTACTCCAGCTTCCTCCCACCTCCAAAGACATGCACCTGGGGATAGGTTGATTGGCAACACTAAATTGGCCCTAGTGTGGGAATTTTGTCTGTCTATCTGTGTTGGCCCTGCGATGAGGTGGCGACTTGTCCAGGGTGTACCCCGCCTTCCGCCCGATTGTAGCTGAGATAGGCGCCAGTGCCCCCCGCGACCCCAAAAAAGGGAATAAGCGGTAGGAAATGGATGGATGGCATACAGTGGGCCGGATGAAACCTGTTTGCGGGACTTATCCGGCCTGCGGGGCGTACGTTTGACACCCCTGGTTGAGCCCCATGTTGTCGAGGCAAGTGTTTGTGTGTTTACTCCATGCTTGCATGGGCTCTGATATTCAGCTGACCTCAAAGCCAACTACTCCCCCTTCCATGTCTACCTTCCTCTTTCTCCACCCTCTTGCCTCCTCCCTCCTTCTACCTGGGGCAAAGTCTTATGTAAAACACATTTATTTTTAATGGATTTTTTAATGAATTTTTTAGCTGCCTATTAATAATGCCATTAGTGGTGGCAGAGCGGCATCAGACAGCAGCTCAGCCTGCTAATCCTGCCCCCCAGCCCTGGCCAACGCCGCTAATCCAGGCCCCTGCTTCGCCTCCAAGTAGGCCTCACACACACACACACACACACACACACACACACACACACACACACACACACACACACACACACACACACACACACACACGCACACACACACACACACACACACACACACACACACACACACACACACGCACACACACGTCAACATTGTGCAAACACACACACAAATGTTGATTCATCCCAAGTTTGTGCGCATCTTTCACTGACACACACCACCTCTTCTTTTGCATTTGCTCTCTAATCCCTCTGTCACTCTTTCTCTCCTCCTCCCGCCCATCCTTCGCCTCCCACCTTATTTCTCCTTCTTTCAAGCGCTCCCTTCCATCTTGACCCCCTCTCTCTCGCTCTCTTTCTTCGTCTTCACATCTTTCCTCAAACGCCTTTCTTCTTCTTCTCCCCCGGGCACCCAGCAGGCCTGGCCTTGGTGCTTGACTCCTCACGGAGGCTCCTTACCTGGGGGCCCTTACTTTCCACTATACACACACACCACACACACGCACACACATCTGTGGATTGTACAAAAATTCCGTGCAAGGCGGCAGCCTAATAGAATTTGAGCCTGGCTCAGAGAGCACGGGGAGAAAGGCGGTTAATTACTGCTGGTTTTAATGCTAATTAAATGTTTCAATTAATGGTCCGTTTGTTGCCAAAATGCGTGTCGGTAATTGGGGAATGGCAATAAGGTGTGTGAAGGCAATAAAGAAAGACACAAAGCGAGAAAATGGGAGCGCGCGCCCGCCGAGATGTGCCAGGAGCCTGGAGCAGTGCAGCCTGGGAAATTGCATTCATGAGGTGGAAAAAAGGCCTGGAACAGATTCAATACAGCTGTTTTCCATAAAAAAAATGTTCACGGCCTCCATCAAACGGTGAGTCTGCTGGTGGTGTGTTCTCTGTAAATACTAATGAGGGCACCCAGGGAACAATGCCAACAGACACAGAGTATTTTAATCAACGCAGTGTCAACTGGTTCTGAAAGGAACACATTTTAAACAAACCTCAATGACGCCGTTTGTTTAAAGGCCTACTGAAACCTACTACTAACGACCACGCAGTCTGATAGTTTATATATCAATGATGAAATATTAACATTGCAACACATGCCAATACGGCCTTTTTAGTTTACTAAATTACAATTTTAAATTTCCCGCGGAATTTCTTGTTGAAAACGACGCGTATGATGACGCGTGTGCGTGACGTCTCGGGTTGGAGGAGACATATTAGCGCAGCACCACTTACGGCTAAAAGTCGTCTCTTTTCATCGCGCAATTACACAGTATTCTGGACATCTGTGTTGCTGAATCTTTTGCAATGTGTTCAATTATTAATGGAGAAGTCAAAGTAGAAAGGTGGAGGTGGGAAGCTTTAGCCTTTAGCCACACAAACACACGGTGTTTCCTTGTTTAAAATTCCCGGAGGTGAAGCTTTACTATGGATCAGAGCGGTCAAGAGAACATGGATCCCGACCACTTGTCAACTGGCAGGTTTCGGTGAGAAAATTGTGGTAAAAAGTCGCCTCTTACCGGAGATCTGCGGAGCTTGTGCCGTCCATGCAGCTGCCGTGACTTCCCTCAGACACTGGCGTCAACACACCCGTGGAATAGATCTTGCTGCTGGAGACTCCCACTATAAACAATGTGAGGATGTGAGGAGCCTTCACACCGGTGACGTCATAGTCTGCTACTTCCGGTAAAGGCAAGGCTTTTTTATTAGCGACCAAAGTTGCAAACTTTATTGTCGATGTTCTCTACTAAATCCTTACAGCAAAAATATGGCAATATCGCAAAATGATCAAGTATGACACAAAGAATGGACCTGCTATACCTGTTTGAATAAGAAAATCTCATTTCAGTAGGCCTTTAAATGAGGGGTGTCACAGAAGGCCACTTTGATATTGTAATATTTTTACACTGTAAAAATAAATCTGTAGATTTTACAGCATAAAACTTAGTAAAGTGAATTACATTTATATAGTCCTTTTCTCTAGTGACGCAAAGCGCTTCACATAGTTTAAACCAGTGTGGGTGGCATTGGGTGAAGGTGGGTAAAGTGTCTTGCCCAAGGACTCAACGGCATGGACTTGGACGGCGGAAGCGGGGATCAACCTGGAACCCTCAAGTTGCTGGCACGGCCTCTCTACCAACCGAGCCTTAGTTGCCAGAATTGTACTGTAAAAATGACTCCGATTTTTATACTGAATTGTTGTAAATCGGGTCCAGCACGGTGGAGGAGGACTTAGTGCGTGTGCCTCACAATACAAAGGTTCTGATTAGTCCTGAGTTCAATCCCGGGCTCGGGATCTTTCTGTGTGGAGTTTGCATGTCTTCCCCGTGACTGCGTGGGTTCCCTCCGGGTACTCCGGCTTCCTCCCACCTCCAAAGACATGCACCTGGGGATAGGTTGATTGGCAACACTAAATTGGCCCTAGTGTGTGAATGTGAGTGTGAATGTTGTCTGTCTATCTGTGTTGGTCCTGTGATGAGGTGGCGACTTGTCCAGGGTGTAGACCGCCTTCCGCCCGATTGTAGCTGAGATAGGCTCCAGCGCCCCCCGCGACCTCGAAGGGAATAAGCGGTGGGAAATGGATGGATGGATGTTGTAAATCGAAAAATGATGCCACTGTTTATTTTACGGAAAAATCCCGGCGAGAAACCTGACGTGTTTTTTCCAAAGGTAAAATCCACTTTTGGTGTTTTTAAAGTGCGTTACTATAAATAGAAAAAATGGATTCACTGTTTTTTTTACAGTAAAATTCTGGTGACGTAGCCATTTATTTTTTTATGGGAAAATCTATAGTCAGTTCTTTTGCAGTTCGTTACTTTATGTAGAAAAACGAATCCACCGTTATTTTTATGTGAAAATTCTGGTGACATCGTTTTTTACTTATTGTATATTAATTTATCACTCAATTCATTACCATATTTTTTTGGGCTATAAGTCGCATTTTTTTCATAGTGCGACTTATACTCAGGAGCGACTTATCAATCAATCAATCAATGTTTACTTATATAGCCCTAAATCACTAGTGTCTCAAAGGGCTGCACAAACCACAACACAAACCACTACGACATCCTCGGTAGGCCCACATAAGGGCAAGGAAAACTCACACCCAGTGGGACGTCGGTGACAATAATGACCCAGTGGGACGTCGGTGACAATGATGAGTATGAGAACCTTGGAGAGGAGGAAAGCAATGGATGTCGAGCGGGTCTAACATGATACTGTGAAAGTTCAATCCATAATGGATCCAACACAGTCGCGAGAGTCCAGTCCAAGGCGGATCCAGCACAGCAGCGAGAGTCCCGTTCACAGCGCAGCCAGCAGGAAAACATCCCAAGCGGAGGCGGATCAGCAGCGCAGAGATGTCCCCAGCCGATACACAGGTGAGCAGTACATGGCCACCGGATCGGACCGGACCCCCTCCACAAGGGAGAGTGGGACATAGGAGAAAAAGAAAATAAACGGCAGATCAACTGGTCTAAAAAGGGAGTCTATTTAAAGGCTAGAGTATACAAATGAGTTTTAAGGTGAGACTTAGATGCTTCTACTGAGGTGGCATCTCGAACTTTTACCGGGAGGGCATTCCAGAGTACTGGAGCCCGAAATGAAAACGCTCTATAGCCCGCAGACTTTTTTTGGGCTTTGGGAATCACTAATAAGCCGGAGTCCTTTGAACGCAGATTTCTTGCCGGGAAATATGGTACAATACAATCGGCAAGATAGGATGGAGCTAGACCGTGTAGTATTTTATACGTAAGTAGTAAAACCTTAAATTCACATCTTAAGTGCACAGGAAGCCAGTGCAGGTGAGCCAGTACAGGCGTAATGTGATCAAACTTTCTTGTTCTTGTCAAAAGTCTAGCAGCCGCATTTTGTACCAACTGTAATCTTTTAATGCTAGACATGGGGAGACCTGAAAATAATGCGTTACAGTAATCGAGGCGAGACGTAACAAACGCATGGATAATGATCTCAGCATCTTTAGTGGACAGAATGGAGCGAATTTTAGCGATATTACGGAGATGAAAGAAGGCCGTTTTAGTAACGCTTTTAATGTGTGACTCAAAGGAGAGAGTTGGGTCAAAGATAACACCCAGATTTTTTACGGAGTCGCCGTGTTTAATTGTTTGATTGTCAAATGTTAGAGTTGTATTATTAAATAGAGGTCGGTGTCTAGCAGGACCGATAATCAGCATTTCCGTTTTTTTGGCGTTGAGTTGCAAAAAGTTAGCGGACATCCATTGTTTAATTTCATTAAGACACGCTTCCAACTGACTACAGTCCGGTGTGTTGGTCAGCTTTAGGGGCATGTAGAGTTGGGTGTCATCAGCATAACAGTGAAAACTAACACCGTATTTGTGTATGATGTCACCTAGCGGCAGCATGTAGATTCTGAAGAGTGCAGGGCCAAGGACCGAACCCTGGGGAACTCCACACATTACCTTAACGTAGTCCGAGGTCACATTGTTATGGGAGACGCACTGCATCCTATCAGTAAGATAAGAGTTAAACCAAGACAGGGCTAAGTCTGACATACCAATTCGTGTTTTGATACGTTCTAATAAAATATTATGATCGACGGTATCGAAAGCAGCGCTAAGATCGAGGAGCAGCAACATAGATGACGCATCAGAATCCATCGTTAGCAATAGATCATTAGTCATTTTGGCGAGGGCTGTCTCCGTGGAGTGATTTGCCCTGAAGCCGGATTGAAAAGTTTCACATAGATTGTTAGACGCTAAGTGTTCATTTAACTGCTCCGCAACGATTTTTTCGAGGATTTTTGAAATAAAGGGAAGGTGAGACACCGGTCGGTAGTTTACTATGAGGTCAGGATCGAGGTTAGGTCTTTTAAGAAGAGGATGAATAACCGCTTTTTTGAATGCTAGGGGAACAGTGCCCGAGGAAAGTGATAAGTTTATAATATTTAGCACTGATGGACCTAATAATACAAAGAGCTCCTTGATCAGTTTCCCAGGAAGTGGGTCAAGTAAACATGTTGTTTGTTTTATTCCATTTACATGTTGTAACAATTCCTCTAATGTTATTTCCTCAAAACAAGAGAAACTCTTTTGGAGGGCAGTATCCGCCGTATATACAATCGTGTCAGTGTTAATAGAACCCAGTTTTAGCTGGGACGCATTGTCTTTAATCTCCTTTCTAATGACTTCAATTTTCTTACTAAAGAATTGCATAAAGTCATCAGCTGAGTGGGTGGAGCTACTGGAAGGAGTCCCTTGTTGGGTTAGCGATGCTACCGTACTAAACAAAAATTTAGGATTGTTTTTATTACGGTGGATGAGATTTGAGTAATATTTAGATTTAGCTAAGGTAAGCATGCGTTTATAAGTTATTAAACCATCACTCCATGCTTGATGGTGCACCTCAAGTTTAGTCGTGCGCCATTTGCGTTCCAGCTTTCTACATAATAATTTCTGAGCTCTAGTTTCTTCTGTAAACCACGGGATACGCTTTTTTGGAGCCTTTTTTAACTTTAGCGGTGCTATGTTATCAATGGTTTCGCGCAGGGTGTCGTTAAAGTTGTTAGTGAGGTTATCAATAGAGCCCACATATTTTGGGAATGGTGCCATTACCGAGGGCAGTAGGTCAGCAAGAGTTGTCGTTGTGGCCGTATTAATGTTGCGGCTGCTATAGCAATTATTATTATTAGCTTGCCGAACATGCGTCTGAACCTCGAATTTCACACTTATGTGTGAAATTTTTAACACATTACTGTAAAATATAAAATCATATTTAGCTCATTCACGTAAGAGACTAGACGTATAAGATTTCATCAGATTTAGCAATTAGGAGTGACAGATTGTTTGGTAAATATATAGCATGTTCTTTATGTTATAGTTATTTGAATGACTCTCTTACCATAATATGTTAGGTTAACATACCAGGCACCTTCTTAGTTGGTTATTTATGCATCATATAAGGCAGTGGTTATCAACTGGGGGTACGCGTACCGCTGGGGATACTTGAAGGTATGCCAAGGGGTACGTGAGATTTTTTTTTAATATTCTAAAAATAGCAACAATTCAAAAATCCTTTATAAATGTATTTATTGAATAATACTTCAACAAAATATGAATGTAAGTTCATAAACTCTGAAAATAAAATGCAACAATTCAGTGTTGACAGCTCGATTTTTTGTGGACATGTTCCATAAATATTGATGTTAAATATTTCTTTTTTTGTGAAGAAATGTTTAGAATTAAGTTCATGAATCCAGATGGATCTCTATTACGATCCCCAAAAAGGACACTTTAAATTGATGATTACTTGTATTTGTATACATCTTTATTTGTAATTGATCACTTGTTTATTTTTCAACAAGTTTTTAGTTATTTTTATATCTTTTTTCCAAATATTTCAAGAAAGACCACTACAAATGAGCAATATCTTGCACTGTTATACAATTTAATAAATCAGAAACTATGACATAGTGCTGTATTTTACTTCTTTATCCCTTTTTTCAACCAAAAATGCTTTGTTCTGATTAGGGGGTACTTCAATTAAATTTTTTTTGACAGGGGGTACATCACTGAAAAAAGGTTGAGAACCCCTGATATAAGGTACACGTATTCAGCCTGTTGTTCACTATTCTTTATTTTATGCGACTTATACTCCAGTGCGACTTATATATGTTTTTTTCCTTCTTTATTATGCATTTTTGGCAGGTGCGACTTATACTCCGGAGCAACTTATACTCCGAAAAATACGGTACTCATGTACAGTATTTATTCACTGTTCTGTTGCAGAGAACAAAGAAATTGGATTAAACTGCTATGATTTGATAAGGGGTGGGATTAAATACTCTGCTTCTTCCTAATCTTTTTTTTTTTTTTAAATACACCTAAAAACTTAGTAGCTGTCAAGCACCCTTAAGTACAGCCGCACACTTCCAGCCTTCACAATACCAGTGCTGTGCGCAACATCCGGTCCGACTGTGCTAAAAAAATAAAGGTTTACTTTACTTAAGCATTTATTACTCAAAGCACTCTTTAGTATATTGATTGCAAAAGTGTTATACTTTGATTAAAAATAGAGGTCAACATTGTCCAATGACATATTGTCTCAATTGATTTAAGGATTTTTGTATTTGACATGCTATTATATGTGATTTATAGCACTCAAGGACACACTCTATGGAGATTATGGTTTGAATTATTTCACTTGCGTACAGTTACAATATTATACATCACATATTTACAGTATCATTACAACATGTCGGAAAAGGACCAAAAAGAAGCAGAGCTTATATAATCCTACCCCTTTTCCAGTTCATAGCAATTTCCAACCCATTAGTTTGTTCACTGTGAAATTTGTAACACAAACAAATACATAATTGTTTATAAGTGGTGATTCAAATAATGAGATTAATAAAAGTTCCGAATTTTTATAGACCAAAGGTCACACCCAATCAGCTGCTGATGAATAATAATAAAAATTGGTTAGATTTATATAGCGCTTTTCTAGACACAAAGTGTTTCACAGAGAAGTGAGAACCCATCATTCATTCACTCCACATTCACACCTGGTGTTGGTAAGCAACATGTGTAGCCACAGCTTCCCCGGGGTAGACTGACGGAAGCGCGGCTGCCAGTTGGTGCCTACGGCCTTTACGACCACCCCACATCATTCATTCACCAGTGTGAGCGGCACTGGGGGCAAGGGTGAAGTGTCCTGCCAAAGGATAAAACGGCAGTGATTTAGATGGCAAGAGGCAGGGAGCGAACCTGCAACCCTCAAATGTCTGGCACGGCTGCTCTACCCACCATGCCAATTTTAACTGATATAACTGGAATTTGTACAAAAAAAAATTAACAGATTTTTAATAGAGTTCTAAAGGCCTACTGAAATGAGATTTTCTTATTTAAACGGGGATAGCAGGTCCATTCTATGTGTCATACTTGATCATTTCGCAATATTGCCATATTTTTGCTGAAAGGATTTAGTAGAGAACATCGACGATAAAGTTCGCAACTTTTGGTAAATCCTTGCCTTTACCGGAAGTAGCAGACGATGTGCGCGTGACGTCACGGGTTGTAGGGCTCCTCACATCCTCACATTGTTTATAATCATAGCCTAAAGCAGCAAGAGCTATTCGGACCGAGAAAGCGACAATTTCCCCATTAATTTGAGCGAGGATGAAAGATTCGTGGATGAGGAAAGTTAGAATGAAGCACATAAAAAAAAAAGGCGACGGCTCCAGGCGGCGGCAGTGGGACCATTTCAGATGTTATTAGACACATTTACTAGGATAATTCTGGAAGATGCCTTATCTGCTTATTGTTTTAATAATGTTTAAGTGAGATTGTAAAGTTATACCTGAAAGTCGGATGGCTGCAGTGAACGCCAGTGTCTCTGAGAGAAGCCGAGGAGCCAAGATCACAGCTGCCTTTTTGAGCTGCAGGAGGAAGTCCCATAATCCACTGAAGTCTCTGGTAAGAGCCGACTTAATATCACAATTTTCCCATCCAAAAACTTGCTGGTTGACGTAGAGAAACATGTTCACTTGACCGCTCTGTGTTAAACCTTCACAACAAACATAGAAACACAGGCTGTGTCTCGGTTGCTAAAGGCAGCTGCAATCCACCGCTTTCCATCAACAGCATTCTTCTTTATAGTTTCCTTTGTTAATTGAACAAATTGCAAAAGATTCAGCAACAAAGATGTCCAAATTACTGTGTAATTATGCGAATAAACGAGACGACTTTTAGCCGTGTGTGGTGCTGGGCTAATATGTCCGCTGCAACCCGAGACGTCACAAACACGCGTCATCATTCCGCAAGGTTTTCAACAAGAAAGTCCGCGGTAAATTTAAAATTGTAAATTAGTAAACTAAACCGGCCATATTGGCATGTGTTGCAATGTTAATATTTCATCCTTGATATATAAACTATCAGACGCCGTGGTCAGTAGTAGTGGGTTTCAGTAGGCCTCTAAGGATAATTTCAACTTAAAGTTTTTTTTGGACCGGCATTTTCTCCAGAAAATTTTGTCTTGCACCACTTTTAGGGCGTTTCTCCAGGACCGAGAGGTTTGCTTCTGGTTACACACTAATAAACAGCTGCATGGAACATTTTTAACACTCAATACAAATCGAATCATCCCACTGATATTTTTTTATGAACTACACATTCATAGTCAATTTGACCTCAGTGAAAATTTGTCTGCCTTTTAACCTCTTTAGTTGGCACATCAAGAGAGAAAAAGATGTCAAAAAGGTGATCATGTTGTTTTTAGTTTTTTTACTTTGCAAGTTTTTTTAGAATTGGATGAAATCCTCTTCTTCACCATTCGGATGCATTGACTTGTTTACAAACCAACATGACGCAGATCCCCTGGTATTGAGTAGGTAAAAGTTGTTTTTTGTCCTTAAAATATTTGGCCTGTTAAGTTCAGATTTCAGCTTGCCTCATTAAAAGTTGGAGTTGGAGCTTGAAATCCTGAACTTCTCTTCGCCTTACTCTCCAAGTATAGTGATATTTATGTGTGTGGGTGTGTTTTTTTTAACTTTTGAATATTTGTCTATGGCTCACTGATACTGTATGAGTTCCACCTGACTTGGTATGCTAAACGTATTTCAGGGGAGGTTAGTGCATCTTTGGCTTGATTGTGATTTAAAAATGAAATACACACACGTTTGTTCAGTGTTGGCATGCATAAGCAAAACAATGATGGTGGATTTCAGGACTCTGCAAACTGCTAATTGACCCAAATATAAGATGACATCCTTGCTTTTTTTTAGGACAAAATCAAAGGTAGAGGCCATCTTAAGGTCGGGGACGAAATCCGGCCCTAAGTGGAGGAGTTCAAGTACCTTGGTGTTTTGTTCACGGTTGAGGGAAGAGTGGCTTTTGAGATCAACAGGCATTGTGGTATCTGCAGTGATGCGGACCCTGTATCGGTCTGTCGTGGTGAAAAAGGAGTTGAGCCAGAGGACAAAGATCACGGGTTCGAGCGGCCAAAATGAGTTTCCTCCATTGGGTGGCCGGGCTTTCTTTAGAGCAGGGGTAGGGAACCTATGGCTCTAGAGTCAGATGTGGCTCTTTTGATGACTGCATCTGGCTCGCAGATAAATCTTAGCTGACGTTGCTTAACACGATAAGTAATTAATAATTCCGCTGGTAATCATAGTGTTAAAAATAATGTTCAAAATATAAAGCATTCTCGTGCATTTAGACTTAGACTAGACTTAGACTTCCTTTTTAATGTCATTCAAATTTGAACTTCACAGCACAGATAAGAACGAAATTTCGTTGCATAAGCTCATGGTAGTGCAGGATAAAATAAAAAGCAATAAGGTGCATATATGATTAAATAGATATTAATAAATAATATATAAATATTTATACAAAATAAATAAATATATATAAATATATACAAACAAATAAATAGATTACTGTACAGATAAATATATTGCACTTTTTCACATGCGTCCATGTTTATTGATGCATGTTATATTGTCTTTTTTATTCCAGTGAGTTAATCCATTTTGGGGAGAGTTGAAGGGATAATTTAGTTATGATGTGTTCAAGTGTCTTGAGGTAAGAAGCTGTTACAGAACCTGGAGGTTCTGCTTCGGAGGCTGCGGAACCTCTTTCTAGAGTCCAGCAGTGAAAACAGTCCTTGGTGAGGGTGGGAGGAGTTTTTGCAGATTTTTTGAGCCCTGGTCAGGCAGCGGCTTTTTGCGATCTCCTGGATAGGAGGAAGAGGAGTCCTGATGATCTTTTCCGCCGTCCTTACCACTCTCTGGAGAGACTTCCAGTCTGAGGCATTGCAGGCTCCAGTCCAGACAGAGATGCTGTTGGTCAGCAGGCTCTCTATAGAGCCTCTGTAGAATGTGGTGAGAATGGGGGGAGGGAGCTGTGTTCTTTTTATCCGTCACAAAAAGTGCATGCGCTGCTGAGCTCTTTTTACAAGAGCTCCGGTGTGTAGGGACCAGGTTATATTGTCCGTTATCTGCACCCCCAGGAACTTGGTGTTGCTTACCATCTCCACCGCTGTGCCGTTGTAGAGTGGAGCGTGGCTGGACTGTTGCTTCTTGAAGTCAACGATAATCTCCTTGGTCTTGTTGACATTCGGGACCAGGTTGTTGGTTCTGCACCAGTCAACCGGATGTTTCACCTCCTCCCTGTAGTCCATGTCATTGTTGTCACGGATGAGGCCCACCACTGTCGTGTCGTCCGCATACTTCACAATGTGGTTAGTAGTGGACCTGGCGCAGCAGTCATGAGTCATCAACGTGAACAGCAGCGGACTCAGGACGCATCCCTGGGGGGAGCCGGTGCTCAGGGAGATGGCACTGGAGGTGTTGTTGCCCACTCTCACAGATTGGGGTCTGTCTGTGAGAATGAATCCATCCATCCGTTTCTATCGCACCTGTTCAAGAAGTCACATTAATGGTCAAAAGTATTTTTATTATTATTGGTTAGCTTCAGAATAACAATGTTATTAAAAAGAATAAGAGATACACGCATTTTTTTAGTTGTAGTCAGGGAAAGTCCAAATAAAAGAGGAGACGTAGAATTCTCGTCAGAACGTGGGACGACACTATACAAGGGTACAGGTCTACGCGTTTCTCCTCATTGAGCTAAATTGAATCCAGTCTCTGTTTAATTCATGCTTCTTGTCTGTTTAATAGATGTCATCAGTGTTTGAATCCGACAGTTGTATTCAGTGTTAAAGGCCTACTGAAACGGGGATAGCAGGTCCATTTTATGTGTCATACTTGATCATTTTGCGATATTGCCATATTTTTGCTGACAGGATTTAGTAGAGAACATCCACGATAAAGTTTGCGACTGGAGAAAAGCCCTGCCTCTGCCGGAAGTTGCAGAAGATGACGTCACACGTGTGGGGGCTCCTCATATATTCACATTGATTTTAATGGGAGCCTCCAACAAAAACAGCTATTCGGACCGAGAAAACGACAATTTCCCCATTAATTTGAGCGAGGATGGAAGATTTGTGTTTGAGGATATTGATAGCGACGGACTAGAAAAAAAACAAAAAAAACGCGATTGCAATCGCGTTGCATTGAGACGGATTCATTTGTTTTTAGAGACATTTATTAGGATAATTCTGGGAAATCCCTTATCTTTCTATTGTGTTGCTAGTGTTTTAGTGAGTTTAACAGTACCTGATAGTCAGAAGTTGTAGGCCCACGGCCGGGTGTTGACGCCCAGTGTCTCGGGGAAGTCGACGGCAGCTGTACAGGAGGCCCAAGCTCAGCTGATATCCGGTAAATGGCGACTTTTTAACCACAATTTTCTCACCGAAACCTGCTGGTTGACAAGTGGTCGGGATCCATGTCCGTTGTGATCCATAGTAAAGTTTCAACTCCGTGAATTTTAAACAAGGAATCACCGTGTGTTTGTGTGGCTAAAGGCTAAAGCTTCCCAACTCCATCTTTCTACTTTTACTTCTCCAATATTAATTAAACAAATTGCAAAAGATTCAGCAACACAGATCTCCAAAATACTGTGTAATTATGCCGTTAAAGCAGATGACTTTTAGCTGTGTGTTTGTGCAGCGCTCATATTCATAACAGCCCGTGACGTCTCGCGTATACGTCATCATTACGCGACGTTTTCAAGAAAAAAGTCCGGGGAAATTTCAAATTGCAATTTAGTAAACTAAAAAGGCTGTATTGGCATGTGTTGCAATGTAAATATTTCATCATTGATATATAAACTATCAGACTGTGTGGTCGGTAGTAGTGGGTTTCAGTAGGCCTTTAAACATATTATATGGCTCTCACAGAAATACATTTTAAAATATTTGGCAATCATGGCTCTCTCAGCCAAAATGGTTCCCGACCGCTGCCCTAGAGAGAGGGTAAGAAGATCTGTCATTTGAGAGGAGTTAAGAGTAAAGCCACTGCTCCTCCATATCAAGAGGAGTCAGATCAGGTGGTTTGGACAACTAGTCAGGATGCCCCTCCCAGACACCTTATTGGGGTGGTGTATAGGACACGTCCGACCGGTTGAAGGCCACGCACGGGGAAGACCCAGGACATGTTAGCGATACTAGATTGATAGATAGTACTTTATTTTTTTCGTACAGGAGAGTTCCTTAAGGGAAAATTAAAAATGTCTACTATGTCCCTCAGCTGGCCTGGGAACGCCTTGAGATTCCCCGGGAGGAGCCAGATGAATTGGCTGGGGAGAGGGAAGTGATGAATGGAAAATCCGAGTATTTGTTTAATATCGATGGAATAACAACCAACTGATAAAAAAATATATATTTATTAGTTCCTGGACAATATGATGACCGTTTCATTGATCACCAATATCTTAAAATAAACTTCATAACTCCTGCTTTGTTGTTTGCTGATTTGTCCAACCCTTGGGACTCAGGATAGAAATAAAAAAAAAAAACAGTTCTTGTTTAGAACCGGTTCGCAATGTATCAATTTCTTGAATCGCTTGCTAATTTTTCTAACACTTCCGTTATCAGAACCGCTCCATATTTTGGCTATATTTTAGGAAAAAAGATTGCAACAGTGCTATTTGAAACAATTGCAATGTTGCTATTCCCTCAAAAGAGGACCTACGAACACTATGCTCAAACATTTGAACTCACCGAAGGCTTTAACTGTAAATGAATGTCACCAAAATTTAGCTCGCCACATGATTTAAAATGGCCCGCCACATCATTTTATGAGTTATGCCGAATTAATTTAAGCGGCCTGCCATGCTATATTTTGTGATATGCAGCATTAATTTATGTGGCTTGCAAGAAAAAAAGACTGGAACTTTCTAAGTACTTTCTGACTCCTTGTGCCACAGTAGCTCCTAAATTTTTGTTAGGTAAAGGTTCAGTTGCAGTCAGAGAAAAATTGCATGTTTTCCTCCAACAATATTTTCCCTCAGTCATTCCCATTCTACATTTTCTTGGGTGATGACAAAGATTCTCATCCTTAACCCTTATGTGGTGTTCGGGTCTGTGGGACCCGTTTTCATTTATTATTAAAAGAAAATCGATACAATTAATTAATTTTTCAAACTGAGACTCACTGACTTTGGCTCATTTTCTGTGAAGAACATATATCAGAATACATATTTAATGACCACACACCATACACCCCCCCTACACATTTCTATTACATATAAGATGTCCGGGACCACTCGACCGGGGGCTAATAGAAGTGTGGAAATTGATGTTCTGTGTACACCCCCCCGCCCCCCCCCCCCCCCCCCCCCCCCCACACACACACATACACACACACACAGCAAGCCTAGACAGAGGGAGGACAGAGTGTAGGTACACAGAACATTGGAGGGTCAAATATGCGAGAAAATGAGAGCAGACAGTGTTGACAAACAATGTTGCAACCTTGTGTGGGAACCGCAAGTGCAGACACACAATTTCATGGATGCAGAAACTGGCAGACGAAATTTTCCATGAACCATTCATATTGTTGTTACTCAGCCAGCGTTTGTGGGTCTGATGGAACCTTTGCATTTTGTGGCTTTTAGTGCCTCACAATTACACACTTGTATGTTAAAATACTGAACAGATGTTTATTGGGGTAAAGTAAAACATCTGTTCAGTAATTTAACATAAACGTTTGATTGTGAGGCATTAAAAGCCACAAAATGCAACGGGTCCATCAGACCCACAAACGCTGGCTGAGTAACAACAATATGAACATTACACAAGGGTTAAGTACAAAGCCACAAACAGAGACGGTTTAATGTAATTACATTGTACATGTTGCATTCTTTTGTAATGTCCACAAATGTATGTATATTCTATAGGATTATTGTGTGTTTTTTTTTTTAAAAACACAATAATCCTTTTTGTAAGCTCATGTTATCTCTAAACCAAACAAAGTTAAGACTAAACCCTAAAAAAAACCCTAAAAAGATGATCAACTCCCATCCCTTCTATCGAGTGGTTAATGTTGTGGTGACATCTCTCCAGGTCTCTGTGAGTGAGCGACAAGAAGAAAAGCTCCGACTCGTTTAAATAAAAGTCGTTTTGGCGCCGCCTGCTGGTTTGCACGTACAACTCTCCCAATATATTTTTCTAATGTATATCCTCCTGGGAACCAGCGTCAAAAGGTGATGGGTCAAATGCAGAGAAAAATGTTGCCACACCTATTGTGTGTGAGACAACCATGGGTACTTTAACTTTGCAAGAATTGATTAATGGGGACCCCGACTTAAACAAGTTGAAAAACTTATTCGGGTGTTATCATTTATTGGTCAATTGTACGTAGGGCTGGGCGATATAGCCTTTTTTTAATATCTCTATTTTTAGGCCATATCGCGATATACGATATATATTACGATATTTTGCCTTGGGCTTGAATGAACACTTGATGCATATAATCACAACAGTATGATGATTATATGTGTTTACATTAAAACATTTTTCTTCATACTGCATTCATATATGCTACTTTTAAACTTTCATGCAGAGAGGGAAATCACAACTAAGTCAATTGACCAAAACTGTATTCATCAAAGTTATTAAGCAGTGGCACAAACAGTCATGTCATTTCCAAAACAGAAAGTGCAAGATTGTCAGAGAGATTTTAAGTGTCAAATAAAAATGAGCTGCATAATAGGAAATCAAATAGTATTCGTCCTTCACTATGTGGTAGATTACTACGGACGTTATTAAATTCTCTTCATTCTCTAGCGAGTGACTTTTTAAATGATGCTACATATTAGCAGTAATGCTATTTTTTATAGCAACGCTTTTGCCCCACACTTGACAAATTACGGTAGTCTGTTCGACATATTCCCACTTGAAGCCAAACCACCGCCAGACGATGGACCCCCTGCTGTTTTTATTGGGAATTAAGTCTTCCTTCATTTGTTACCAGATTCGCACCTTCTTTCTCTCGTATTACGACTCGTACGGCTACGTTAGCATCACAGCTAACGTTACCCAGTCTGCTACCTCTCTGCTGGGCGAGGGTGTATACGTATGTGCCGTATGATGAGACGTGTGTAAATTTGTGCACCTGCTTGTCTGTGAGAAGGAGAGACAAGAAGGAGTGAAAAGAGCCTGTAGTGTAATACCCGCAGCTAAAAGCAACTGTGTGAGAACGTATACTCGAATATTACGATATAGTCATTTTCTATATCGCACAGAGACAAACCCGCGATATACCGTATATATCGATATATCGCCCAGCCTTAATTGTACGGAATATGCACTGTACTGTGCAATCTACTAATAAAAGTTTCAATCAATCAATCAATCAGTGGACATTGGTGCATGACTGGGCTATTTACCCCCTTGAAATGTATAAATCAGAAAAAATAAATGTACACTGCAGTGGACACTTGTTCTTAGGGGGATACTCAGGTCAATACGGTCTATATAATGTAGGTGTGCATGTGTATCTTGTTCATATCAAAGAAATCGGAACAGAGGGTGAACATTTGGTTATGGATTATTATCTCTAGGAATTGAATAGAAGTGAATGTAAGGTCCTCTCCAGTGATGGAATAATGTCTATTTGTGTGTGTGTGTGTGCGTGTATGTGTATGTGTGTGTGAGAACAACTTCATGCACGTGTGTGAGAGAAGAGAGTCCTAAGGCTTTGGGGATAAGGATGTGAAATTCCAGATCAGCGTTTCATTGCTGAAGCCCGTAGGCCACTGTCAATCCTGCTGACACACACACACATACACACATACACATGCACACAAACATCTCTTGGAGTTTCCGGCCCAGATTTGCATAATTAAGTCATTTGTTGTGGTTGCGCTTGATAAAATCATTGAATTATTCAATACCAACAATATCAGCGGTGAGATAAATCTGTGTGTTTGTGTGCACAACAGGGACACCTCCTCTATCACCCACAATGCACTGCTCTTCCGGCAGTCATCTATACCAGTGGTTCTCAACATTTTTTCAGTGATGTACCCCCTGTGAACATTTTTTTTTAATTCAAGTACCCCCTAAGAGCAAAGCATTTTTGGTTGAAAAAAAGAGATAAAGAAGTGAAATACAGAAAAAATGGGAGAAAAGAAAAAGATAAAAAAAAAAAGATTAAACCATTATGTTTATTATAAGGAGTATGTGTGTAATGTAGCCACATTTTATATGTGACAAGTGGAGAATATAGAGTTAGAGATGGAAAATCTGATGATGATGCAGGAAGGTATAAAAGGTGACATTGTGCACACGTGTGTGTGTGTGTGTGTGTGTGTGTGTGTGTGTGCGCGTGTGCGTGCGTGCGTGCGTGCGTGTGTGTGTGTGGTGATTTCATTTGTCGAAAAGGTGACTCACGCTTATCTAATCAGTTGTGTTTCTCTCTATCTTTCGCCTCTCAGCATCACTGAAATTCAAATGGTGAATGTCAAGTTGTGCCAATCTAATGCAGGTGCGCTCGTCCAATCAGAAAAGCTTTTGGTGGTTGAATAGCAGACACACGCACACAAATGTGGAAATTGAAAAAAAAAATGCTGTTGTGAGGTGCTACTTTTAAGGAAACAGCAACAATAAAGGAAAAAAAGAAAAACTTTAGCTGCAAAAACTAATAATTGCAAAGCAGCCAATTAAATTGTGCGGGTGAGATGAAACCGCTTATATTTCCCCTGGTAATTTCATGCTCTAAACTCGCTTCCGTGCGCACATAAAAAGAGCAGAGAAAATATAATTTCAGAAGCTGACAGAACTCATTGTTCGTGGAATTTTAAATTCAAAAAAGTTAATAAAGGCGAGTGTGAGACGAAGAGAATTTGCATTTCTCAGATTAACAGCATGTAGAGCAGCGGCGGCGCGCGCAGCCTCGGGTCATCATTTAAGAAACCTTTGCATATTTTATTTAAGAGTGGCCCGGTTTGGAGCGTAATAAGACAGACAGATAATGATTAGAAGGTCGGGCCTGCGGGGCACAGCCGGGCCGGGCGCCGCAACGCTCCAATACCCAACACACACACACACACACACACACACACACACACACACACACACACACACACACACACACACACACACACACACACACACACACACACACCCACACACACACGTACACAAAGCACAAGCAAGCCTGCGCTGGCTCCTCTAATTGGCTGCTGATGGTTTATGAAATATTTTCCAAAGCTTCTGAAATTGTTGTTGCTTTTATTGCTTTCATTATTTCAATGAGAAGCAGTTTACCTTAGAGCCACCAAGTTTTGCCAACATGCTCCTTTTTGATCAACGCATAACACCAGAACCGCTCCCAAGATCTTGGACTACATGCTAATAATAGCCTGTATACGTTCTTAAGAATTAGAGGAGGACGGACAAGAGTCATCCAAATAATTTCCTGTGAAAATATTTGGCATCATAAAGTCACTTGCTTAAATTCACTTGATTTTATATATATATATATATATATATATATATATATATATATATATATATATATATATATATATATATATATATATACATATATATATATATATCTTTATATATATATATAAAGATATATATATATATATATATGTATGTATATATATACATATATATATATATATGTATTTATACATATATCTATATATATGTATGTATATATATATATATATACATATATATATATATATATATAGATATGTATATTTATATATATATATACACACACACATACAAATATATTTACACACATATACACATATATATATATACACACATACATACATACACATGTATATATATATATATATATATATTATATATATATATATATACATACATACATATATATAAAATCATTGTATTTTGTTTTGTTTTTACGATTTACACAACGTGCCAACTTCACAGGTTTTGGGGTTTGCATATATATATATATATATATATATATATATATATATATATATATATATATATATATATATATATATATATATATATATATATACCTATATATGTATGTATACATATATATATATGTATGTATACATATATATATGTATGTATACATATATATATATATGTATGTATATGTGTGTGTGTGTGTGTTTATATATATATATAATATACATGTGTATGTATGTATGTGTATATATATACACATATATACATGTATATATATATATCTGTGTACATATATGTGTGTATATATATTTATATATTAGTGTATATATACTTGTATAGATATATTTGTATGTGTGTGTGTATATATATATATATATATATATATGCAAACCCTAAAACCTGTGAAGTTGGCATGTTGTGTAAATCGTAAAAACAAAACAAAATACGATGATTTTTTATATATACATACATATATATATATATATATATATATATATATATATATATATATATATATATGTATATATGTATATATGTATATGTATGTATGTATGTATGTCTATATATATATATTTATGTATGTTTGTGTAGATATGTATATATATATTTGTATATTTGTGTGTGTATATATATATATATATATGTATATATATATGCATATATATATATATAAATATATATATATATATATATATATATATATATATATATATATATATATATATATATGCAAACCCCAAAACCTGTGAAGTTGGCACGTTGTGTAAATCGTAAAAACAAAACAAAATACAATGATTTGCAAATCCTTTTCAACCTAATTGATTAGACTGCAAAGACAAGATACTTATCGTTCGAACTGGAAAACTTTATATTTTGCAAATATTAGCTCATTTGGAATTTGATGCCTGCAACATATTCCAAAAAAGCTGGCACAAATGGCAAAAAAGACTGAGAAAGTCGAGGAATACTTATTTGGAACATCCTACAGTTGAACAGGCTAATTGGGAACAGGTGGGCGCCATGATTGGGTATAAAAGCAGCTTCAATGAAATGCTCAGTCATTTGCAAACAGGAATGGGGCGATGATCACCACTTTGTGAACAAATGCATGAGCAAATTGTCCAACAATTTGAGAACGACTTTTCTCATTGAGCTATTGCGAAGGATTTAGGGATTTTACCATTCAAGGTCATCATCAAAAGGTTCAGAGAAACTGGAGAAATCACTGCACGTAACATTGAATGCCCGTGACCTTCGTTCCCTCAGGCGGTACTGCATCGAAAAGTGACATCAGTGTTTAAAGGATCTCACCACATGGGCTCAGGAGCACTTCAGAAAAACCGCTGTCAGTAACTACAGTTCGTCACTACATCTGTAAGTGCAAGTCAAAACTTTACAATGCAAAGCCATTTATCAACAACACCCAGAAATGCCGCCTCCTTTGCTGGGCCCAAGCTCATCTAAGATGGACTGATGCAAAGTGGAAAAGTGTTCTGGGGTCTGATGAGTCCACATTTCAAATAGTTTTTCGAAGCAGTGAAAGTTGTGTCCTCCTGACCAAAGAAGAAAAGAACCCTCCCGATTGTTCTAGGTGCAAAGTTCAAAAGCCAGCATTTGTGATGGTATAGGGGTGTATTAGTGGCATGGGTAACTTACACACCTGTGAAGGCACCATTAGTGCTGAAAGGTACATACAGGTTTTGGAGCAATACATGTTGCCATCCAAGGAACGTTATCATGGACGCCCCTGCTTATTTCAGCAAGACAACGCCAAGTCATGTGTTACAACAGCGTGGCTTCATAGTAAAAGAGTGCAGGTACCGGACTGGCCTGCCTGTAGTCTTGACCTGTAGTCCAGACCTGTCTACCATTGAACATGTGTGGCGCATTATGAAGCCTGAAATACCACAACGGAGACCCCGGACTGTTGAACAACTTAAACTTTACATCAAGCAAGAATGAGAATGAATTCCACCTGAAAAATTGGTCTCCTTAGTTCCCAAAAGTTAACTGAGTGTTGTTAAAAGGAAAGGCCATGTAACGCAGTGGTAAAAATGTCCCTTTGCCAACTTTTTTGTCATGTGTTGCTGCCAATAAATTCTCAGTTTATGATTATTTGCAAAAAAAGAAATACAGTTTCTCAGTTCGAACATTAAATATCTTGTCTTTGCAGTCTATTCAATTTAATGTAAGTTGAAAAGGATTTGCAAATCATTGCATTCTGTTTTTATTTACGAATTACACAACGTGCCAACGTCACTGGTTTTGGATTTTGTAAATATTTTTTAAGACTGTTTATGAGCTTCACATAGGAAATACAACCATAAAACAATGTGTTCCATATGTAATTAGTTTTTAAGTAAGTATAAAGCTGCCGATTATTTAAGTTTTTGAGCAATTTATCGATTATTTTTTTCGATTAATCGCCTTAATGGCCTTAAAATGTCACGGTTTGGTGAGCGTGCAGCGTGACCCTAAGGATGCAGCGGTAGCAGCAAGTAAAAGTCCAAGCACACTAAGCACCGAAGGAGGAACCCAAGTGGAACTAAAGAGAACTAATTAATGAGAATCAGGTGTGCTGGCAAGAGACTGAACATAAAGTAAAGGTGCTTCAAAGCACATAATCCAAATAGGAATCGCTGCACATTTTAATCACACGGATATTGATGCAACACAAAACATATTATATTAAATATAACCAAAGGCCCTGCGATGAGGTGGCAACTTGTCCAGGGTGTAACCCGCCTTACGCCCGATTGTAGCTGAAATGGGCACCAGCGCCCCCCGCGACCCCAAAAGGGAATAAGCGGTACAAAATGGATGGATGGATGGACAGGAAGTCATTCGAAGCACAAGAAGTAGAAACTAGAACTAGCACTGGACAGGACTTAGAACATCAACAAATTACCAAACTGACACCAAGTGTTTTTTTTGTGAAAAAATTGTTTTTCTTTCCATATCACATTCATTCTTATTTCTAATTAATGCACATCGCCGACATCAATCATGCACTTTTAACGTGTGCAACAATAAAAATAGAATATTAATAATACTGAATAAAATGATGTGCTTCACGGTGGAAGAGGGGTTAGTGCGTCTGCCTCACAATACAAAGTTCCTGCAGTCCTGGGTTCAAATCAAGGCTCGGGAGCTTTCTGTGTGGATTTTGCATGTTCTCCCCGTGAATGCGTGGGTTCCCTCCGGGTACTCCGGCTTCCTCCCACTTCCAAAGACATGCACCTGGGGATAGGTTGATTGGCAACACTAAATTGGCCCTAGTGTGTGAATGTGAGTGTGAATGTTGTCTGTCTCTCTGTGTTGGCCCTGCGATGAGATGGTGACTTGTCCAGGGTGTACCCCGCCTTCCTCCCGATTGTAACTGAGATAGGCGCCAGCGCCCCCCGCGACCCCAATAGGGACTAAGCGGTAAGCGGTAGAAAATGGATGAATAAAATGAAAAAAATCTGCTCTTTGGTGCCACTCAACATCGTTCTTATCTGTGCTCCATTGAAGCGGCTGGGCAAAAAATTACGTACGCATATTTCCGGATGTAGTTATGGGTGCTCAATGCGGTCCGGATTTTATGGATTTTTATGGGGCGGCATAGCTCGGTTGGTAGAGCGGCCGTGCCAGCAACTTGAGGGTTGCAGGTTCGATTCCCGCTTCCGCCATCCTAGTCACTGCCGTTGTGTCCTTGGGCAAGACACTTTACCCACCTGCTCCCAGTGCCACCCACACTGGTTTAAATGTAATTTAGGTATTGGGTTTCACTATGTAAAGCGCTTTGAGTCACTAGAGAAAAGCGCTATATAAATATAATTCACTTCACTTATTAGTTCTTTTTTTTAAAAAATTATGGAAACAATAAAATGTTAATCAAAGCATTTTTGAAATTTTTCTAAAATTTGTGTTTTTCTTTCATTAATTATCCATGCATCTTGGAATCGTATGTGCACAATATTTATTGTTTATTACTATTTTTTTGTTTTTCAATGTGTTTTACTTTTTTTGCTGTATGTAAAAATGGCGCCGCTGAACGGGAAGTTGCTTGCAGCAGCTCTGTGCTCTTTTCTGGTCTCTTTTGTATTTTTTATTGTCCCTCTTGCTTTCACATCCTTTTTTTTTTTTTTTTTACCTTATTTGTCTTTTATTTCATGAATTTGCACTACAAGCACATCATTTGCCAATTGTAAATATAGTTTATTCAGTGCCGCACGTGTATACAAAAGTGTATGTGCGGTTAAAAAATCAATTTTAAAAAAAAGTTCTGTGGCATAGCTCCTAACTCAAAACACTTGCAGCTCAAATCACCGCCCCACATTAAAATTAAGTAAAGTTAATTGAGTCTGTTTCTTAGCCCCTCCATTCAAGTTTAATTTTAACATGTAACATACCTCTAAGACAAACTTTCAGATAATAAACATAGTATAAAAAACAATACAATAGAGTGAAATGCAAACATACCAAATACTATACACAATGGGACCCATTACCTCACTGCTTGGCACTCAGCATCAAGGGTTGGAAATTGGGGTTAAATCACCAAAAATGATTCCCGGGCGTGGCCACTGCAGCTGCCCACTACTCCCCTCACCTCTGAAGGGATAATCAAGGGTGATGGGTCAAATGCCGAGAATAGTTTCGCCACACCTACTGTGTGTGTGTGTGTGTGTGTGTGTGTGTGTGTGAGACAATCATTAGTACTTTAACTGTAGTAGTTAGTAATAATAAATTACCTTGGAGAATGGACTTCTGTCAAGCACACAATCAGCAGCTTCTCCAGACTTTCATAGATACATGTCCGCTGTTTAAATATTTTAACATTCTTGGCTAATTCAATATGGTGGAAACTAGCTGTAATACGCTCCAATTGCTTCACCAAGTTGGTGACATGCTTGGCCATGTTTTAGAGCAGTGGTCCCCAACCTTTTTGTATCCGCGGACCGGTCAACGCTTAATAATTTGTCCCGCGGCCTGGGGAGCCTTTTTTTTAATTTATTCATTTATACATTTTTTTTTCTTTCTCATGAAAAAGGGACGTTTTTGTCATGAAAAAGGGAGGTTTTTGTGGTTGGTGCACTAATTGTAAGTGTATATTGTGTTTTTATGTTGATTTAATAAAATAAAAAATAACAATAAATATATATATATATATATATATATATATATATATATATATATATATATATATATATTTTTTTTTTTGTAAATAAAAATGAATAAAAAAATCTTCTGCGGCCCCGTGGTTGGGGACCACTGTTTTAGAAGATTTCTTTTTTTTTTTTTTTTTTTTAATTCAATGAAAATCATTCACTGCTTTTGTCCTTCACACTCACTTTCTTCATTACTATTGTTGGAAAACAAAGCCATTTTGAACTCTAGCCATAAGATAACACTATCCTTTTTGATAGCCCTGGCATTGTAAACCAAATCCTAGATAATTTTCACACAAAACTAATCTGGCTGTCAGCTTTATTTATCATTGCAGCGACTATCTTTTGAAATGGTGTGCAGCACGACTTCATCTCTGGTTTTGTCGATGCACATCCATCTTCTTCTTCACCTTCTTCCTGATGTCCGACGATCTCTATTTTTTATTTCAGTCTGGTTGTAACCAGAGCACGCAGCAATGTTAGGCTCTCATCTCAACCCTCTGTCATTTGCTGGAAATACGAGAAAGTGCCACCTCCCTACTGACTAAGGCCCCTTCTACACTAAGCAGGCTGTATCCCACCTAGGGCTGGGCGATATGGCCTTTTATTAATATCTCTATTTTTGGGCCATGTCACGAAACACAATATATCCTGTGATATTTTGCCTTAGCCTTGAATGAACACTTGATGCATATAATCACAGCAGTATGATGATTCTATGTGTCTA
Organism: Nerophis ophidion; assembly: GCF_033978795.1. Taxonomy (NCBI): domain Eukaryota; kingdom Metazoa; phylum Chordata; class Actinopteri; order Syngnathiformes; family Syngnathidae; genus Nerophis; species Nerophis ophidion. The sequence continues at coordinate 25,114,223 of NC_084634.1, forward strand.
CATTAAAACATTCTTCTTCAAACTGCATTAATATATGCTCATGCAGGGAAAGAAATCACAACTAAGTCATTTTAGCAAAACTGTATTTATTAAACAGTTATCAAGCAGTGGCACAAACATTCATGTCATTTCAAAACAGAAAGTGCAAAATTGTCAGAGACATTTTAAAACAAGCTATTAGTGCACTTTAGTGTATTATGTCACTAAGATGAAATAATCAAAACATTACTAAATTAAAGTGTACTTTTTATACAGAACGCCACTACAATAGTTACAAAAAATAAAGTGCACTTTTGTGCATGATGTCACACAAGATATTTCAATAAGTGTCAAATAAAAATTAGCTTTAAATAGGAAATCAAATAGCAGTGCTGCTATTTTTTGTGGCAACGCTTTTGCCGCATAATGGTTCAACATGCCGTATTTCCTTGAATTGCCGCCGGGGCGCTAATTAATTTAAAACCTCTTCTCACTCCTGCGCTTACCAAAGGCATGCGGTAAAAGTAAGCATGTGCTAATTATCTTAAAACCTCTTCTCACTCCGGCACTTACCAAAGGCATGCAGTAAAAATTTGAGATTGATGTAAGGATACCATCATGGAAAGCACATTTAATAAAGAAAAACATTATTATGGTCTTACCTTTACTTATAAATAAAGTACATGCCTGCTCCTTCTGATCAAAATAATCGATAACTTGTTTATAGACGTCTTCCTTATCTTTCTTCAGTTTTAAAAGTCTCTCTGTCTCGATCGAGATCTTCCTTTATTACCTCCTCCAGCACATATCACGTCACTCATTTCACTTCTTCTGCAGCCGAGTAGTTGCAAGAAGGATCACTAGCGCCATCTACCACCAGGAGGCGGGAGTCATTTAATGACTCATATTTGACAGACGCAGCTACAGTATTGTGACGGTCTCAAGCCGTCGTCATGCGGGTTCCCAGGACCGCCAAGGAAGGACATGATTTGAGCAGTTTGACTTTATTTATTTTTCAATAAAACCTCAGTCCAGGTCGCTCTTCCGCTCCTCCTCTACGCTCGCTCGTCGTCTCCTCGCCGCCATCTTGGGCGTGCCCTGCCTGTCTGTCAGACCGTTGGCTCCACACATATATTAATAAAACATAGTTGCTTACTGTTCTTTTTAGCATACCGGTATTCAATAGCTTGGACCTTAAATCCTACTGAATAGCTCTTAATCTTCTTCCATTTATGCGATTTCAAATGACCGGTATTGAAATGAGCCTCCTCCATTTTGAAAATGATGTGTCACTCGTGACGTCACGAGTTTGACCCGGCGGTAACACTAAGCATGCGCTAATTATTTTGGGAAGCGAGTTTGACCCGGTAGTAATTCAAGGCAGGCGCATACTATATGCCCGGCGGAAATTAAAGGAAATACGGTATTCCCGCTTAAAGCCAAACCACCGCCAGACGATGCACCCCGTGCTGTTTTTCTTGGGAATTGATTCTCCCTCCATTTGTTACAAGATTGAAACCTTCTCTCTCTCGTATTACCACTCACAATGCACCGTTAGCATCACAGCTAATGTTACCCATGTAGCTACCTCTCTGCTCGGGGAGGACGTGTGACATTGCACGTGTGACGTATGTAAGAAGGTGCACTTGTTTACATCTCTGTGAGAAGGACAGACAAGACAGAGTGGGAAACTCATGTAGTGTAATACCCGCAGCTTAAAACAACTGTGTGAGAACGTATACTCGAATATCACGATATAGTCATTTTCTATATCGCACAGAGACAAATCCGCGATATATATCGAGTATATCGATATATCGCCCAGCCCTAATCCCTTCTAAATTCATCCTTGTCCACACACACACATAATCCCACCGTTTAAAACCCCCTCCCACCTCCGTCCGCCGCCGCAACGCTACCTAGTACGCATCTGCGAAAAAAAATCAGCGCATCATAGTCACCTCTGACCTGGAAATGTATTCTTACCCTGTGTTTCAATGTAGCCTATTGCCACATTTCTTTTAACAGTAAACCTTGCTTGCCTCACCATCAGCAGCTGTTAGACTGGCCCTATTGTAGTGAATCACACCTGAATCACAGTGGTTCTCAAACTTTTTTTGTCATCCCCCACTTTGGACAAGGGGGAGTTTTCAAGAACGCTAATGCCAAGTTTAACATTTTCATATTTATTGAACGTCAAGTAACATTCAAGTTGTATACATTCAAACTCAATAACATAAAGTAACATCAAGTTCAATAATAAATAAAATAACTGTGCAGCTGTGGTATAACTTGCATCAAGTTCAATAATAAATAGAATAACTATTCTGCCAGTTTTCTTTGAAAGAAATCAAGTGGCTTATTGACGTGATTGGGGTGTGTGGTCTCGAGGTGTCTCTTTAATTTTTTGGGTCTCATGCTGTCTGCTGCAAGCGGTTTTAGACACAGAACACACAGGGGTCTCTCCTCTGCCCCCACCACCGTTGCCGTGAATCCAAAAGCAAGATAACCTTCATATTTTCTTTTCGGTTGGCTTTTTGGTTGATTAAGCCCGTCAGATTTTTGTTTCTCTGCAGGCGCTGGCTCCGATTTGACGACTTTTGAGGTGCGAGTCACAAATTTATCCATTTTGTGTAATTGTGGTCCACACATTAGCCTGCTACCCATCCGTGTGAAAGATTGTTCCGCTTAGCCCCGCCCCCATTAGTTACTGTTCCTATATCTGTCAAACTTTCGCTCCTACCTAGAAATTTAAAGCCTAGAGGAAAAATAAGTAATTCACATTTATTTACATAACGGATTTTACAGACAGAATCACAAAGTGATTTACAGTGTGTATAGAAAATGAAATCATAGTAAAAAAAAATAATCTAAGAATATTCATCCATCCATTTCCTACCGCTTATTCCCTTTTGGGGTCGCGGGGGGCGCTGGCGCCTATCTCAGTTACAATCGGGCGGAAGGCGGGGTACACCCTGGACAAGTCGCCACCTCATCGCAGGGCCAACACAGATAGACAGACAACATTCACACTCACATTCACACACTAGGGCCAATTTAGTGTTGCCAATCAACCTATCCCCAGGTGCATGTCTTTGGAAGTGGGAGGAAGCCGGAGTACCCGGAGGGAACCCACGCATTCACGGGGAGAACATGCAAACTCCACAGAGAAAGATCCCGAGCCTGGGATTGAACCCAAGACTGCAGGACCTTCGTATTGTGAGGCAGACGCACAACCCCTCTCCCACCGTGAAGCCATTTTTTTATTTTTTTTATTTTTTATTATTATTAATTTTTTATTATATCTAAGAATATAATAAAAAAATGTTTAAAGTGAAATTTCCTCCCGTTCCTCGCGCCCCACCAGTCATGTGTCTATTCCGCCACACTTTGAGAAACGCTGCTTTAATGGAAGTGTGAAAGTAAACAATATGATAAAGAACATTTTACAACAATCAATCTAGGGATCTAGATATCTGGTCAGGTCACTGTGCTTTAGAGCTGGGCGATATATCGTGGGTTTGCCTCTGTGTGATATAGAAAATGACTATATCGTGATATTCGAGTATACGTTCTCACGTTAGCTGCGGGCATCACACTACAGGCTCTTCTCGCTCTTTGTTGTCTCTCTTTCTCACAGACATCAAGCGCACCTTCTTACATGCATCACATACATATACGCCCTCGCAGAGCAGAGAGGTAGCAGCATGGGTAACGTTAGCTGTGGTGCGATTGGTAATACGAGAGAAAGAAGGTGCAAATCTGGTAACAAATGAAGGAAGAATTAATTCCCAAGAAAAACAGCAGGGGGTCCATCGTCAGGCAGTGGTTTGGCTTCTAGTGGGAATAAGTCAAACACACATCCGTAATTTGTCAAGTGTGGGGCAAAAGCGTAGCATCATTTGAAAAGTCACCTGCTAGAGAATGAAGAGTGCTTACTCCGCATGTCAACATCTCCATTCGGTGCTACACCAACAAAATGCCGTATGAAAAAAATAGTGAACAACACAAGGCGATAACGTCCGCAGTAATCTACCACATAGCGATTTGATTTCCTATTATGCAGCTCATTTTTATTTGACACTTATTGAAATATCTTGTGTGACATCATGCACCAAAGTGCACTTTATTTCTTTTAACTATTGTAGTGTCGTTCTGTACAAAAAGTGCACTTTAATTTAGTGTTGTTTTGATATGTCCTCTTTGTGACATCATGCACAAAAGTGCACTTAGAGCTTGTTTTAAAATGTCTCTGAAAATCTTGCACTTTCTGTTTTGGAAATGACAAATGTTTGTGCCACTGCTTAATAACTCTTTAATAAATACAGTTTTGGTCAATTGATTAAGTTGTGATTTCCCTCTCTGCATGAAAGTTTAAAATGAGCATAAATTAATGCAGTATGAACAAAAATGTTTTAATGTAGACACAAAGAATCATCATACGCTGTGATTATATGCATCAAGTTTTCATTCAAGGCTAAGGCAAAATATCGAGATATATATTGTGTATCGTGACATGACCTAAAAATATTGAAATATTAAAAAAAGGACAGCCCTACTGTGCTTGTTGACTGAAATTGGCAGTCGTACTTCACAGCTGCAACCACTTTACGGCTTCACTGTGAAGACTCTTCTTCGGCATGGTAATGCCGGTGTTGTTTTCCCGAGGATGCGTCGAAGCAGAACACAGCAAAGTTAAGATATACAGGTATTTATTAAATAATAAAAGGCTTGGAACAAAAACACTGATTGTAAAGAGAAGGCAAACAAAAGACGCTAGCGTGAAAAATTGGATAACACTAGGAAACTAAAATTTGGCTCGAGGGCACAAACGAGAAAACAAATCATCAGTATGAAAACTGGAATAAACTAGTGGCATAGCGTGAGAGCTAGCGAGAAAATACATACGATAGAAAGATGAGAGTCGTCTCTGTAGCACGTAGGCAAATTAGGATCCGAGAATGAATAACGAAAAGGGCGAGTTTAAATAAGGGAGGTGATTAGAAGAAAACAGGTGTGCGTAGATAACAAGGGGCAGGTGAACTAATGAGCTACTATGGTGACAGACTAAACAGGAAATAAAGACGTTAAACAACAGGGTGATACAAAAATGGAACAATAAACCAGGATATGTACAGATCCGAGCAGCGGATCGCAACATTCACGATAGTTATGTAGTCCAAAACTAGACGTTGAGTAATCGCTCGACATACATCGCGGACAATAACTGATAGTGTGCTTTGCCAGTCCAAATGCATTCGCTGTTTTTCCGTAGCACTCCTTTATCCACGGGAACCAGCATTCTCGTTGTCTCCCCTGTGACAAATGAAAAAAGTTTTTCGCTAAGTAGGATCACAACTGACCTGGACATTCGTACGTTCTCTTGCCATTGCTCTAGCACAGGGGTCACCAACCTTTTTGAAACCAAGAGCTACTTCTTGGGTACTGATTAATGTGAAGGGCTACCAACCAGTTTGATATGCACTTAAATAAATTGCCAGAAAAAGCCAATTTACCTTTAACTCTATGTTATTATTAATAATTAATGCTATTTATCTTTGTGGAATCACTGATCATCTTAATGATTTCTCACAATAAATATATATTTTTGATGACATGTTTTAAATAGGTTAAAATCCAATCTGCACTTTGTTAGAATATATAACAAATTGGACCAAGCTATATTTCTAACAAAGACAAATCATTATTTCTTCTACATTTTCTAGAACAAAAATTTTAAAATAAATTCAAAAGACTTTGAAATATGATTTAAATTTGATTATACAGATTTTCTAGATTCGCCAGAATATTTTTTTATTTATTTTAATCATAATAAGTTTGAATACATATTTCACAAATATTCTTCGTCGAAAAAACATTATATAAAATTAAGAATTAAATTAAAATGTATTTATTATTATTTAGAATAAAAAAAGAATAATTTACTTGAACATTGATTTAAATTGTCAGGAAAGAAGAGGAAGGAATTTAAAAGGTAAAAAGGTATATGTGTTCAAAAATCTTAAAATACTTTTTAAGGGTATATTTTTTTTCATAAATTGTGTTTCTGAAATTTTTAAGAAGCAAAGTAAATAAATAAATGAATTTTTTTAAACAAGTGAAGACCAAGTCTTTAAAATATTTTCTTGGATTTTCAAATTCTATTTGAGTTTTGTCTCTCTTAGAATTAAAAATGTCGAACAAAGCAAGACCAGCTTGCTAGTAAATGAATCAAATTTAAAAAATAGAGGCAGCTCACTGGTAAGTGCTGCTGTGACGGACTCGCGCCGTCGTCTTGCGGGTTCCATGGACCACAAAGGATTTACATGACTTCGAGCAGGTTTGAATTGCTTTATTTTCCCACACAAGCTTGTCTGCGGTCGGGTCGCTATTCCGCTGCGTCTCCCGTCTCCCTCTGCTGCTTGCTCCGCCGTCGGCTTTTCAGCGAGACGTACTTCAGTCCACCTCTTCTTGTCTACGTCGTCGTATGTGTTTTTCTCGCTCCGCACCCTTCTCTCCTCCTTCTCCCCTTTTATACAGCGAGAGGAGATACGTTAATCGTGTACAGGTGTGCGATCCACACACCTGGTCTTGTTTGTGGCGTCGCTCCCAGCACGCCCCGCCTCACGGTTCGCTCGCCATCCCCGCCTCCTTGCCGCCATCTTGGGCCGGGCTCCAGCATGCCCTGCCTCTCTGCCGGACCGTCGGCTCCGCCTCTCCACAGCCACTATTTGAGCTATTTTTTTAACAGGCCAGCAGGCGACTCATCTGGGCTACCGGAGATTCAAGAAATACATGGCACACTACCCGTGTAAGATATTATCCAAAGAGGGGGACCTTAAAGGCCTACTGAAACCCACTACTACCGACCACGCAGTCTGATAGTATATATATCAATGATGAAATATTAACATTGCAACACATGCCAATATGGCCGGTTTAGTTAACTAAATTACGATTTTAAATTTTCCGCTGAGTTTCTTGTTGAAAACGTCGCGGAATGATGACACGTATGATCACGCGTGTTTGTGACGTCTCGGGTTGGAGGGGATATATTAGTGCAGCACCACTTGCGGCTAAAAGTTGTCTCTTTTCATCGCGCAATTACACAGTATTCTGGACATCTGTGTTGCTGAATCTTTTGCAATTTGTTCAATTAATAATGGAGAAGTCAAAGTAGAAAGATGGAGGTGGGAAGCTTTAGCCTTTAGCCACACTAACACACAGTGTTTCCTTGTCTAAATTCCCGGAGGTGAAGCTTTACTATGGATCAGAGCGGTCAAGCGAACATGGATCACGACTACATGTCGACCGGCAGTTTTCGGTGAGAAAATTGTGGAAATAAGTCGCTTCTTACCGGAGATCAGCGGAGCTTCTGTCGTGCTGCAGCTGCCGTGACTAATTCCCTCGGAGACTGGCGTCAACACACCCGTGGACACACCCCTCCGACTATCAGGTACTATTAAACTCACTAAAACACTAGCAACACAATAGAAAGATAAGGGATTTCCCAGAATTATCCTAGTAAATGTGTCTAAAAACATCTGAATCGCTCCCAATGCGATCACCTTTTTTTTCTAGTCCGTCACTTTTAAGTTTCCTCATCCACGAAAGTTGCGAACTTTATTGTCGATGTTCTCTACTAAATCCTTTCAGCAAAAATATGGCAATATCGTGAAATGAGCAAGTATGACACGTAGAATGGACCTGCTATCCCCGTTTAAATAAGAAAATCTCGTTTCAGTAGGACTTCAAACGATGGGTTAGTGTGGCGAACACGGGGCTTAGGCTAAATAATTTTTTGTTTAAGGAGTTATCCGCCTTAATGTAGACAAGGCCTCATACTGAATCAGGATTGGGCAGAACGTGCAGACCTCAGACACACGGTTACATTCAATATGATTTGTGTATTTATAAGGGTAAGAAAAAGACTTCTGGGAATAATTCTAATTTGATTGCGATGTAACAAAAAAATGTGCTTGGAGTTGTGCATCTGAATTTCTTCTTGCGTACAATGTTTTCTGGATTTGAACGTACCTGTCATGATCCGCCACTCGGATCATGGCATATCCTGGTTTTTGTTCTGTTTTGTATCAATCAATCAATCAATGTTTATTTATATAGCCCCAAATCACAAATGTCTCAAAGGACTGCACAAATCATTACGACTACAACATCCTCGGAAGAACCCACAAAAGGGCAAGGAAAACTCACACCCAGTGGGCAGGGAGAATTCACATTCAGTGGGACGCCAGCGACAATGCTGACTATGAGAAACCTTGGAGAGGACCTCAGATGTGGGCAACCCCCCCCCTCGAATACTGTTTAGTATTCGACTTCCTTAGTTCCTGGTGGCACTTCCTGTTTTGTTTCCGCTGTCATAGTTACGTATTTGTGTCACCAGCCGTGTTTTTCTCACGCATCTGCTCTGTGATTATCTCCTTATAAAAGCCTGCCTTTGTTTGCCATTCGGTCTCGGATTCTCATTTGCTATTCAATGCAACAGGTGACGTCGCTATCCCTGCTTGTGGTAAAAATATATTTGTACTTTAGCTTCCACGCTATTCCCTCTTTTGTTTATTTCCTAGCTCACGTGCTAGCGTCCTTTGTTCTTTCTAGATCATATGCCATTTCTGTTGGTTTTTGTTAGTGCCTTCGTGCAAGTGTTTTTGTTCGTAGTTTTTTCTTTAGTATAAATAAATCATCATTCTTCCCTTCAATAATAATAATAATAATGGATTAGATTTATATCAGGCTTTTCTGTTGTTAGATACTCAAAGCGCTCACAGTGAAGTGGGAACCCATCATTCATTCACACCTGGTGGTGGTAAGCTACATCAATAGCCACAGCTGCCCTGGGGTAGACTGACGGAAGCGTGGCTGCCAGTTTGTGCCTACGGCCCCTACGACCACCACCATTCATTCATTCATCAACCAGGGTGAGCGGCACCGGGGGCAAGGGTGAAGTGTCCTGCCCAAGGACACAACGGCAGCAATTTGGATGTCAATAGGTGGGAAGCGAACCTGCACCCCTCAGGTTTCTGGCACGGCTGCTCTACCCACAACGCCATGCCACCCCACGCTGTGTTACATTCCGCTTGCATCCATGAGAGAACGCAAACACGCACCACGGTGCCTACTAAGCGTCACAGTACCTCAGTTTTTAGTAGGAAATCCACGTATCTTCTAATACTAATGTTTTGGTCCGATCCCACAGGGTTAACTTTGGAATTTCCTCAACTCCAATTTTTCCTTGCCACTTAAAACAGTGGTTCTCAAATTGGGCTACGTGTACCCCTGGGGGTACTTGAAGGTATGCCAAGCGGTACGTGAGATTTTTTTAAAAATATTCTAAAAATAGCAACAATTCAAAAATCCTTTATAGATATATTTATTGAATAATATTTCAACAAAAATGTGAATGTTAACATAAACTGTGAAAAGAAATGCAACAATGCAATATTAAGTGTTGACAGCTAGATTTTTAGTGGACATGTTCCATAAATATTGATTTTAAGATTTCTTTTTTTGTGAAGAAATGTTTTCAATTAAGTTCATGGATCAGGATGGATCTCTATTACAATCCCCAAAGCGGGCACTTTAAGTGTGGAAATATTTATTTATAATTGAATCACTTATTTATTTTTCAACAAGTTTATAGTTATTTTTATATCTTTTTTTCCAAAGAGTTCAAATAAGACCATTACAAATTAGCAATATTTTGCACTGTTATACAATTTAATAAATCATAAACTGATGACATAGTGCTGTATTTTATTTCTTTATCTCTTTTTTTCAACCAAAAATGCTTTGCTCTGATTAGGGGGTACTTGAATTAAAAAAATGTTCACAGGGGGTACATGACTGAAAAAAGGTTGAGAACCTCTGACTTAAAGCACAACATTTATTGGGACGACGTGGCGCAGTGGGAGAGTGGCCGTGCGCAACCCGAGGGTCAAATCCCACCTAGAACCAACCTCGTCACGTCCGTTGTGTCCTGAGCAAGACACTTCACCCTTGCTCCTGATGGGTGCTGGTTGGCGCCTTGTATGGCAGCTCCCTCCATCAGTGTGTGAATGTATGTGTGAATGGGTAAATGTGGAAGTAGTGTCAAAGCGCTTTGAGTACCTTGAAGGTAGAAAAGCGCTATACAAGTACAACCCATTTATTTATCATTTATAATTAACGGAGATACGACTCCTACCTGAAAACACCCTGTAGTTGGGACACTGTTAGGTTGAGGTAAGGTGTAAGACGAAGTGAACCACAGTAAACCATAAAACCAACAATACACAGGTAAGGGTGCATCTTTTCTCATTTTTTTCCTCTTCTCTTGGTGCATCTTACTTGCAGAAAAAGCCAAACGCAAGGTGTTCCCGCGACATGCTTACTCTGTGTCAGGTACGATAGCGGTTCAAACTCCTAACCTAAGGTCTTGTGTGAATTTAGAGGCATATTTTTCAAGAAAAGTTTGGTTATATCCAGAATTGTACGACGCACGTTTGTAACCTTAGATAACCAGCCTCAAACACGCTTGCATTTGCAATAATTTGGGTTTTCGCAGTAGCCTTAAGCGATGTACGCCATGTTTTTTAGTTCTTGGTTCAAAACAGAAACTTGACTTGTTGTCAAGTTGTCTTCGACTTTCTCCAACTGTACCTCAGAAATATGTTCACTAATAGTAAGAGGTCTCATTACAGAACTATCTAAAAACCTTTGTTGTGTTGCTTTAACATTCGCAGCAAAGATAACGGAGAGCTTTGTTAAGAGCACAACCGCTGTCTGCTGTATCTACAAAGTAATGTCAGCAATTAAGAATAACGTCATTTGGACATAAAGCACTGTTTGATTCTTCTATTTTGTTCTGCTTTTTTTTTGTACTACCTATCTGCAGCCCTGAAACTATGCATCTTTTTGATCTGCAGCACTCGGAAGTGTGTGTTTGTGTGTTTCCGAGGCCTTGGGGCTGTTGGAGCTTCGCTAGTATCTCCCAGAGCCCCCTCCATGGGATTGGGGGCTTATTATGTGAGAAGGTAAAGTCATTTCTCAGCCACATCCGCGCTTCTACCCCAATTGCGTGTGTGCTGCGGTGTATATTTATGCGTGCACACATCAAAGTAGTGCAAAGAGATGATCCAGATAGTATTTCTCTGATTAATTTAGTCATTTGGGACACTGTGTTAACTGGATTACATTCAGATGTGTTGATATGACCACATGGCCTTGGGATCCGTGTGTGTGTGTGTGTGTGTGTGTGTGTGTGTGTGTGTGTGTACATTTAATAATTATACAAACCTTCTGTGTAACGCTCCTCTTGTGCGGTCCAGTGAAAACAGAAAAGAGGAGTTTGAGACTTGACAGTCAGAAGTAACACCAGATATTTCAAGTATGAATGTAACTCTCTGAACATTTCATATCACAGTTATTGTGACCATAGGCGCCGATCTACATTGCTGCCAGTGGGTGCTTGGTGTGTGTGTATTAGTGTTGTCCCGATACCAGTGTTTTGGTACTTTTCTAAATAAAGGGGACCACAAAAAATTTCATTATTGGCTTTATTTTAACAAAACAATCTTACGGTACATTAAATATATGTTTCTTATTGCAATTTTGTTGTTAAATAAAATCGTGAACATACAAGACAACTTGTCTTTTATAACTAAGCAAAAAAAGGCTCCTGATTTAGCTGCTGACGTATGCAGTAACATATTGTGTGTAGCGATGGCGACGTATTTTGATGCGTGAAGTGTCAGCCCCGGATACTACAGGACTAGGAGCAGAGAGGAATGCAGGTAGGAGCTTGTTTTAATGTAAAAATATAACAAAAGAACACTTGTACAAAGGGTAAAACAAAGGTGTGCCAATGCACGGAAAGCGAAATGTTAACGGTTAGCACGAGTCGAGTTCAAAATCAATCAATGTTAATTTATATAGCCCTAAATCACTAGCGTCTCAAAGGGCTGCACAAACCACAACACAAACCACTACGACATCCTCGGTAGGCCCACATAAGGGCAAGGAAAACTCACACCCAGTGGGACGTCGGTGACAATGAGGACTATGAGAACCTTGGAGAGGACAACATATGTGGGCAACCCCCCCTTCTAGGGGACCGAAAGCAATGGATGTCGAGCATGTCTAACATGATACTGTGAAAAGTTCAGTCCATAGTGGATCCAACAGAGCCGCGAGAGTCCAGTCCAAAGCGGATCCAACACAGCAGCGAGAGTCCCGTCCACAGCGGAGCCAGCAGGAAACCATCCCAAGCGGAGGCGGATCAGCAGCGCAAAGATGTCCCCAACCGATACACAGGCGAGCGGTCTATCCTGGGTCCCGACTCTGGACAGCCAGAACTTCATCCATGGACATCGGACCGGACCCCCTCCACAAGTGAGAGTGGGACATAGGAGAAAAAGAAAAGAAACGGCAGATCAACTGGTCCAAAAAGGGAGTCTATTTGAAGGCTAGAGTATACAAATGAGTTTTAAGATGAGACTTAAATGTTTCTACTGAGGTGGCATCTTGAACTGTTACCGGGAGGGCATTCCAGAGTACTGGAGCCCGAACGGAAAACGCTCTATAGCCCGCAGACTTTTTTTGGGCTCTGGGAATCACTAATGAGCCAGAGTCCTTTGAACGCAGATTTTTTGCCGGGACATATGGTACAATACAATCGGTAAGATAGATGTAACAAACGCATGGAAAAGTCCACTGAAGCGCGTGCCGAGCGCGCGGAAGCTAAGCTAAGACTTAGCAAAGTACATACACAAGGGAATTACTAACGCAACTGTTGCAGAGCAAACAAAACATCCAGACTGAACTTATGTAGCAGGCGGGCTTAAATACAAAACAATAATCACAAACGGGTGTGCGTCAGGAGCCCGTGCAGGAGGAGCAAATTAAGTCGCCATGGTGATAGAAACAAACAAGGAAGTGCTAAAAAAACCCTCAAAAATTCTAAACGATAAACGATTCGTGCAGCGAATCGCAACATTGTGTCATTTATCCTTTTATTATTTTGTCCAAATTATTAAGGACAAGTGGTAGAAAATTGATTATTAATCTACTTCTTCGTTTACTGTTAATATCTGCTTATTTTCTGTTTCAAAATGTTCTATCTACACTCTTGTTAAAATGTAATCACTTATTCTTTTGTTTGATACTTTACATTAGTTTCAGATGATACCACAAATTTGGGTATCAATCGGATACCGAGTACCGTATTTTTCGGACTATAAGTCGCAGTTTTTTTCATAGTTTGGCCGGGGGTGCGACATATATACTCCGGAGCAACTTATGTGTGAAATTATTAACACATTACCGTAAAATCTCAAATAATATTATTTAACTCATTCGCGGAAGAGACGAAGAAAATGTCATCAATCGTCACACACACGTCAACCCACAAGAAATTGGTGGAGGAGGGTCATGGCAGAAGTGCATTGTGGGTCATGGGATGCTAACTGCTATATGCCATATGCTACTGCCGTAGCTATTATAATGGATCATTTAATCGTTGGTGGTAACTTATAAAAACTGAGAAGGGCTGAACAAAAATGGCACCGAAAGGGAAATCATGTACTGCAGATTACAAGCTGGACGTAGTGAAATATGCAGCAGAAAACAACAAGAGGAAGCGATGCATACCTTTGGAGTTGATAGAATTGTTTAGAAGCGACATCGAGGAAGAAGATTTAATGGGATTTATCGATTAAGAGTGACAGATTGTTTGGTAAACGTATAGCATGTTCTACATGTTATAGTTATTTGAATGAGTCTTACCATAATATGTTACGTTAACATACCAGGCACCTTCTCAGTTGGTTATTTATGCGTCATATGATGTACACTTATTCAGACTTTTGTTCACTATTCTTTATTTATTTTAAATTGCCTTTCTATTCTTGGTGTTAAATTTTATCAAATAAATTTCCCCCAAAAATGCGACTTTTACTCCAGTGCGACGTATATGTTTTTTTCCTTCTTTTTTATCCATTTTCGGCCGGTGCGACATATAATCTGGAGCGACATATAATCCGAAAAATACGGTAGTTACAGAATCATACATTGGTCATATTCAAAGTCCTCATGTGTTCAGGGACATATTTCCTGAGTTTATAAACATAATATCAATTAAAAACACAAAACAAAGAAAAACAAAATATTGTGATGTTAAAAAATTTCGATGCAATATCATATTAGTATCGTAGTAGTATCGACTAGATACGCTATTCAATCATCCATAATCAATCAATGTTTATTTATATAGCCCTAGATCACAAATGTCTCAAAGGACTATACAAACCATTACGACTACGACATCCTCTGAAGAACCCGCATAAGGGAAAGGAAAACTCACACCTAGTGGGCAAGGAGAATTCACACCCAGTGGGACGCCAGTGACAATTATGACTATGAGAAACCTTGGAGAGGACCTCAAATGTGGGCAACCCCCTCCTCTAGGGGACCGAAAGCAATGGATGTCGAGCGGGTCTAACATGATACTGTGAAAGTTCAATCCATAGTGGCTCCTAAACAGCCGCGAGAGTTCAGTTCAAGCGGATCCAAGACAGCAGCGAGAGTCCCGTCCACAGGAAACCATCCCAAGCGGAGTCGGATCAGCATCGTAGAGATGTCCACAACCGATACACAGGAGAGCGGTCCATCCTGGGTTCTGCCGAGCGGTCCATCCTGGATCCCGACTCTGGACAGCCAGTACTTCATCCATGGTCATCGGACCGGACCCCCTCCACAAGGGAGGGGGGGACAGAAGAGAAAAAGAAAAGAAGCGGCAGATCAACTGGTGTAAAAATGAGGTCTATTTAAAGGCTAGAGTATACAAATGAGTTTTAGGTGAGACTTAAATGAGGTAGCATCTCGAACTGTTACCGGGAGGGCATTCCAGAGTACTGGAGCCCGAACGGAAAACGCTCTATAGGCCGCAGACTTTTTTCGGGCTTTAGGAATCACTAATAAGCCGGAGTCCTTTGAACGCAGATTTATTGTTCGTCGTATCATTACAGTGGATGTTAGGGGTAGATCCATCAGTGGCGTTTGTTTATACTGTAGAGTCCCGGAAGAGTTGGTGTCATGATCTGGACCACGGATCATGACAGTTTTGGCTTCTTAAAGGAGAACGGCACTTGTTTCTTTCACAATCTCTATGTAAGATAGGAACACATACGTTTTTTAGTTTTTATGCATCTTGATTCGTAAATAAAGGTTAGCAAAAGTCAGCTACTGTAACGATGGATTCAATGGAACTGGCCGATAAAAAACATCCTTTTTATATAAATGCTGTAAATTTATATCTAATATAGTAAAAGACACATTCATAATAACATGTAATATTTACATATTTTGCCCATTTTAAACATAGAGCGGCGTAATATTGTCTTATGTATTACAATATTTGCTTTTCCCTTCAACAACAAGAAACCTGCTACTCACTGCATACTTTCTGAAATTAAAACGATGACTACTTTGGGATTTTTTTTTTTAATAAAGCTTCAAAGGCGGAATAGATCAAATACCATTATACCTCCGTTGTTAACCATCTGGTACAAGCTGTATATTACAATTTACAACGCATGAAAAAGAAAAACATTTGTTTTCTTGTCTCACATAAGGATTTTGAATGATGGACAAAATTCCCCCCAAAAAGTGCAGTTGCCCTTTAAAGGTATAACTGCGAGCTAAACTGAACTATATGTAGCGGTCTGCATTGTGTTTCTGGTCTTCCCGTAATGCCAGCGCTCCGAGTGAGGGCGCGAACCCACGCTGCCCTATTGAGCGGTACGTGTGCTAGCCACTGGGCCAAAAGCTTCAGCCTCTGACCCAGCTGCTAGGACACTTTTTGAAGTTGTCACTCCCGCTGGCCCCCGTTACATAAACAGAGTCTGTATTCATGTTTTACTGTAGCGGACGGTCCTGATTTAGCTTCGGTATGATCGTTTATGTCCCATCCAGTTTGTGAATTATTTTACCACTATGCAATGTTTTTGGACGATAATGATAACAACAATAACAAAGTTAAATACAAATGTTGTTTGAATCAAATTAGGAATGTGCAACACAATTCACATCCCCTTGCAAAAATGCACAATAGTTTATTTATTCCAGTAGCAGCAAACCTTGCATGGATTCTTCACATTCAGGGACGGCGTGGTGCGTTTGGTAGAGTGGCCGTGCCAGCAACCTGAGGGTATTTGGTTCGATCCCCAACTTTTACCAACCGAGTCACGTCCGTTGTGTCAATGAGCAAGACACTTCACCGTTGCTCCTGATGGGTCGTGGTTAGCGCCTTGCATGGCAGCTCCCGCCATCAGTGTGTGAATGTGTGAATGTGGATTTGATTATTAGTAGATTGCACACTACAGTACATATTCCGTACATTTGACCACTAAATGGTAACACCCGAATAAGTTTTTCAACTTTTTTAGGCCGGGGTCCACGTTTATAAATTCATGGTAGCGTTTTGAGTACCTTGAAGGTAGAAAAGCGCTATACAAGTATAACCCATTTACCATTTACCACTCAACCCTTACGTCACAATATCTTCAAAACGTATATTTATCCATTCACGCACACAGCACCAACATTTGGAAATCAGGATGAGGTGTAGTACTCTGTGATTTGGCCTAAAAAATAAAATTATCTGATTTAGAGATTTACAAATTTTTCAAAGAAACCATTGAATACAAATGATGATGATAATTTAAAACAAGTTTTTCTTTTCTTTTTTTTTTTTAAATCAAAAACTAGTAAATTGAAATGACACTGGATACACTACATCTTATTTAATCACTTACGTAAATTTGTATAATGGTATTTTTTAGACCGGATATACATTTTTCTTTTTATGTAATAATTTTCAAATAGCGAAATTAAGAGGTTCCTCTGGGAGGAAATAATTTTGTCTTGAATAATATACTTCTGTAAACAAAACATGTAGCATTGTACATTGCAAGCAAATAAATAATAATCTCTAACATTGTGATTAATCAAGTGATAACCTTGAACTTCTGTCTTGAGTAGAAAACTTATAAACAAAGTTACATGGCAGAAACAAAATAGCATAAATACAAAAAAACAAGTGAAAATCGTGCAAGATGGCACCTAATGGCCATAAGACGTAACTGCACTTTTGGTCCATGTAGTTAAAAATAGTGTTCATGTATGAGATATCTTACATATAGGGCTGCACAATTATGGACAAAATAATAAAGATTTTTTTTTTTTTTTTTTATCAGTATTGAAATCACGATTGGGCTTCACGGTGGGAGAGGGGTCAGTGCGTCTACCTCACAATGCGAAGGTCCTGAGTAGTCCTGGGTTCAATCCCAGGCTCGGGATCTTTCTGTGTGGAGTTTGCATGTCCTCTCCGTGAATGCGTGGGTTCCTCCCACTTCCAAAGACATGCACCTGGGGATAGGTTGATTGGCAACACTAAATGGGCCCTAGTGTGTGAATGTGAGTGTGAATGTTGTCTGTCTATCTGTGTTGGCCCTGCGATGAGGTGGCGACTTATCCAGGGTGTACCCCGCCTTCCGCCAGATTGTAGCTGAGATAGGCACCAGCGCTCCCCGCGATCCCAAAGGCAATAAGCGGTAGAAAATGGATGGATGGAAATCACGATTATTAATCACAATTATTGATTATGTTAAGTAAAACAGTGTTGGGATGTGAAGGGGATGCCATCATGTAATTTGTAATGTCTAATAAAAAGGCTATAAATAAACATTATCCGTAAATTTAAAGAAAAATATTAGTGTTTTTGTTCATTGATAGTATCAAACATGTCAGATTTTCTCTCTACATAATGCCTTTATCTCTATTTCTACATTTTGATAGAGAGAAGTATTCTTTAAAGGCCTACTGAAATGAGATTTTCTTATTTAAACGGGGATAGCAGGTCCATTCTATGTGTCATACTTGATCATTTCGTGAAATTGCCATATTTTTGCTGAAAGGATTTGATAGAGAACATCGATGATAAAGTTCGCAACTTTTGGTCGCTAATAAAACAGCCTTGCCTGTACCGGAAGTAGCAGACGATGTTTGGTGACGTCACGGGTTGTGGAGCTCCTCACATCCTCACATTGTTTACAATCATGGCCACCAGTTGCGAGGGCGATTCGGACCGAGAAAGCGATGATTTCCCTATTAATTGGAGCGAGGATGAAAGATTTGTGGATAAGGAAAGTGAGAGTGAAGGACTATGAAAAAAAAAAAAGAAGAGGGCAGTGGGAGCGTTCAGATGTTATTAGACACATTTACTAGGATAATTCTGGAAAATCCTTTATCTGCTTATTGTGTAACTAGTGTTTTAGTGAGATTATATGGTGGTACCTGTACAACCTGAAAGTCGAAGGGGTGTGGCCACAGGTGTGGTGACCGCCAGTGTCTCCGAGGGAAGCTACGTTTCTCGACGAGGCGAAGGCAGCCGGGCTGAGATTATTTATTTTTTTCTCCCTCCTCCACGGTGTAAGCATCCGGCGGCCGGTGGGAGGAGGCAAGAGAGTCCGCAGCTGTAGGAGGAACAACAACGCAAGCTCTCTGCTCATGTCTACGGTAAGAGCCGACTTATTAGCACCATTTTCTCACCGAAACTTGCCGGTTGACATGTGGTAGGGAACAATGTTCGCTTGACCGCTCTGTTCCATAGTAAAGCTTCACCGTCATCTTTCAGGAATGTAAACAATGAAACACCAGCTGTATTTGTGTTGCTAAAGGAGGCCGAATACACCGCTACCCACCTACATCTTTCTTCTTTGATGTCTCCATTATTAATTGAACAAATTGCAAAAGATTCAGCAACACAGATGTCCAGAATACTGTGTAATTATGGGATTAAAGCAGACGATTTATAGCTGGGATCGGTGCTGGAACAAAATGTCCGCTGCAATCCATGACATCACGCGCACGCGTCATCATACGCGTCATCATACGCGTCATCATACCGCAACGTTTTCAGCAGGATAATTTTTGCGAAATTTAAAATTGCAATTTAGTAAACTAAAAAGGTCTATTGGCATGTGTTGCAATGTTAATATTTCATCATTGATATATAAACTATCAGACTGTGTGGTCGGTAGTAGTGGGTTTCAGTAGGCCTTTAAATTATGTACATGTATACGTTTACATGTACATGCTGTGTCGGACATCATTTATGAGTTTGAGCAGAAATATTTTGTACAGGAATTAACTGTACACCAAAAAATGTTAACATGCTATGTCACATGAATGTTTTTTTAAAGTAATAACATTGTGTAACGGAAAAAACAAAAAAAAACAAGTAATGAAAAACAAACTCAGATAAACAATCTTTGTTTTTTCTCCAACAACAATGTGGTTCAGTCCGACAGTTTACCCAACAAAAATAAACAGGAGTGACACGTCTAATATTTAACAAACAATTTTTGTTGTTCACTGACAACACAGCCTGCGTTCAGTTTGATGAGATGACAAAAATGTTTAGCTAGTATTGATGTTATTGTAACAATGACAACGTTAACATTTAAATACAGGACAATTGAGCATCCCAGTAAACAAAATTAACGACTTTATAAACAAGTTGTGGCAATGTTCCCCACACATCGCTTGCTGCAGGGTAACTCTCACACCCAGCAGCTGACGAAAGGACGCGATGTTGCACTTTCAAAATATGAAACTGCAACATCAAATACTTTTTTCATCAAATACTTATATCCATCCATCCATCCATTTTCTACCGCTTATTCCCTTTTTTGGGGTTGCGGGGGGCGCTGGCGCCTATCTCATCTACAATCGGGCAGAAGGCGGGGTATACCCTGGACAAGTCGCCATATCATCAAATATATTATTTTAGTGCGGGACAAATGTGTTTGTCTCCAATACTGTCCACCCCTGTTGTCATCCAATAACAGCAGCACACTTAAATGCACACCCAGACTCCACGGAAGGAAAAGCGAGTGAAACAAAGCAATTGGCTCCATTTACTGCAAGGGAACATCTCCAGAAAAAATTTCTCGAGCAAAGTCTGAGTAGTTGCCCCCATTTTTTCCCAAGTCTAACAGCACGAGTGCGCATGAGCCGGTGCTACGTCGCTTCCGTTTACAGGAACTAAGCAGTGTTGCCTAAAATGCATTGATAAATGACTGTTTTCTGGTAATTAAAAATGTAAATAGTATTACTAACCGTCAGGAATGAATATATATATATATATATATATGTGTGTACGTGGGCTTCACGGTGGCAGAGGGGTTAGTGCGTCTGCTTCACAATACGAAGGTCCTGCAGTCCTGGGTTCAAATCCAGGCTCGGGATCTTTCTGTGTGGAGTTTGCATGTTCTCCCCGTGAATGCGTGGGTTCCCTCTGGGTACTCCGGCTTCCTCCCACCTCCAAAGACATGCACCTGGGGATAGGTTGATTGGCAACACTAAATTGGCCCTAGTGTGTGAATGTTGTCTGTCTATCTGTGTTGGCCCTGCGATGAGGTGGCGACTTGTCCAGGGTGTACCCCGCCTTCCGCCCGATTGTAGCTGAGATAGGCGCCAGCGCCCCCCGCCACCCCAAAAGGGAATAAGCGGTAGAAAATGGATGGATGGATGGATGTGTGTATGTGTATGTATATATGTATCATACATACATACATAATGTATATATATATATGTATGTATATATATATATATATATATACATAGAGGGGTTAGTGCGTCTGCCTAACAATACGAAGGTCCTGCAGTCCTGGGTTCAATTCCAGGCTGAGGATCTTTCTGTGTGGAGTTTGCATGTCCTCCCCGTGAATGCGCAAGTTCCCTCCGGGTACTCCGGCTTCCTCCCACTTCCAAAGACATGCACCTGGGGATAGGTTGATTGGCAACACTAAATTGGCCCTAGTGTGTGAATGTGAGTGTGAATTTTGTCTGTCTATCTGTGTTGGCCCTGCGATGAGGTGGCGACTTGTCCAGGGTGTACCCCGCCTTCCGCCCGATTGCAACTGAGATAGGCGCCAGCGCCCCCTGCGACCCCTAAGGGGAATAAGCGGTAGAAAATGGATGTATGTATATATACATATGTATATATATATATATAAATATATATATATATATGTTTACAGTGGGGCAAAAAAGTATTTAGTCAGCCACCCATTGTGCAAGTTCTCCCACTCAAAATGATGATGTCACAACTGGGCTTGGACTTGGATTGTTTCTTCGACGCAGATGAGGATCAGCACGAGCGAGGCGTGGGCGTGAGTATGTGACATTTTTTTAATAAACAAACAACAAAAAGCGCTCACAATGGAGGTACAAAATTTGGCTACACAGTACAAACGTGAAACAAAAACACCTGCTCGATGGCATGAAATGATGGACATAAACTAAAGGACTTCGCACAAAAACAATTGGCTATGAACTATAAACAAAGACTTACTTGGACAAAATGAACAGCGTAGCAAGGCATGAAGCAGATAAACGAGGGCGTGAAGGAGGTTCAGCATGGGTAGCGTGTGTGAAGATCCCAGAATGAAGACAAGAAAAAGAGTGACTTAAGTAGCTTTGATAATTAGTGAAAACAGGTGTGAGGCTGAGGACAGGGACGTGACATGACAGGTGAAAACTAATGAGTTGGCATGGAGACAAAAACAAACCAGGTTAGTGCCAAGACAGAACTTAAATGTCCAAAAAACTAAACATAACCTGACCAAAACAAAAACATAAACTTACAGGCGTGACAGATGACAGAGGTCTAATTTTCACCATAAATACACCTTAACTGTTAGAGACAGAATGTGAAAAAAGAATCCAGGAATTCACATTGTAGGAAATTTAAGAATTTATTTGTAAATTATGGTGGAAAATAAGTATTTGGTCAACTATTCAAAGCTCTCACTGATGGAAGAAGGTTTTGGCTCAAAATCTCACGATACATGGCCTCATTCATTCTTTTTCTAACACGGATCAGTCGTCCTGTCCCCTTAGCAGAAAAACAGTCCCAAAGCATGATTTTTCCACCCCCATGCTTCACAGTAGGTGTGGTGTTCTTGGGATGCAACTCAGTATTCTTCTTCCTCCAAACACGACGAGTTGAGTTTATACCAAAATGGATACATGGATGATACAGCAGAGGATTGGGAGAATGTCATGTGGTCAGATGAAACCAAAATAATACTTTTTGGCCAAAAGAGAAATATTAAAACTTATTTTATTTAAATACTTTGTTTTGGAACGTCTCATGGTTAAGCCACCTGGTGGCAGGTGAGAACTGCCTCACTTGCCTCCCTTGACAGCACGTCACTGTTCAAGACTTACGGTCATTTGAAAACATCACTGCACATCATAACGGCAGCTACAGTTTCAATCTTAAAGATTTAAAATAATTATTTGGGAAATGCCCGGCGGGCCGGGTTGAAAGGCTTATATGGGCCTCCGCATGTGGCCTCCGGGCCTTAATTTGACCAGGTTTGGGTTAGAGGCACAAAAATTAACGGTTGTACACCGAGAAACACACAAAGACATATTTGGTGCGAATGAAAAGTTTGCAGAGTGTATTAAAGGCCAACTGAAATGAGATTTTCTTTTTTAAACAGGGATAGCAGGTCCCTTCTATGAGTCATACTTGATAATTTTGCGATATTGCCATATTTTTGCTGAAAGGATTTAGTAGAGAACATCCACGATAAAGTTCGCAACTTTTGGTTGCTAATAAAAAAGCCTTGCCTTTACCGGAAGTAGCAGACGATGTGCGCGTGACGTCACGGGTTGTGGAGCTCCTCACATCCTTACATTGTTTACAATCATGGCCACCAGCAGCGACGATTTCCCCATTAATTTGAGCGAGGATGAAAGATTCGTGGATGAGGATAGTGAGAGTGAAGGACTAGAAAAAAAAAAGACAGGGCAGTGGAAGCGATGCAGATGTTATTAGACACTTTTACTAGGATAATTCTGGAAAATCCCTTATCTTCTTATTGTGTTACTAGTGTTGTAGTGAGATTATATAGTCATACCTGAACGTCGGAGGGGTGAGGCCACGGGTGTGGTGACCGCCAGTGTCTCTGAGGGAAGCCACGTTTCTCGACAAGGCGAAGCGAAGGCAGCCGGTCGGGCCGGGCTGAGCTTTTTCCCCCTCTCCTTCACGGTGGAAGCATTCCACGTTCAGGGGCGGCCGGTCGGAGGAGGCAAGACAGTCCGCATGTGCCTCTTTGACAGGTGCACGATGAACGACGCAAGCTCCGCTCATGTCTCCGGTAAGAGCCGACTTATTACCACAATTTTTTCACTGAAACCTGCCGGTTGACATGTGGTCGGGAACCATGTTCGCTTGACCGCTCTGTTCCATAGTAAAGCTTCACCTTCGGGAATGTAAACAAGGAAACACCGGCTGTGTTTGTGTGGCTAAAGGCAGCTGCAATACACCGCTTCCTACCTACATCTTTCTTCTTTGTAGTCTCCAGTATTAATTGAACAAATTGCAAAATATTCAGCAACATGATGTCCAGAATACTGTGTAATTATGCGATTAAAGTAGACTACTTATAGCCGGGATCAGCCTGGAAAAAAATGTCCGCTACAATCCGAGACGTCACGCGCACACGTCATCATACCGATGTTTTCAACAGGATACTTTGCGCGAAATTTAAAATTGCAATTTAGTAAACTAAAAATAAATACGTATAAAACCAATGTAAAAACAATATAACATAAATCTGATTAAAAACGATTTTAAAGAGCTACTGAAACCCACTACTATCGACCACGCAGTCTGATAGTCTATACATCAATGATGAAATATTAACATTGCAACACATGCCAATACGGCCTTTTTAGTTTACTAAATTGCAATTTTAAATTTCCCGGGAGTTTCTTGTTGAAATCGTCACCGAATGAGTACGTATACGCGTGACGTCACAGACTGTAAGGAAATATTAACGCTGCGCACACACACAGCTAAAAGTCGTCTGCTTTAACCGCATAATTACACAGTATTTTGGACATCTGTGTTGCTGAATATTTTGCAATTTGTTCAATTAAAATTGAGAAGTCAAAGTAGAAAGATGGATTTGGGAAGCTTTAGCCTTTAGCCACACAAACACACGGTGATTCCTTGTGTAAAATTCCCGGAGGTGAAGCTTTACTATGGATCAGAGCAGGCAAGCGAACATGGATCCCGACCAAATGTCAACCAGCAGTTTTAGGTGAGAAAATTGTGGTAAAAAGTCGCCACTTACAGCTGCCGTCGACTTCCCTCAGACACTCGTGGATACACCCGTCCGACTATCAGGTACTATTAAACTCACTAAAACACTAGCAACACAATAGAAAGATAAGGGATGTCCCAGAATTATCCTAGTTAATGTCTCTAAAAACATCGGACTCCGTCCCAATGCAATCGCGTTTTTTTTTTTTTTACTTTTTTTTTTTTTTTTTCTACTCGTCTCTATCAATATCCTTAAACCCGAATCTTTCATCCTTGCACAAATTAATGGGGAAATTGACGTTTTCTCCGTCCGAATAGCTCTTTTTTGTGGAGGTGTCAGGCTTTCCCCTGACAGTTTGTCTATGTTTTAGTTTTTTCCTCTGCATTTGTCTGTGTCCTCTGTTTAGTATCTCCTGTCTTTAGTTCCTGTCAAGTGCTCTTATTTTGTCAGCTTCCTGTCTTGTTCCCTGAGTGCTGTGTTCCTCCTCAGCTGCGGCTGAATTGCACCTACCACACCTGTTGCCTATCAGCCTGCTCCTATTTGTACCTGCTTTGTCTTGTCAGTTGTTGGATCATTGTATTGTCTTGTCGATGTCACGTCTAGTCGTTCTGGTGATGTGTTATTTCTCCTGTCGTACCTTGTCTTTGCAGCGTAGCGGTAAGCTATATTCAGTTGATGTTTGTAAGTTACTGTTTTTTGTTCCCTGCTTCCGTTTTATTTTTCATTTTACAAGTACGACTTCTGTTTGCCTGTTCGCTACCCGCTAGCTTCCAGGCTAAGCTCCTGTTCGTTATTTTCTAGCTCCCAGGCTAGCTCCATTTGTTTGATTATCCGCCTTGTGCGCGCTTTGTGTTTGTACCCTTTTGGTTCTGTTTTTGTCTTAGTATTTAATTAAATCATGTTTTCACATTCCATGCCTGCCTCCATCTCTGCATCTTGGTGTTCGTCACCAAATAACTCTGACAGAACGATCTAGCCACTGACACAACACAAAGCATGTACAAATAGGAGGGGGCTGATTGGCAACGGGTGTGGCCATGTGCCAATCAGCCGCAGCTGAGGAGGAACACAGCACTCAGCGAACAAGACAGGAAGCTGACAAAATAAGAGCACTACACAGGAAATAAAGACAGGAGATACTAAACAGAGGAAAAAACTAAAACATAGACAAACTGTCAGGGGAAAGCCTGACAGGAGGCTCCCATTAAAATCAATGTGAGGACGTGAGGAGCCATCAACGGGTGACGTCATCGTCTGCTACTTCCGGCAAAGGCAGGGCTTTTCTGTTAGCGACCAAAAGTTGCGAACTTTATTGTCGATGTTCTCTACTAAATCCTTTCAGCAAAAATATGGCAATATCGCAAAATGATCAAGTATGACACATAGAATGGACCTGCTATCCCCGTTCAAATAAGAAAATCTCATTTCAGTAGGCCTTTAAAGACCATCATAGGTCCACAGACAGAATCTTGTTTATGGCCGCACAAGGGCCGGATCATTTTCAGTTCCCACCATTTTGTTGCCGTTTTTAATGCTTATAATCCACAGAAAGTCCCAGGAAGCGCTTGACTCGGCCGCCACTCTACAAAAGTAATTACATTCCTCTGTATAATGCAATACTAATGAATACGCGCGCGAAACCAATTGTCTGTAAATGTGTATTAACAATCAAAATGTAGGTTTGAGTTGGTGTGCGGCGTCTGGATGCACTCTGACAGACGGGGTGGAGGAAGAGGGAGGGGTTTGTGCGACGGCGATGGGCAGAGAGACACCGGGAAGAAGACGAGCACATGAGCGAGAAAGAGATGGCTGAGTGGCCAGAGGGCAGTGTGCATTAGAGTAAGAGCCTGATTGGCTCTGACCTTCCTCCCAGCCAGCTGTCAGCCTCTTAGATACACACACACACACACACACACACACACACACACACACACACACACACACACACACACACACACACACAGCCTGTTACGGCCCTGCAGGCTCTGATTACCATATCAGCGCAGTCGCATTTGCATAAATCCCAGCACTCTTAATTAGGCTTCATCTCTCTCTTCCTCTCTTTACCTCACTCTCATTTTCCACTCTTTTTTCCGACACTTTTTCTCGCCAGCGCTTCCTCCGTTCGCTCGCAGAGACGAGCCGGGGTTTAGGGTTAGAATTAGCAGATAGGAGGGTCCATAACTCCCAATTAGTTTAGTGCTGATTAGCCTAATGACAATTTCACTTCATCAACATGTATTGGAACAGTGTCTTTTTTTTTTTTTTACAGTACCGTTATTCACATTAAAAAGATAGATGAGGACTTCCCTCTTTCAGCTTCTCCCTTTCTCCACTTTAGCACCCCTGTGCACAAGCAGAGGCTGCGGGCGTTCACGTTATCGGGTTGTCCAGCCATTCCTCCGCCTGTCCGTCCCATTCTTGCCAACGCGTATCTTCCGACCACCCGAAGGGATTTTTGCCCAAATTTGACACAAACTCTCACTTGTGACCCGCTGATGAACTAAATAGATTTTAGTGGTCAAAGGTGAGAAGTCAAGGTCTCCGTGGCCTCGCATTCTACACCAGAAGGGAATTTTATTACACTGTATCTGGCACTGTAATGGAATTTGGACTCCAATATCAACTGTTAGAGGTCAAAGTGACTGCATGACCTTTCAAAATAATTTGTTTTGGCTGAAATCATTCAACAAGTAATCATATGGATACACAGAATGTTAGGACAATTTATGTCTGCAAGTGCAAAGGTCAACCGGACAGTGACCATGTTGTGTTGTGGGTGTGAAGATGAACTTGGTGAATAATCCGTACAAAAACACAATTTGACTACATCTTGAAATGTTTTAACAGATCTAAAGGGGAATTACATCTTATTATTATTGTTATTCAACTTTTGCCTGTCATTCACAATCCTTTTGTAAGACAAACACACTTATGTTTTCCTTTTTTTTTTTAAAGGCCTACTGAAATGAGATTTTCTTATTTAAACAGGGATAGCAGGTCCATTCTATGTGTCATACTTGATCATTTCGCGATATTGCCATATTTTTGCTGAAAGGATTTAGTAGAGAACATCGACAACAAAGTTCGCAATTTTTGGTAGCTAACAGAAGTTGCCTTAACCGGAAGTCGCAGACGATAACATCACCCGTTAATGGTTCCTCACATCCTCTCATTGTTTTTAATGGGAGCCTCCAAGAAAAAGAGCTATTCGGACCGAGAAAACGACAATTTCCCCATTAATTTGAGCGAGGATGAAAGATTCGTGTTTGAGGATATTGATAGCGACGGACTAGAAAAAAAAAAACGCGATTGCATTGGGATGGATTCAAATGTTTTTAGACACATTTACTAGGATAATTCTGGGAAATCCCTTATCTTTCTATTGTGTTGCTTGTGTTTTAGTGAGTTTAATAGTACCTGATAGTCGGAAGGGTGTATCCACGGGTGTGTTGACGCCAGTGTCTGATGGAAGTTGACGGCAGCTGTACGGACGGCACAAGCTCAGCTGATCCCCGGTAAGAGGCGACTTTTTACCACAATTTTCTCACTGAAAACTGCTGGTTGACAAGTGGTCAGGATCCATGTCGGTTGACCGCTCTAATCCATTGTAATGTTTCACCTCCGGGAATTTTAAACAATGAATCACCGTGTGTTTTTGTGGTTAAAGGCTAAAGCTTCCCAACTCCATCTTTCTACTTTACTTCTCCATTATTAATTGAACAAATTGCAAAAGATTCAGCAACACAGATGTGCAAAATACTGTGTAATTATGCGAATAAAGCAGACTACTTTTAGCTGTGTGTGTGCGCAGTGCTAATATTTCTTAACAGTCCGTGACGTCACGCGTACACGTCAGCATTCTGCGACATTTTCAAAGGGGCACTGCGCGGGAAATTTATAATTGCAATTTAGTAAACTAAAAAGGCCGTATTGGCATGTGTTGCAATGTTAATATTTCATCATTGATATACAAACTATCAGACTGCGTGGTCGGTAGTAGTGGGTTTCAGTAGGCCTTTAATGCATTCTAATTCGTAAAATACAGCAAGTATGAGATGGATAACAATTCTGCTATTCAACTATTTTATTCTTAATGTCCTCTATAATCCGTTTACAATACCCCATTTACATGTTGTAACCAGAATATTAACCAAGTATTAGCAATATTGCTATTGTAAGCGTTAACGCAGACAAACATTTTTTACACCTTTTTTTATTTTATTATTATTATTTTTTTTCTTTGTCATGAAAAAAGGATGTTTTGGTCATAAAAAAGGGAGGTTTTTGTGGTTGGTGCATTAATTGGAAGTGTATATTGTGTTTTTTATGTTGATTTAATAAAAAAAATAAAATAATAATAATAATTTATTATATTTATTTTAATTTTATTTTTTTTGATAAAAATGAATAAAAAATTATTTTGCGGCCCAGTGGTTGGGGACCACTGTTTTACACTATCTTGCTTATGCTGCTACATTGACATTTTGAGCCGGTGAGGTGCTGCATCGCCTCTGAGTTGACGAAAGTTTATTGCAGTTTATAAATCATGCTTCTCACCTGTATAGTGGACGGTTGTTTACATAAATAAACTAAGAAGTTGGTCAACTTTAAAAACTATCTTACACCCGGAGATGTTAAGTTGCCGTATTTCCTTGAATTGCCGCCGGGGCGCTAATTAATTTGAAAACTCTTCTCATTCCTGCGCTTACCAAAGGCATGCAGTAAAAGTAAGCATGCGCTAATTATTTTAAAACCTCTTCTCACTGCGGCACTTACCAAAGGCATGCAGTAAAAATTTGAGTGTGATGTAAGCTTGGACCTTAAATCCTACTGAATAGCTCTTAATCTTCTTCCCTTTATGCGATTTCAAATTACCGGTATTGAAATTAGCCTCCTTTATTTTGAAAATGATGACAGGGGAAGTGTCACTCGTGACGTCACGAGTTTGACCAGGCGGTAATACTAAGCATGCGCTAATTATTTTGCGAAGCGAGTTTGACTCGGCAGTAATTGAAGGCAGGCGCATACTATATGCCCTGCGGCAATTCAAGGAAATACACTAAGTTAAAGTACCACTGATAGTCACACACACTAGGTGTGTTCCACCCTCTGGGAGGTGAGGGGGAGCAGTGAGCAG
Organism: Nerophis ophidion; assembly: GCF_033978795.1. Classification (NCBI taxonomy): domain Eukaryota; kingdom Metazoa; phylum Chordata; class Actinopteri; order Syngnathiformes; family Syngnathidae; genus Nerophis; species Nerophis ophidion. Next base: position 25,143,524 of record NC_084634.1, read on the forward strand.
CAGCGGTGGCATCGCCCGGGAATCATTTTTGGTGATTTAACCCCCAATTCCAACACTTGATGCTGTGTGCCAAGCAGGGAGGTAATGGGTCCCATTTTTATAGTCATTGGTTTAACTCGGCCGGGGTTTGAACTCACGACCTACCGATCTCAAGGCGGACACTCTAGCGAGAAAGACACTTGTTTACGGCAACTGTTTTTTAACCCTTTGTAAGGATTGTGATTAATTCTTCATCAAAACAGGAATATATGAACATTGCATCAGTTGACATCCCAGTGAAAGCAGACATTGTACATTAAGTGATTGTTTAATTATGTTTGTAGTTGTTATATCTTGTTTAGCACTCAGCAACACTGCTACATGGTGCTTAGTGTTTCACTAAAGCTGCATCTGTTTAGGACACAACTTCTAAAACGTTTAGCTCATCCTCCATATATTCAGGCTCAAAAATTTTAGGTCTGGATCACCATCTGTCCCAAAGTAGTCCTTATTGTCTCTAACAAAGTCTGCCGTGATTATTAATGATGTTGTTGTTGAAGGAAAAAGCAATCGTAGTGATGCGTCTGTAAAATCATTGCTCTGCCTTATGCTGTACAAAGATGTTGAAGATGTTCTACGAGTCGGTGGTGGCGGGCGCCTTCTTGTACGCCGTGGCTTGCTGGGGCAGCGGGCTGAGAGTGAGGGACACAAACAGACTGGACAAGTTGGTAGAGAAGGCCAGTAACGTGGTGGGAGTGGAGCTGGACTCTCTGGCGGTGGTGTCAGAGAGGAGAAGTCTAGCAAAACTCCTAGCCATTATGGACATCACCTCCCACCCACTACACTCGGACCTTGCGGAGAGAATGAGCACGTTCAGTGGAAGGCTCGGACTCTCTAAATGTAACACGGAACGACACAGGAGGTCTTTCATACCGACAGCCATCAGACTGTATAATGTATATGTTCCTTGACTGCACTTAAATGTAGAATATATGTAGAATATGTTTATACCATTCATATATTATATATATCTGTTATATATTATTTATTATTATTATTGTCTATTGTGAGCGAACTGTGGTGCTGAATTTCCCCCAGGGATCAATAAAGTACTTTCTATTCTATTCTATTCTATTCTATTAATACATAAATAATACATATTATTATGATTCTGCTTGTTACTTTATTACATATATACTTACAGCATGTATATAAAACTTTTTTTTATAGCGCTTTATAAGCAAAATATAGGGATGACCATTGGCTACATTGTTAGCTGACTTTTGATATTGTTTATTTACGAGTTAGAATGCATTTAAAAAAAGAAACTTACAGTATGTGTTCTTGTCTTAAATAAGGTTTGGGAATTATAGACTCAACTGCCAAAAATGTGCAGTTCTCCTTTAACTTTGTGCGTAGTGTAATAATTAGTGAAAAGTGTCTCCTTTTTTTTAATAAGTGTCCAACAGCTTACCTTAGTATATTGTAGATTTTAATACATTCATCCATTCATCCTTTTTTCCTTTTGGGGTTGCGGGGTTTGCTGGAGCCTATCTCAGCTGCATTCAGGCAGAAACTTAAAATATTCACGCTGGTCAAAAAGATAATTTTCTTTTAAAAGAAGTATTTTTTTTACTTTGATTTCAGGTATTTAATCTTCCAAATAACTGCTGTTGATTTAAAAAATGTTTAGGTTCACTAATCGTAATTTTCAGGGTTTTAAGATGCAATGAACGCGTCCATCTTGAGACTACTACCAGTTATGTTAGAACTACAAGTTACAACCCCTGGCAAACATTATGGAATCATCAGTTGTTTAAATTTGTAGAAAAAAACAAAAGATAACAGACATGACACAAAACTACAGTCATTTCAAATGACAGTTTTCTGGGTTAAAGAAATACTAAAAGAAATCAAGAAAATATATTTTTTAAATCAAGCTGAGTGGAAACATTATAAAATCACTCCATTTTGGTTTAAAAAATTAAGAAATCATGAATAACAAAAAAAATAAAACACTCCAACACATAGGGGTGTAATGGTACACAAAAATTTCGGTTTGGTACGTACCTCGGTTTAGAGGTCACGGTTCGGTTCATTTTCGGTACAATAAGAAAATCAACAAAATTTAAATTTTGGGGTTATTTATTTACCAAATTTGTAAACAATGGCTTTATCCTTTTAACATTGGGAACACTGTAATAATTCTGCCCACGTTAATCCACATTAAACTGCCTCAAGTTGTTGCTTTGATTAAATAAAATGAAAAAACCTTTCTTCTACATTTAAAAAGTGCAACCTTAAACTGTTTCTATTGAAACGGTTTAATGTCAACTCATCATGCTTAATTTATTACAGCATTTGGTAAGCCTGTAGTTTACTTTTATTATGTAAATGTTGTATTTTTATCAACATGTGATAGCATGGACCCTGCTATTCAAAACTAGGCTGCTACATTACTAATGATTCATGTGACTATAGCTGAAAAATAGTACAATTGCAATAGGAGAGGCTATTCATCCCTAAACACAATGGAGTTCAATGAAATAACAGACAGACAGGGCTTTGCTGCCCCTTAAACACGCACGCACACACACACTCACACACACACACACACAGAAAAATGAGCTAACGTTACGCTAAAAGCTAATTAGCCTTCATCTCAAGCCAGAACTGTGAGCGAGCTGAGCTGCAGTTTAAGTTTCTAGAAGGTCAGCGGGCTCATAGTGATGTTTGTAATAGTTGTGACTGGGAAGTGTTTAGTATAATTTGGGTATAGTCCGCTCCTCCCCTGCTAGACGAATATCTGCTCGACACTAAAGCATTGACTACATCCTTCTGAAGTCCGAATACGCACTGCTGATTGGCTTTGTATGTAACCAATCAGATTGTTGTGTGGGCAGGACAATGAGGCAGAGACAGAGGCAGAAAGCAGAGCAGCTTGTGAAGACTTCTGCTTCCGAACTTGTTCGGTACGCCTGCGTGCCGAACCGAAACCCCCTGTACCGAAATGGTTCGATACAAATACACGTACCGTTACACCCCTACCAACACACCAATAGTACTTTGTTGCACCACCTCGGACTTTTATATGAATTTGCAGTCTCTGGATGGCATGGACCTAACACTCTTTATCAATCTTGCTCCAACTTCATCTCATTGTTGTTGTCAGATCAGCTGTGCAGATTGGAGTCTTGTCATGGACCATTTTTTTTCATCTCCACCACACATTAAGATCTGGACTATTGCTCTGTTCTCAATGGGTCGAGCCGCCATTTTGACTTTCTCGAAGAAAAATTCCCTATGATTGGGTTGTTTTTGGCTCTATGAACCCATTCAAATCGTGAGAAGAACAAACATTTTTTCAGAGTCGCTTGAGAGCTTTTACCAAAGCCAGCAATTATAAATGAAACTTTCAATGAAATGCAACTCTGAGCAAAAACGATACATATTCATCCGAGAGAGTCTTGATGCCAATGTAGACCGCCATACTTTTGCAAGTTTGTATCTGTCAATATAGTTCGTCATGTCTGGAAATGAGACCAACGGATATTTGATAAAGTATCGGGATCTATTTCATTGCATAGTTTGATTTTTTTTGCTCGTATCTGCTTTTTGCAGGAAGATCGAGGCTTCTTGTGTACTCACATAGTCCACACGGTGCTTGCTGTACAACAGCCATCTCGGTCGGCTAGGTTGACCACCACTGTTTTTCAATTCCGGGAAAAAGTCAATTGTCAGAATAAAAGCAATTTGCAGGCAATGTCATTGACCGTATGGATCTTTCTTCAATTAAGTCTTTACACTTTTTGCTTAATGGCAAGATACGTTATCATCTTGAAAATGATGTTATTACCCCGAATCATCCTTTCCCTTGATGGAATGTGTTCAAAATGTCAAAGTAAACTTGTGCATTTATTGAATATGTAATGACAGCCATTTCCCCGGTGCCATTATCTGACATGCAGCCCTATATCATCAATGACTTTGGAAATGTGCATGTTTTCTTCAGGCAGTCGTCTTCATAAATGTCATTAAAACGACAGCAAGGCATCATAACCTTGCCCAATGCAGATTTGTAATTCATCATTGAACATGACTTTCATCCAGCCATCCATAGTCCATGATTGATTTTTCTTAGCCCATTGGAACCTTGTTTTTTAATGTTTAGATGCTTTCGTTGAGTTTTTCTGAATTTATGTCCCATTTCCTTTTGGTGGTTTCTTACAGTTCTGTCAGAGTCAGTTACCACCCATTTGTTCTCTATTTGTTATTCTGTGCATTTTCTGTTTTCAAAGCATAATGCTTCAAGTTGTCTGTCTTGACACTTTGATGTTTTCCTTGGTCTACTAGTATGCTTGCCTTTTACAACCTTGCCATGTTGTAAATGATCCAGTTTTTAGAAACAGCCGAGTGTGAACAATCAACATATTCTGTTGATTTACCTTCTTGAAGAAGTTTGATAATCCTCTACTTTGTTTCAATCGCCGTCTCTGGTTTTGGAAAAACGATTCGTGTCAATCCACCTGATGCAACAGCTTTCCAAGGTGAAAACACTCCTTTTAAACTGCAGATTAATGAACAGATTTAAATAGCTTTGGAAATGAATATAATAATAATGAAACTGATGTAGGGCTGGGCGATATATCGATATATCACGGGTTTGTCTCTGTGCGATATAGAAAAAGACTATCGTGATATTCGAGTATACATTCTCACACAGTTGCTTTTAGCTGCCGGCATTACACCGCATTCGTTTCCCACTCTTTCTTGCTTCTGCTTCTCACAGAGACGTAAACCAAGCGCACCTTTTTACATACATCATGCATGTAACGTCACATTCTCCCGTAGAGTAGAAAGGTAGCGACATGGTAACGTTAGCTGTGATGTCTGGTAACAAACGGAGGAAGAATTATTTACCAAGAAAAACAGCAGGGGATCCCTCATCCGGCGGTGGTTTTGCTTCAAGCGGGAATATGTTCAACATTTATGCGTAAAAAGCGTTGCTACAAAATGTAGCAACACTGCTAATGTAGCATAATTTGAAAAGTCAACCGCTAGACAATGAGAAGTGCTTGAACCTCCAACATCTCCGGCCGGTGCCACACCAACAAAATGCCGAAATAATTATTTCCAGATCAACACCGTATGAACGTCCGCAGGAACCTATTATGCAGCTCCTATTCATTTGAAAGTTATTGAAATATATTTTCTGACATCATGCACAGAAGTGCACTTTATTTGTTTTTAGATATTGTAGTGGCGTTCTGTATAAAAAGTACACTTTAATTTAGTGTCGTTTTAATATGTCATCTTGGTGACATCATGCACAAAAGTGCACTTAAAGCTTGTTTTAAAATGTCTCTGACAATCTTACACTTTCTTTTTTGGAAATGACATGAATGTTTGTGCCACTGCCTAATAACTCTTTAATAAAGACAGTTTTGGTAAATTGACTTAGTTGTGATTTCCCTCTCTGCATGAAAGTTTAAAAGTAGCATATATTAATGCAGTATGAAGAAGAATGTTTTAAAGTAGACACATAGAATCATCATACTGCTGTGATTATATACATCAAGTTTTCATTCAAGTCAAAGGCAAAATATCGAAATGTATATTGTGTATTGTGACATGGCCTAAAAATATTGAGATATTAATAAAAGGCCATATCGCCCAGCCCTAAACTGATGCTGACTACCACACTTTATATTCTTGGTTTCTTTTTTGTATATTTTTTTCAAAAGCTAGAAAGTTGCCAAACTAAACTAATTGCCAGTTCAGTTCAGGTATTCTGGGCCATTGCTTTGGAACTGTTCCCATGCCTGATACACAAAAGTTAGTTTTACATGATTATATTTTGCAAACAAAGGCATAGTGTCTTAGGTAGGGGTGTAACGGTACTTGTATTTGTATTGAACCGTTTTGGTACGGGGGTTTCGATTCGGTTGGGAGGTGTACCGAACGACACGGCCATATAAGTAGCGCACCGCACGTTGTGTAAACAGTGCACACCGAGGCACCATGAATTGATTTACGTGGACCCCGACTCAAACAAGTTGAAAAACGTATTTGTGTGTTGTATGGAATATGTACTGTATTGTGCAATCTACTAATAAAAGTTTCAATCAATCAAAAAAACAACACACGGCCTGCTAGCAACGACTGGGCTATGATTGACTGAGCACACCTCCTCTTTTCACCGGACATGTCCTCTTTAGCAGGGCTGTCCGGGTGGGGTTTCTTAAATGCCTCAAATGTCCGGCATTTTAAGTTAGGGTTGCGTGTATTTTCAATGTACGTTCAGGGTTAAGAAGGGGTTGAAAAAAAAAAAGTGGTGCACGCAGTGTTAACATTCGTGAGGGAGGGGCAGAGACAGAGAGCGAGAGAGTTATGATAAACGCGCATGCGTCGCCAGGCTCTGCTTTTTATCCTTTGATTAATCAGATTACATTTTTTATTATCTATACCAGGGGTGTCAAAAGTGTGCCCCGGAGGCTATTTGCAACACACAGCTAATGTTTTAAAGGTCCACGGCACATTCTAAAAAATACTATTAAAATAAACAAAAACATAATTAAAAGTGAAATAAAAAAAAGCTTAAAGGCTAAATGTAATTTAGAATAAGTTGCAATGTTGACTAATAAAACAAAGCTGTTTTTTTTTCTTTCAAACTGTCATTGCTCAAAACATAATATTGAATCAAAATCAATGTTATTATGAATTATTGACCTAGCCAAGTTTATGATTACTTCACGTCAAATATTCCACTAAGAAAAATATTATGGGTGGAAGATTTAGCAAATTTGTTAAATAAATAATCAAAAAATTAATATTTAGTTTTTTTCTTACTGTACCGAAAATGAACCGAACCGTGACCTCTGAACCGAGCTATGTACCGAACTGAAATTTTTGTGTACCGTTACACCCGTAGTCTTAGGTTGAAGCACAAAAGAAGACGTTAGTCTTATTCATCTTTCTGGGCCTGAGGCAAGTCTGATCTATGAACCTCTAGTGTGAGTCAAAGGCTGTGTTACATTGTCAAATCACCCGAAAGCCGGTAAAAAGTGACATGGACTTTGGAAGCAAGTCGGTCCAAAAGACTCTTTGCTGCATTTGCATGTTTTTTTTGTTTTCTTTTTTTTTTTTAACAAAGATTTACAACCAGATGGTTTTTAGGGGTTCTGAGTGGTACCAGAGGGCGCTCTGGGAGACTGTTGAACCAAAAACACTGAATTGGACGTGTGTACGCCATATGTGTGTGTGTTGTCAGAGGGAGGTGGGTAGGGGGGGTTAAACACAGCTATATTCTGTAGATAACAGGATTAGCTGGGAAGCGGATAATAAGTTAGCATTTCCTGCCTGCGGCGCGCTCTCCTCTCCTCTCTTTAATCCTACAGCTTTGATGTCCCTGCTCCCATCAGGTATCTGGGCTGCTCTGGCCTCGGGGCCTCGGGGCCTCCAAATGCTCAGACACTGACTTGTGTGTGGATGTGGGTGTGGTTGTCTGCCTGGTTTTATGTTTGTATGTGTTCAGCGTCCTCATTAGTTCTGCCCCTTTTCTAAAGTTGGCTGCTCGGGTTGAAATCTGCTGTTCGGCCTCTCTGCCAGAGATCTGCTTACTGTTTACAACCTGTTTTTTTTTTTTTCTGTTTGGGTCTGACCCTGGCAGAAAAAAAAAACTGCTGATGAAGCATCCTCCTAAGCAGTTAAAGGGGGGCAATACTAATAAAACAGCATGAAGAAGTTCTGCAAAAAAGTAAGAGCAGATTTTTCATGGTTAAGAATTTAAGAAGGAGCATGATCTCATATGAGCTACAGTGAACATAATAAAACCGAGAATATAGTTGTAACATTTGATGAATTAAGTACAAATAACACAAATACAGTAGGGATGTCCGATATTGCCGATATCCGATATTCCGATATTGTCCAACTCTTAATTACCGATACCTATATCAACCGATACGGATATATACAGTCGTGGAATTAACACAGTATTATGGCTGATTTTGTTGTGATGCCCCGCTGGATGCATTAAACCAGGGGCGCTCACACTTTTTCTGCAGGTGAGCTACTTTTCAATTGACCAAGTCAGGGAGATCTACCTCATTCCTATTTATAATGTATATTTATTTATTTATGAAAAATACATTTTTGTTAACAAGTTAATGGTGTTTAATGATAACACAAGCATGTTTAACACACACAGATTCCTTTCTTTCATGAAGACAAGAATATAAGTTGGTGTATTACCTGATTCTGATGACTTGCATTGATTGGAATCAGACAGTATAGTGCTGATAACGTCCACATTTTCAAATGGAGGAAAACAAAAAAGTCCTCCTTTCTGTCCAATACCACATGAAAGTGGTTGGATTTGGCATCTCATTTGTCCAACTTGCATACTCGTTTTCAAACACTTTGTTATGAGAGTAGCATATGTGTGTGGCCCTTTAATGTCTGGCAGCAGGTGAGTGACGTCAGTGAGTGTGCGGGTGGGCAAGCAAGTGAGAAAGCGGTCGCTGAGGGCGGGGGAGAAATACATTGGCATCAAACTCCGTAGCTTGCTAGCTTGTGCACGCTAGCTTTCTGAGACTCTTATTTTGTTAGCACAGGCAGGATGAAACAGGTCTTTTATGGTGAAGACAGGAAATGTGCAGTCGGTCTTTAGAGTTTTGACAGTAGGTGAGGAGTCTCTAGAAATAAAATGTGTTTCTCTGCGTCCGCCCTGTTAGTGATTTTTTTCTTAAATATGAGCTTGCAGCAGCCAGCGTCATCTCACAAGATCCTCGGGTGCCGAGAATGTCAAACAACTGACGAAAGTGAAGTCTTGCTATGATTGAGGATTGCTCATTTTTATGTCTATTTTTTAATGCCTGGCTTGAGATCGACTGACACACCCTCCGAGATTGACCAGTCGATCGCGATCGACGTAATGCCCACCCCTGCATTAAACAATGTAACAAGGTTTTCGAAATAAATCAACTCAAGTTATGGAAAAAAATGCCAACTTGGCACTGCCATATTTATTATTGAAGTCACAAACATGCCTCCAAACAGCAGCTTGGAATTTGGGGCATGCTCTCCCTGAGAGTGCATGAGGAGGTTGAGGTGGGCGGAGTTTGTATATTGTAGCGTCCCGGAAGAGTTAGTGCTGCAAGGGGTTCTGGGTATTTGTTCTGTTGTGTTACGGTGCGGATGTTCTCCCGAAATGTGTTTGTCATTCTTGTTTGGTGTGGGTTCACAGTGTGGCACGTATTTGTAACAGTGTTAAAGTTGTTTATGCGTCCACCCTCAGTGTGACCTGTATGGCTGTTGAGCAAGTATGCCTTGCATTCACTTCTGTGTGTGAAAAGCCGGGGATATTAAGGCAGTGTCTTTAAGGTTTATTGGCACTCTGTACTTCTTCTTACGTCCGTCTACACAGCGGCTTTTCAAAAAAATCATCCATTTTTTTTTTGAAACCGATACCGATAATTTAAAAATCGATACCGATAATTTTTGACATTGCATTTTAAAGCATTTATCGGCCGATATCGGCGGTCCGATATCGGATATCTCTGAAAAAAAAAAAAAAGTTTTGTCTGATACTTGTAGTAAAGTGTAAACCTACAAAAGTGCAGCCGCCAGCTTATGTTTAATGGCCTGCGACACATTCTAAAGACAAACTAGCATGTGCAGGATTAGAACATTACACAAAAAACTGAGAAAAAAAAAAGTTGGCCCAATTTACCCCACAAAAAAATGACCTTAAAACCAAAATGGCCAACAATTGTATACGGTCTGATAATTCCCATGTGTTCCGTCATGATAATGTTTACAAATGTTTTGGTAAGTTTTTGGGTATGTTTGAAAAATAGTCGTTGGTATATTGACAATATTAGTAAAGAATAATGATACAAAGACATGTATTATCTCAAGGGGGATAGATTGGGCAAGGGAAGTTAGTTTTGAGCGCAATTCGTATGCAAGACAATTCAAAACACTTAAAAAATGTATAACATTTGGAGAAGGACAATTGCTATCATCGAAAAAAAATGTCATTAAATAAAGTAATCTGCTCTGTTACCAATAACACAAGGCTAATATGTTTTGTTCTAAGAGTTAACAATATATTGACCTCCACTGTATTGGTTTTAGTATATTTAAAGTACAAAATGTATCACAAAGGCCCTTGCATCCTTGAGTATCTCGGTATGTGGCCCACTCTGGAAAAGGTTTGGACACCTCTGGCCTACACAACAATCCTCACTTTAAAAGGTGATTTATTCCTATAATTTAAAGGGGACCTATGAGGATTTTAATCTACTTTTAAAACACTTTCCTGTTGTAGAGATAATATGCATTGGATATACTTTAGTATTCATTTTGCATACATTCTGCTCCGCTATCACTTTTATAAACGTTTTTTTCAAGTCTGTCTGCAACATGGGTGCCCAAACTTTTTCTGCAGGCGAGCTACGTGTCACTTGACCAAGTCGAGGGGATCTACCTCATTCTTATATAGACGTTATTGTTAAAAAGGGAAAGGTGTTTATAACACGTATGGATTCCTTTCTTTCATGATGACAGCAATATAAGTTGGAGTAATACCTGACTCTGATGACCTGCATTGATTGGAATCAGACAGTATTGATAATGTCCACATTTTCAAATGGATGAGAAAAAAAGTGCTCCTTTCTGTCCGATACCACATGAGAGTGGTTGGTTTTGGGCATCTTATTTGTCCAGCTTCCATACTTATTTTTATAAACTTTACAAGAAATACAATGGCAGCAAACTCCGTGCACGCCAGTTTTTTGAGACATTTATTTTGTTAGCGCAGGCAGGATGAAGCAGCGCCTTTATTGTGAAAACAGGAACTGTGCAGTCGGTCTTTAGCGTTGTGACGGCAGGTACGATGCGAGAGTCTGTTGAAATAAAAAGTGTTTCTCGCATTCCCCTTGATCAACCAGTGTTATCTCAGAAGATTGTTGGGTGCCGTGAATGTCAATCAAATGACAAAAGTGACGTCTTAGTGAAGATTGATGATCACTAATTTTTAGTTTTTTTTTTTTAATGCCTGGCTGGCGATCGACTGACACACCCTCTACAATCGACTGGTAGCTCGCGATCGACGTAATGGGCACCCTTGGTCTGCAAGATGCTCGATTTTGGAGGTGTTCCCACATTGCAAATTAATTACGCCCCACCCTCTCCAAAAGTGTCAATTTATATTTTAAAAATGTACAGTTTAAATATCTATCTTGAAGTCGTCATCGCTATTTATTTTCCAGACACAGTCAAAAATAAACTTCATAAACATTGTATAGATTCACCCGGCCACAACTTTAGGTAGACCTGCACACTCCCTGATCAATTCAGACTGCATAAACAAATAAATGTTGCTTATTTTGTCACTGCATGGTGCATGTCCGTGTAGATATGCGCATGCCAGGTGACAGAAAACAATTGAGAAGCATTGACTTCACGTCCTGCAATGAGGTGGCAACTTGTCCAGGGTGTGCCCTGCCTTCCGCCCGATTGTAGCTGAGATAGGCGCCAGCGCCCCCCGCGACCCCGAAAGGGAATAAGCGGTAGAAAATGGATGGATGGAATAGACTTTTATTGTCATTATTGCAGTGAACAGGTTAAAAAAACAACGAAATTGGTGCAGATCCCCTAAGGTGCATATATAATTTGGTAATATAAATAGTAAAAAAAGATAGAAAATAAGATATGTATCTATATATATATATATACATATCCACACACATGCATATATCCATACATATGCATATATATATATATATATATATATATATACATATACACACATAACACTGTTGCACATTATAGTCCTAAAAAATAAAAAGACATGACACATGAGGACATGATGGACACATTGTGCTCACTCAGTGCCCGTTTAATGCTACTATGGCTCTTGGGTAAAAACTGTTTTTTTAGTCTATTTGTGCCCGCTTTTAGCACCCTATAGCAGGGGTCACCAACCTTTTTGAAACCAAGAGCTACTTCTTGGGTACTGATTAATGCAAGGGCTACCAGTTTGATACACACTAAAATAAATTGCTAGAAATCGCCATTTTGCTCAATTTACTTTTAATAAATAAATCTATATATATATATAAAAAAAAAAGGGTATTTCTGTCTGTCATTCCGTCGTACATTTTTTTTTCCTTTTACGGAAGGTTTTTTGTAGAGAATAATGATGAAAAAAACACTTAATTGAACGGTTTAAAAGAAGAGAAAACACGAAAAAAATGAAAATACAATTTGTAAACATAGTTTATCTTCAATTTCAACTCTATGAAATTAAAAATTCAACCGAAAAAAATGAATAGAAAAACTAGCTAATTCGAATCTTTTTGAACAAAATAAAAAAAAGAATTTATGGAACATCATTAGTAATTTTTCCTGATTAAGATTAATTTTAGAATGTTGATGACATGTTTTAAATAGGTTAAAATCCAATCTGCACTTTGTTATAATATATAAAAAATTGGACCAAGCTATATTTCTAACAAACACAAATCATTATTTCTTCTAGTTTTTCCAGAACAAAAATATGTTAAAAGAAATTCAAAAGACTTTGAAATAAGATTTAAATTTGATTCTACAGATGTTCTAGATTTGCCAGAATAATTTTTGAATTTTAATCATAATAAGTTTGAAGAAATATTTCACAAATATTCTTTGTCAAAAAAACAGAAGCTAAAATGAAGAATTTAATTAAAATGTATTTATTATTCTTTACAATAAAAAAAATATAAATTACTTGAACATTGATTAAAATTGTCAGGAAAGAAGAGGAAGGAATTTAAAAGGTAAAAAGGTATATGTGTTTAAAAATCCTAAAATCATTTTTAAGGTTGAATTTTTTCTCAAAAATTGTCTCTCTGAAAGTTATTAGAATCAAAGTAAAAAATATAAAAAATAATTTATTTACATAAGTGAAGACAAAGTCTTTAAAATATTTTCTTGGATTTTCAAATTCTATTTGAGTTTTGTCTCTCTTAGAATTAAGAATGTCGAGCAAAGCGAGACCAGCTTGCTAGTAAATTAAAAAAAAAAAAAAAAATAGAGGCATCTCACTGGTAAGTGCTGCTATTTGAGCTATTTTTAGAGCAGGCCAGCAGGCGACTCATCTGGTCCTTACGAGCTACCTGGTGCCCGCGGGCACCGCATTGGTGACCCCTGCCCTATAGCGTCTGCCCGAGGGTGGCAGTTCTCGGTGGCCTACCGCCCGAATGCAGCTGAGATAGGCTTCAGCGAGAGCAGATTTTTTATGGTTAAGAATTTAAGAAGGACCGTGATCTCATATGAGCTACAGTGAACATAATAAAACAGAGAGTATAGTTGTAGCATTTGATGAATTAAGTAAAAATAATACAAAAACGTCCGATGACTGCTTTTTTGCCGATATCCAATAATCCGATATTGTCCAACTCTTAATTACCGATGCGATGAGGTGGCGACTTGTGCAGGGTGTACCCCGACTACCGCCCGAATGCAGCTGAGGTAGGCTCCAGCGACTCCAAAAGGGACAAGTGGTAGGAAATGGATGGATGGATGATTTCACGTCTTTATAAGTCCTTAAAGGCCTACTGAAATGAGATTTTCTTATTTAAATGGGGATAGCAGGTCCGTTCTATATGTCATACTTGATCATTTTGCAATATTGCCATATTTTTGCTGAAAGGATTTAGCAGGGAACATCGACGATAAAGTTTGCAACTTTTGGTCGCTAATAAAAAAGCCTTGCCTGTACCGGAAGTAGCAGACGATGTGCGTGTGACATCACGGGTTGTAGGGCTCCTCACATTGTTTACAATCATAGCCACCAGCAGCTAGAGCGATTCAGACCGAAAAAGCGACAATTTTCCCATTAATTTGAGCAAGGATGAACGATTCGTGGATGAGGTTATTGAGAGTGAAAAACTAGGGAAAAAAAAGGCGAGGGCAGTGAAAGCGATTCAGATATTAGACACATTTACTAGGATAATCCTGGAAAATCTCTTATCTGCCTATTGTGTTATGAGTGTTTTAGTGAGATTATATAGTACGTGAAAGTCGGAGGGGTGTGGCCACGGGTGTGGTGACCGCTAGTGTCTCCGGTGGGAGGAGGTAATAGTCTGCAGCTGCAGGAGGACACAAGCTCCGCTCATAACTACGGTAAGAGCCGACTTATTACCACAATTTTCTCACCGAAACCTGCTGGTTCACATGTGGTCGGGATCCATGTTCGCTTAACCACTCTGTTCCATAGTAAAGCTTCACCTTCAGGAATGTAAACAAGGAAACACCGGCTGTGTTTGTGTGGCTAAAGGCTAAAAGCTTCCCACCTTTATCTTTCTAGTTTGATTTCTCCGTTATTAATTGAACAAATTGCAAAAGATTCAGCAACACAGATGTCCAGAATACTGTGTAATTATGCGATTAAAGCAGACTACTTATAGCTTGGATCAGGTTGGAAAATAATGTCCGCTACAACCGGTGTCGTCAAACACAAGCGTCATCATACCGCGACGCTTTCAACAGGACACTTCGTGGCAAATTTAAAATTGCAATTTAGTAAATTAAAAAGGCCGTATTGGCATGTGTTGCAATGTTAATATTTCATCATTGATATATAAACTATCAGACCGTGTGGTCGGTAGTAGTGGGTTTCAGTAGGCCTTTAAACACACTTGTAACCACTTCCTGTGCTCTTAAAACTCTTCATACCCTTTTAAAACTTCAATGTACTCAATGATACTTTAAATTGCACGATGCACACAGTAAGTGAAGCACAAAGTATCAGTTTACAGTTCATGGGTTGTGGCCCTTGTACTCCTTTGTACTTGTCCATGAGGGTCATAAACTATAACGTACTACTAAGAATGTTACTTGGTTTTGCAGAAGGGTGATGATATCACCTTAAAGTTTTCAAATAAATCTTGGAGAAGTGCTGCTAATCTATAAAAAAAAACATTGTTTTAGTTTGTACTGGGGGAAGCGAAAGGCTCTTATTGATTACTCCCACAGATCTTTTTGTTTGTGTCTTTGAGCGAAACAACACTTCATTATTTTTTGGTTGAGGCAAGTGTTGGCAGCAACAGAAATTGTTTGAGATAATGATCGTAGACTAGACATAAAGATGGTTCTTCTTGATCCATCACTCATTCATGGCTTTGCAGGGCAAAGTTTCTCTTATCAATTGGCAAAACTTTTGAACATTTCCCCTTGAAATGGCTTATTGATCACACCCACTGTGCTTGTTGTGATATCAGTGGGAATGCTGCTGATAATTAACATCAGACTTCCTCTTGTGTCGCATTAGTCTTACAGTCGCGGTACAGTGTTGTCTCACTGGGCTTCAACCAAGTAATTCCATTTGTCACAACCTTTCATAACGTTATACATACTATAAATACAGTTTTCCATCGCAAAACTGACCAATTTAAAAGCTTTTAATTGTAAAAACAACTGTGCAGTGACATTTTTATACGAATATCAAAAGGTGCTAAAAACCTGTTTTAAAACAACAACAAAAAAATACTTACCTTTTGATGAAAGGTGTGTTTTTTAATTTTTTATTTTTAAGTTTTCCGTATGCTGATTCATCTTCCCACATTGAACATTTTAACTAACAAAGTGTAAAAATTCACCTCTCTACTGTTAAATGAAAACGAACTAAATGAAGAATACTCAACCATTTATTAAAAATTATGGAGGAATGGCTTTTAAAGTATTCAGGAATCTGATTTGTCTTCGCATATTGGACATTTTTAACTGTCATACAAGAGTAAAAAAATAACCACGCAACTGTTGGATAAAAACAAACTGAATAAACAAATACTTACCCTTTGACAAATTATAAAAATGTGGGTTTCAAATTTGTTTCAAATGTGATTCATCTTTCGCACATTGTACATTTTTAAAGGCCTACTGAAATGAGATTTTCTTATTCAAACGGGGATAGCAGGTCCATTCAATGTGTTATACTTGATCGTTTCGCGATTTTGCCATATTTTTGCTGAAAGGATTTAGTAGAGAACATCAACGATATAGTTCGCAACTTTTGGTGCTGATAAAAAAGCCTCGCCTTTACCGGACGTCGCAGATGATGACGTCATAATGGTGAGGGCTCCTCACATCCTCACATTGTTTTTAATGGGAGCTTCCATCAGCAAGAGCTATTCGGACCGAGAAAACGACAATTTCCCCGTTAATTTGAGCGAGGATGAAAGTTTCGTGGATGATGATATTGATAGCGAAGGACCAGATAAAAAAAAAATAAATAAATAAAATAAAAAGCGACGGCTCCGGGTGGCGGCAGTGTGAGCGTTTCAGATGTAATTAGACACATTTACCAGGATATTTCTGGAGGATCCCTTATCTGCTTATTGTTTTAATATTGTTTTAGTGAGATTGTAAAGACATACCTCGAGGTCGGATGGCTGTGGTGAACACGCAGTGTCTCAGAAAAAAGCAGAGGAGCCAAGCTTACAGCTGCCTTTTAAACAGCTACTGCAGGAGGAAGAATAATCCAATGATGTCTCCGGTAAGATATAAATCACAATTTTCCCATCCAAAAACATGCCGGTTGACGTAGAGAAACATGTTCGCTTGGCCGCTCTGTGTTAAAAACAAAGAAACACCGGCTGTGTCTCGATGCTAAAGAAAGCTGCAATACACCGCTTTCCACCAACAGCATTGTTCTTTATAGTCTCCATTAGTAAATGAACAAATTGCAAAAGATCCAGCAACACAGATGTCCAAATTACTGTGGACGAAAAGAGACAACTTTTAGCTGTAACTGGTGCTGAGCTAATATTTCCTGACAGTCCGTGACGTCAGGGGCACACGTCATCATTCCGCAACGTTTTCAACAAGAAACTCCACGGGAAATTTAAAATTGTAATTTAGTAATCTAAACCGGCCGTATCGGCATGTGTTGCAATGTTAATATTTCATCATTGATATAAAAACTATCAGAATGCGTGGTCGGTAGTAGTAGGTTTCAGTAGGCCTTTAACTGTCATACAAGTGTAAAAAATAACTGCACCACTTTTTAATAAAAACAAACAGAATAAAAAAATACTCACCCTTTGATGACAAATTTTAAAGCTGTGGCTTTTAAAGTTTCTTGAAAGCTGATTGAGCGTAGCAGGTTGACCATTTTAACGTTAACGGTCATACAAGTGTAAAAAAAATAGCCACACCAATGTTAAACAAAAACACTACGGTAAATTAAAAAAAAAAAAAAAAACTTTTGCTTGCAAATGACAAAGGTGTGACTTAAAGTTTTATTAAATCCGATTTGCCTTTGTACATTGATCATTTTACCATTAACTGTCATACAAGTGTAAAAAAAACACAACCCACTGTTTAATAAAAACAAACTAAATGAAAAAAAATCACCCTTTGATAACAAATAGAATAGAATACCTTTTATTGTCACTATACACAGGTACAATGTCAACTCCAGTATCAGTGTGACAGTCTACAAAATATGCAAAACATAGGAAAAAAAGAAAAATATTGCAAAAGGAGGTAAAGTGCACAGTCCAGTCCTGGGAACAATCTATGTTCAATGTGTTGCTGAAAGGAAATAAATATTATACTATATACATATAAACAGAAGTATTCAGATTGTGGGTGGAAAGTAAAAAATTGCACACAGAGACGTGCTAAGCTATAAAAGCAGTGCCTATGAGAGTTCACCGTGGTTATGGTAAAGGTAAGGTATGACTTTTAAAGTTTTCTGGGAGCTGATTGGGCGTAGCAGATTGAACATTTTTACGTTAATTGTCATAAAAGTGTACAAAATAAGCACACCACCTTTTAATAAAACCAAACTAAATAAAAAATTCTCACCCTTAGATGACGCATGATAAAGGTGTGGCTTTTTAAAATCTTCCAAAAGCGAATCGGGCGTCTCAGATTGGCTGTTAAGTGGGTATTTTTTTCAAAATCAGATTATTCACAGTTTATCGTTTGATTGCATGAATAAAATATGCTTCAGAAAACACTCCAAAATTTGGATACAATTGCAATTTAGTAGTCAGAATGTCATAGAGGAACGTTTTTTGAATGTTTTACTGAATTACAAGTAATTGATTGAATAAAAACTTGGTAATAGTAAGCACAGTTAGAATTAAGTTCACATTTTGAAAGTCTCCGCAATAATATAGCAAACTAATTACATATGTACAGTATATTAATAAATCATGTAATAAACACACTCATAAACAACTTTACATAGTGCACCTTATTAGGGGTGTGGGAAAAAATCGATTCGAATCTGAATCGCGATTCTCACGTTGTGCGATTCAGAATCAATTCTCATTTTCAAAAAATCCTTTTTTTTTTTTTTTTTAAATCAATCCAACAAACCAATACACAGCAATACCATAACAATGCAATCCAATTCAAAAGCAAAACCTGACCCAGCAACACTCAGAACTGCAATAAACAGAGCAATTGAGAGGAGACACAGACACGACACAGAACAAACCAAAAGTAGTGAAACAAAAATGAATATGATCAAAAACAGTATCAATATTAATTATAATTTCAGCATAGCAGTGATTAAAAATCCCTCATTGATATTATCACAGGACATTTATAAAAATAAAAAAAAGAACAATAGTGTCACAGTGGCTTACACTTGCATCGCATCTCATAAGCTTGACAACACACTGTGTCCAATATTTTCACAAAGATGAAATAAGTCATATTTTTGGTTCGTTTAATAGTTAAAACAAATTTACATTATTGCAATCAGTTGATAAAACATTGTCCTTTACAATTATAAAAGCTTTTTACAAAAACTTACTACTCTGCTTGCATGTCAGCAGACTGGGGTAGATCCTGCTGAAATCATATGTATTGAATGAATAGAGAATCCTTTTAAATCGGGAAAAAAATTGTTTTTGAATCGAGAATCGTGTTGAATTGGAAAAAAAATTAATATTTTTAATCGAATCGTGACCCAAGAATCGATATTGAATCGAGTCGTGGGACACCCAAAGATTCACAGCCCTACACCTTATACATCTGCATCTACTCTTCCTTAGTTAAACTAGTTTAAACAAATGAGATGTAATCAAACATTACCTTATCACTGTATAATAAAACCAAACTAGTTCAAAAATATTCACCCTTTGATGACAAATGATAAAGCTGATTAGGCGTCGCAGATTGAACATTTCAACAGTAACTGTCATCATACAAGTGTAAAAATAACCTCTCCAATAACACCAAACTGATTAAAAAATATTCACCTTTCGACGACATGTGAAGGAAAGGCTGCTTTTTAAGTTTTCCTGAAGCTGATTCAACATTTTAACGTTAACGCCGTATAATAAAATATAATTAAATGTGCTGCAAAAATGAACATTTTAAATGTTCCGTCTAAAGGAACGTTAACCGCTTTATAATAAAACTAAAATAAAACTACTCACCTTTCTAAAAATGACCATAAAACTACGGCAAGCAATTGTTAAACAGCAACAGAAAACACAGTAAATTCAAAAATTGTTTATGCAGCGGATTCCTGCAAACCAAGAAACAGTAGATAGCCTAAATTACTCTGGGTGTAATCTGTAGAAAACTGTGAAAATAATTCAAATATTTACAATGCAAAATAATTCAAATATTTACAATGCAAAATACTGCATGTCACACGCATGCAAATACTCTTACAAAGTATTGTATTTTTATGTATAAATCAAGGATTTTGTAGATTGTATATTTGAATTTTCAGCATACGTTATTGTTTTAGCGTTGTGTGTTAGCGCATTAACCTCCATAACTTTTGGCTAACATGTTTTCTTGTATTTTTATGGCAAGTTGCTTAAGACATAGTGGGGTTATGTCTGTGTGCTTCATTGTTAACTACATTAAAATGAATCAAGCTGTGTGTTTAAGTGTCTCGGAACTGGCTGCAAGCAGCTATTTTAATATACACGGAGTATTTAAGACTAATTTTCGGTGGGCCACTTAAAGGAACATGTTGCTGAAGGCCATGTTGTGAGTTGTCCAGTGAAAGGTTGTACAAATACTTCAATGTTAAAATCGTCATGTACTACTCACATATCTCGGAAACACAAGATTGTTGCAGATACTAGTATTGGTGACAAGGCTGAACAGTGGACTGGGCGCTCGTGGCTCACAGTAAGGAGGTTCTGGGTTTGATTCCCGGGTTAGGTGTCTTTCTGTGTGGAGTTTGTATGTTTACACCGTGACTCCCTGGGATTCTCCGGGTACTTCCGCTTCCTCCCACCTCTAAATATCTACACTTGGGAATAGGCTGATCGGCATTATTAAATTTGGCCCTCATTTCATTTACTGTGAATTCCTGGCAACCGCCGCTGCCAGTATTTTTACCATAAATTCTATAGGTTTTTTTGTAAACAGGTTAACAATATTTCAGATATTTTCATGGTTATATACCCTAATTCCGATTTTTCAAAAATATTCTAAAAATAGCAACAATTAAAAATCCTTTATAAATATATTTATTAAATAATACTTCAACAAAATATGAATGTAAGTTCATAAACTGTGAAAAGAAATGCAACAATGCAATATTCAGTGTTGACTGCTAGATTTTTTGTGGACATGTTCCATAAATATTGATGTTAAAGATTTCTTTTTTTGTAAAAAGATATGTTTAGAATTAAGTTCATGAATCCAGATGGATCTTTATTGCAATCCCCCAAAAAGGACACTTTAAAGGGGAACATTATCACCAGACCTATGAAAGCATCAATATATACCTTGATGTTGCAGAAAAAATACCATATATTTTTTTAACCGATTTCCGAACTCTAAATGGGTGAATTTTGGCGAATTAAACGCCTTTCTATTTATTGCTCTCGGACCAATGACGTCAGAACGTGACGTCACTTAGGTAATAAAGCCGGCATTTTCTCAAACACATTACAAACACCGCGTCTCAGCTCTGTTATTTTCCGTTTTTTTGAATATTTTCTGGAACTTTGGAGACATCATGCCTCGTCGGTGTGTTGTCGGAGGGTGTAACAACACTAAAGATTGTCACGGGGAGAACATTATAACTCCACACAGAAAGATCCCGGGATTGAACCCACAACTACTCAGGACCTTCGTATTGTGAGTCAGACGCACTAACCCCTCTTCCGCCGTGAAGCCCCAAATTTGGTAATATAAATACTAAAAAAAAATTGGAAATAAGATATGTATCTATATATATATCCACACACATGCATATATCCATTCATATGCATATATATACATATACACAGGGGGTCTATTTAAAGACTAGAGTACACAAATTAGTTTTAAGATGACACTTACATGCTTGACAAACACATCTATACCTTTAGCCATTCTCAGCTAGAAATTTCCAGGAGTAATCTCACCCTCAGAGAAGCTTCCATTTTACTAATATTTTCCAATGTTACAAAAATCCATCCATCCATCCACTACCGCTTATTCCCTTTCGGGGTCGCGGAGGGCACTGGCGCCTATCTCAGCTACAATCGGGCGGAAGGCGGGGTACACCCTGGACAAGTCGCCACCTCATCACAGGGCCAACACAGATGGACAACATTCACACTCACATTCACACTCTAGGGCCAATTTAGTGTTGCCAATCAACCTATCCCCAGGTGCATGTCTTTGGAAGTGGGAGGAAGCCGGAGTACACAGAGGGAACCCACGCATTCACGGGGAGAACATGCAAACTCCACACAGAAAGATCCCGAGCCTGGATTTGAACCCAGGACTGCAGAACCTTCGTATTGTGAGGCAGACGCACTAACCCCTCTGCCACCGTGAAGTTACAAAAATGTGTAGGATAAATATTACATTTCAACATTTCTATCAACAAAGAGTTGTCAGCCTGTGAAACATAGTCATTTTGATAGTTAATAGCTAACTTAAACCAGTGGCGTCGCCAGACGGATTTCACTGGGGCACGTGCCCCAGTGTTGATCTGCAGTGCCCCAGTAAAAATTTCACCAATAAAAAAAAACGCTTCAGAGTTTTAAGTCTACATATCATAGACAACAGCGCACATACTACTTAGTATGGTAATTGATTGCTACTGTATTCATTCCACGTAACAATGAGCATATGGCTAATTAATATGGTAATTTATTCACGTGTGGCTCGAGACTTCAGTTGTGAGAGAGAGCGAGAGTGACAGAGAGAATCACTGCGTGAGGCAGGTAACGTTAGCCAACAACAATTTGTTAATTAGATTATTTTGATTTTGATTTGACTCAAACTGTAACTCCTAGATGGATATCAGAAAGTTATTCGCCCGCAGCAGAGAAGAAGCAGCGAGGAATGAGAGATGTAAGGGACGGCGTGGCGCAGTGGAAGAGTGGCCGTGCGCAACCCGAGGGGGCCTGGTTCAAATCCCACCTAGTACCAACCTCGTCACGTCCGTTGTGTCCTGAGCAAGACACTTCACCCTCGCTCCTGATGGGGGCTGGTTGGCGCCTTGCATGGCAGCTCCCTCCATCAGTGTGTGAATGTGTGTGTGAATGGGTAAATGTGGAAGTAGTGTCAAAGCGCTTTGAGTACCTTGAAGGTAGAAAAGCGATATACAAGTACAACCCATTTATCATTTATTTAAGTCCTAGCTAGCTAGGCAACATCATTGTCTTAAGTTGATGCTAAGTTAGCTAACGTTATTCCTTCTATCAAGACAAACATATTCATTTGCTGTACGAGCTGTCGGGGAATTTCCAATGAACATGAAACATAATGTTGGTTATTGTCTGCTGGTTCTGCATCAATGATGATTTGGAGTAAGCATGTGTGAGTTGAGTGCTTCTCAAATGGTTTATCTTCAGGAAGAAAAACCTTTTTCCATATCATCAAGTCGTGAGCCAAATTTTTAAATCATTCAAGTTTATTTCACAGAAAAATAGCACAGTACACTTGTCTTGTTAATCGGTGTGACTTTGACTAAAATAATCTTGTTTTGTCACCAGAAAAATGGCTACAGCTAAAGCATCTGGTTTTGTTTCCAGAAAAAACAGTAACATTTCTGTATTTGTTTTTAGAAAGATGGCTAAAAATATTGAGTTTTGTTGCCCCAATTAGATTTAAAAAATATATATTTCCATGTCTGTCCTGAGTCCTCCTCCAACTTGTTAGTCGGTTTGCCTTTTGCTAAAATACTCACTAATAGTCACTAGAAAAATGGCAAAAAATATCTGGTTTTGTTGCCACAATTTGATTTTTTTCTCTCTAAACTTTTTTTTTTTCATGCACACATCTGACTGGGACTCACTGAAAATGACACACAATCCACTTTTATGTGACGACCCACCAGTTGGGAACCACTGGTCAACTGTATAACAGTTACTGTAATATTTTCATGTCTGTCCAGAGTGATTGACCACTTTGCAAAAATGAAAACGAGACGTTACAGTTTACTTCTCAGAAAATTATTCCCTGAACAGACACACAACAGTTGTTCATTTATTCTACTACTGTGGCTTTTTTTTGGTGTATATTTTATAGTTTTGTGTATCTGAAATAGGATTAGCCACATTGCCATAAATGGAAATTAAATAATATAAAAGAACCCAGAGATGTAGAGGTGCTTTATTTTTTGTTTTACTTTTGTAGATGTTAAATTTGCAGATAATTACTGCAATATATATTTCAAAAAGATTCATTGCTCTTCCTTTTTGCTTTTACCAGTAGCAGTTTAGAAGTCTGGAGTAAAAAAGTGCACAAGTAGGTCAAATGCATTAGTTAATTTCAGGTGGTTAATCAAAGATCCATACAACATAATCTGATATGATTTCATAGTTTAAAGCACTATTTACATATTTTTTTATTATAAATAAGTGCTAAAAATGTTTTTGCTTGCGCGCTTTGCACGCTCACATAAATTATTTGTGCCCCAGGTGTGCCCCAGTACAGTATTGGGTCTAGTGACGCCCCTGATTTAAACACAATCACCATGTGTTACCTTCACCATAAGAATTTTATAAGGCTTTTGTTTTTTTGCGGCTTCAGAAGAATGTTTTTTTTGTGTATTTTTGGTCCAATATGGCTCTTTCAACATTTTGGGTTGCCGACCCCTGGCTTAGTCACTTCTCATGGCTATAAACTACACGCATAATCCGCATGCTTTATGGTGAAGTTTCGAAAGCACCCACATTGTTGTCTTGCACCGCGGGATGTTTTAACCGAGGGTCTTGGAGGGAATAAGAAATTGAGTCTAGAAATGTGTGAGTCTAATTAAAACGATGAAAATAATTACTGATACAGGCTGACAGACAGCCTCGCCCTCAGACATCCTCAGTAATTAGTTAATTAACCAAACGCAAATTAGCAGCGAGAATTTGTCAGCCTGACTTAATGGGGAAGATGGTGAGCCCTCCTCTCGCTTTCTACTTTGACACCCCCCTCATGAGCCGCCTCCGTTATCTGCTTGTTTGTGTGTGGAATGCTAAGACACACGGTTTTTAAAAAGTTCCAAATAGGGCACCTTTTTTTCCTACATTCACAACAAGGTTAGTAAAACGTTTATTGTCCGAGTCAAGTCATTCAAATTAAATGTGATTTCACGATAATGAGGCTGGACTATTCTCCATTTATGCCTAAAATAAACTGAGACGCCGCTACCATCTGTTCCTCTTTGAATGCCCTATTGTTATTTTCATGAAAGTGAAGTGCCATGCATCCATCCATCATCTTCCGCTTATCAGAGGTCGGGTCGCGGGGGCAGCAGCCTAAGCAGGGAAGCCCAGACTTCCCTCTCTCCAGCCACTTCGTCTAGCTCTTCCCGGGGGATCCCGAGGCGTTCCCAGGCCAGCCGGGAGACATAGTCTTCCCAACGTGTCCTGGGTCTTCCCCGTGGCCTCCTACCGGTTGGACGTGCCCTAAACACCTCCCTAGGGAGGCGTTCGGGTGGCATCCTGACGAGATGCCCGAACCACCTCATCTGGCTCCTCTCGATGTGGAGGAGCAGCGGCTTTACGTTGAGCTCCTCCCGGATGGCAGAGCTTCTCACCCTATCTCTAAGGGAGACCCCCGCCACCCGGCGGAGGAAACTCATTTCGACCGCTTGTACCCGTGATCTTATCCTTTCGGTCATGACCCAAAGCTTGTGACCATAGGTGAGGATGGGAACGTAGATTGACCGATAAATTGAGAGCTTTGCCTTCCGGCTCAGCTCCTTCTTCACCACAACGGATCGATAAGACGTCCGCATTACTGAAGACGCCGCACCAATCCGATTCGAAAGTGAAGTGAATTATACTTATATAGCGCTTTTTCTCTAGTGACTCAAAGCGCTTTACATAGTGAAACCCAATATCTAATTTTTACATTTAAACCAGTGTGGGTGGCACTGGGAGCAGGTGGGTAAAGTGTCTTGCCCAAAGACACAACGGCAGTGACTAGGATGGCGGAAGCGGGGATCGAACCTGCAACCCTCGAGTTCCTGGCAAGGCCGCTCTACCAACCGAGCTATACCGCCCCAAAAGTGAAAAGTGAAAGTTAAAGTGTTGTGTGTCAAGGGTGAACAACTCAAAGGATTATAAGGCAGACCTGGGCAAATTAAGGCCAGGGGGCCGCATGCGGCCCGTTGAGCTTTTCAATCTGGCCCGCCGCACATTCCCAAATAATTGTTTTAGATGTTTAAAATGGAAAGTGTAGCTGCCATTATGATGTGCAGTGATGTTTTCTAATGACCGGAAGTCTTCAACTCCATCCATTTTCTACCGCTTATTCCCTTTGGGATCGTGGGGGGCGCTGGTGCCTATCTCAGCTACAATCGAGTGGAAGGCAGGGTACATCCTGGAAAAGTCGCCGCCTCATCACAGGGCAAGTCTTCAACTATACAAAGTATTTTTCGGAGTATAAGTCGCTCCGGAGTATAAGTCGAACCTGCCAAAAATGCATAATAAAGAAGAAAAAAAAACATACGTCGCACTGGAGCATAATTCGCATTTTTTGGGGAAATTAATTTGATGAAACCCAACACCAAGAATAGACATTTGAAAGGCAATTCAAAATAAATCAAGAATAGTGAACAACAGGCTGAATAAGTGTACGTTATATGACGCATAAATAACCAACGGAGAAGGTGCCTGGTATGTTAAGTAACATACTATGGTAAGAGTCATTCAAATAACTATAACATATAGAACATGCTATACGTTTACCAAACAATCTGTCACTCCTAATTGCTAAATCCCATGAAATCTTATACGTCTAGTCTCTTACGTGAATGAGCTAAATAATATTATTTGATATTTTACGGTAATGTGTTAATAATTTCACACAAGTCGCTCCTGAGTATAAGTCGCACCCCCGGCCAAAACTATGAAAAAAAGTGCAACTTGTAGTCCGAAAAATACGGTACTAAGTCTTTCAATGCTTGGAATCTGCATAATATACTAGTTACTATGTTATTATGTTATTATTAGTTATTATGGGACGGCGTGGCGCAGTGGGGAGAGTGGCCGTGCGCAACCCGAGCGTCCCTGGTTCAATTCCTACCTAGTACCAACCTCGTCACGTCCGTTGTGTCCTGAGCAAGACACTTCACCCTTGCTCCTGATGGGTGCTGGTTGGCGCCTTGCATGGCAGCTCCCTCCATCAGTGTGTGAATGTGTGTGTGAATGGGTATATGTGGAAGTAGTGTCAAAGCGCTTTGAGTACCTTGAAGGTAGAAAAGCGCTATACAAGTACAACCCATTTATTTATTTACTATGGTCATGTAATTAGTTACTATGGTCACTATGAGTTATCTCAGATTGTAGGTGGGATTTTCTTCCACTGTTTGTTGCATTTTGGTTGTGTTTCGGTTGATTGTAAAATATGTTGTCAATATTCAGTGTTTAATCATTCATAGTTAATATTGTAAATCCCACATTCTTTATTTTTACGTCTCATTCAGTAAAAAAAAAAAAAATGGCAAATTCAATTTCGTTTTTTAAGGTGGTTTGTCATAACGTTTTTAGCTTTCAATCACTATTGTGAGGTTTTGTGTTAGTGTTCCTAAAAATAGATATACCGGCCCCCAGACATTATTTTTTTTTGTCATAAAAATGGGAGGTTTTTTGGGTACATAACAGAATACAATGATTTACAAAACCTTTTAAACTTATATTCAATTGAATAGACTGCAAATAGAATATATTTACTGTTCAAACTGAGAAACTTAATTTTTTTCTGTGCAAATACTCATTAAAGTCCACACTTTTCCACTTTGCATCAGTCCATCTTAGAAGAGCTCGGGACCAGCGAAACCGGTGGCGTTTCTGGCTTTTGCTTTGCATAGTAGTTTTACCTTGCACTTACAGATGTAGTTACAAACTGCAGTTACTGACAGTGGTTTTCTGATGTGTTCCTGGGCCCATGTGGTGATATTCTTTACACACTGATGTCGGTTTTTGATGCAGTACTGCCTGAGGGATTGAAGGGCCGTAATATCGCTTATGTGCAGTGATCTCTCCAGATTCTCTGAACCTTTTGATGATATTACGGACCAGAGATGGTGAAATCCCTAAACTCCTTGCAATAGCTCGTTGAGAAATGCTGGTCTTAAACAGTTCGACAATGTGTTCACGCGTTTGTTTACAAAGTGGTGACCGTCGCCCCATCCTTGTTTGTGAATGACTGAGCATTTCATGGAAGCTGCTTTTATACCCAATCATGGCACCCACCTGTTCCCAATTAGCCTGTTCACCTGTGGGATGATCCAAATAAGTGTTTGATAGATAGATAGATAGATAGATAGATAGATAGATAGATAGATAGATAGATAGATAGATAGATAGATAGATAGATAGATAGATAGATGGATAGATAGATAGATAGATTGTACTTTATTGATTCCTTCAGGAGAGTTCCTTCAGGAAAATGAAAATTCCAGCAGCAGTGTACAGAGTTGAGATCAATTTAAATAAAAGTAAAAAGTAAATAATGGGGGTTTAAATGGAAACAAAATAGAGAAATATACAATAAGAATAAAAACTAAAAAGCAACAATGGGAGAAAAAAAATATAACAGTAAAATAAGAATATAACAAGACAAAGTAGGCAGTGGTGACCATGTTATGAAAATGTATTGCACTGTTATTGTTTTGCATCCCCTGTCATCCTAGTACCCCCCCCGCCCCCCGCCCCAGAAAGGAGTTGTACAGCCTAATGGCGTGTGGGACAAAGGAGTTTTTGAGTCTATTAGTCCTGCACTTGGGATGAAGCAGTCTAGCACTGAACAGGCTCCTCTGGCTACTGATAACGCTATGCAGAGGGTGACTGGCATCATCCAGGATGCTCACTAGTTTGTCAACAGTCCTCTTCTCTGCCACCGTCACCAGTGTGTCCAGTTTCATTCCGATTGTAGAACCGGCCCGCCTG
Organism: Nerophis ophidion; assembly: GCF_033978795.1. Lineage (NCBI taxonomy): Eukaryota > Metazoa > Chordata > Actinopteri > Syngnathiformes > Syngnathidae > Nerophis > Nerophis ophidion. The sequence continues at coordinate 25,171,873 of NC_084634.1, forward strand.
ATCAGTTTCTCAAGTCTGGAGCTGTCCTTCTTAGATGTACTTCCCCCCCAGCACACTACCATGTAGAACAGAACACTGGCAACCACAGACTGGTAGTCCATCCACAGGAGTTTTTTGCAGATGTTGAAGGAGTGCAGTCTCCTGAGGAAGTACAGCCTGCTCTGTCCTTTTTTGTACTGATGGTCCGTGTTGACAGTCCAGTCCAGCTTATTGTCCACCCAAACCCCGAGGTACTTGAATGAGTCCACGGTCTGTACCTCAACTCCCTCGATCACAATAGGTTGTGACCGTGGACTCGACCTCCCAAAGTCAATGACCAGCTCCTTGGTCTTTGATGGATTGAGCTGCAAGAGTTTCGTGTGGCACCAGACAACAAAGTCCCTCACCAGATTCCGAAACTCCTCCTCTCTGCCGTCCCTGATGCACCCGACGATGGCTGTGTCATCCGCGTACTTCTGGATGTGACACAGCTCTGAGTTGTAGCAGAAGTCAGCGGTGTACAGGGTGAAGAGAAGAGGGGCTAGCACCGTTCCCTGCGGTGCTCCAGTGCTGCTGATCACAGTGTCAGACGTGATGTCCTTCAGTCTGACGTACTGTGGCCTGTCGGTGAGGTAGTTCAAAATCCAGGCAACCAGGCAGGGGTCCACTCATATTTTGTAGAGCTTGTCCTGAAGGAGGCGGGGCTGGATGGTATTAAAGGCACTCGAAAAGTCCAGGAACAGGATCCTCACAGTGCCATTTCCCTTATCCAGATGTGAGTGGGCTCGATGCAGCAGGTAAAGGATAGCATCCTCCACACCAACGCCTGCCTGGTACGCAAACTGCAGGCTGTCCTGGGCATGTTGCACCTGAGGTCTGAGGAGGCTGAGAAAGAGCCGCTCCAATGTCTTCATTAGATGAGAGGTGAGCGCCACTGGTCTGTAGTCGTTCAGCTCACTGGGGCAGTTCTTTTTGGGAACTGGAACGATGCATGACGTCTTCCAGAGGGTGGGCACTCTTCCCAGCTGCAGGCTGAGGTTGAAGATCCTTTGAAGTGGTTCACCCAGTTCTGCAGCACAGGTCTTCAGGAGTCGGGGGCACAGCTTGTCTGGGCCTGCTGCTTTCCTTGGCTGTAGCTGCCTCAGTTGACCTCTGACCTGGTCCGCAGAGATGACTAATGTCTGCGTAGAGGTGGTGGAGGGGGGTGCTGCCATGGCTGGGGGGGAGGTTCGTTGAGGGGAGCAGAAGAGGGGGTGGCTGTGATGGGGAGTGGGGGATGGAGAGGACACGGGCTGGTTAAACCGGTTGAAGAAGTTATTCATCTCATTGGCCCTCTCTATTGTCCCCACAACAGCTCTGGTCTTTGTTTTGTGGCCTGTGATAGTTTTCACACCTTCCCAGAACTGTTGTTCTGCTGCAGCTTCTGCTCCAGCTTCTTCCTGTAGCTGTCCTTAGCCTCCCTCACGCGTCGTTTCACCTCCCGCTGTGCTGCTCTCATTGCCTCCTTGTCTCCACTCCTGAGCATTCCTCAACTTTCTCAGTCTTTTTTGCCACTTGTGCCAGCTTTTTTGAAACATGTTGCTGGCATCAAATTCCCGATGAGCTAATATTTGCAAAAAATACCAAAGTTTTCCAGTTCGAATGTTAAACATTTTGTCTTTGCAGTTTATTCAATTGTGCCAACTTTACTGGTTTTGGGTTTTTTCCAAACTATTTACTACCTTTCAATCGAGCTAAAGTACTGTATGCCTCTGTGTGCAAACAATGTCTTGGCTTACAATCGCTTAATTTATTCATTCATTGATTTTGGGTGCCGCTGAAATCCTTTTATTCTGATGACATCACTTCCTGAAGCGGCGGGGCCCCTAAGTGAAATCCTGTTCACATATTTTGCGAGGAGTACATGGCGGCGGCAGCGCATATGACGCACGGATTGGCCTGCTGACCTACTAAGTGGCCTTGTGGTTTGAGTGTCGGCCCTGAAACTGGAAGGTCGTGAGTTCAAACCCCGGCCGAGTCATACCAAAGACTATAAAAAATGGGACTCATTACCTCCCTGAGGGTTTCACGGTGGAAGAGGGGTTAGTGCGTCTGCCTCACAATACGATGGTCCTGCAGTCCTGGGTTCAAATCCAGGCTCGGGATCTTTCTGTGTGGAGTTTGCATGTTCTCCCCGTGAATGCGTGGGTTCCCTCCGGGTACTCCGGCTTCCTCCCACTTCCAAATACATGCACCTGGGGATAGGTTGATTGGCAACACTAAATTGGCCCTAGTGTGTAAATGTGAGTGTGAATGTTGTCTGTCTATCTGTGTTGGCCCTGCGATGAGGTGGCGACTTGTCCAGGGTGTACCCTGCCTTCCGCCCGATTGTAGCTGAGATAGGCGTCAGCGCCCCCCGCAACCCCGAAAGGGAATAAGCGGTAGAAAATGGATGGATGGATGGATTACATCCCTGATTGGCACTCAGAATCAAGGGTTGGAATTGGGGGTTAAATCACCAAATGATTCCTGAGCGTGTCGCACGCTGCTGGTCACTGCTGCTCACTGCTCCCCTCTGCTCCTCTCTGCTCCCCTCACCTCCCAGAGGGTGAACATGGGGATGGTTCAAATGCAAAGGACAAATTTTACCCCACCCGGTGTATGTGTGACAATCGTTGGAACTTTAACTTTTACAAATACGGAAGGAACAATTCCACAATTGCAACAATTATGAAAAAAAATTGCTGACTTTTCCAAAGGGGTTAAATATCTGCGCAAGGACAGAGCTAGAGCGTGCAAGGCCTTATGGAAAAGCTGTTGTTTGTTTGGATAACTGAGGAACAGCTAGCATTTCTTAGGCTATCATTTGGTGAAAAGGCTTTTATGGCGAGTTGATGTCCAAGGCATACTTGCCAACCCTTCTGATTTTCCCGAGAGACTCCCGAATTTCAGTGCTCCTCCCGAAAATTTCACGGGGCAACCATTCTCCCGAATTTCTCCCGATTTCCCCCCGGACAACAATATTGCCTTTAGCGTCCTCTCTCACCTGAAAAGGAGACTATTATGTGTCTATGTTATCCATAGGTTTATCTATAACCCATTAAGTAGGCAGGCACAGAGTTATTTCTCAGCGTGTGTTTATTCCAGCCAGCACGTTAACACACTGACACACAACATACGGATTCCCATGAGGCATTGCTTCAAAACTACGGCAACTAATAATGTCCAAAAACATAACACAGACGAAGCAGAAGAACGAAGAAGAGACATGTCGATGTTGAGTAAGAAGAAGAAGAAAAAGTACGCTTGCAAGTTCCAAAATAATTGGAAAAATAAATAAATAATAATTTCAGTTCAGGCTTCACGGTGGCAGAGGGGTTAGTGCGTCTGCCTCACAATACAAAGGTCCTGCAGTCCTGGGTTCAAATCCAGGCTCGGGATCTTTCTGTGTGGAGTTTGCATGTTCTCCCCGTGAATGCGTGGGTTCCCTCCGGGTACTCCGGCTTCCTCCCACTTCCAAATACATGCACCTGGGGATAAGTTGATTGGCAACACTAAATTGGCCCTAGTGTGTAAATGTGAGTGTGAATGTTGTCTGTCTATCTGTGTTGGCCCTGCGATGAGGTGGCGACTTGTCCAGGGTGTACCCCGCCTTCCGCCCGATTGTAGCTGAGATAGGCGCCAGCGCCCCCCGCGACCCCAAAAGGGAATAAGCGGTAGAAATTGGATGGATGGAATTTCAGTTCATCCAGGACAACTCGAAGGGGAAGGGGTATGCTGCCTGCAAATTTTGTAGATCAGACTTCTCATTGAACACTTTGGCCGAACAGATATACTCATTCATGAATGGATTATTTATATATATATATATATATATATATATGTATATATATATATATATATATATATGTATATATATATATATATATATATATATATATATATATATATATATATATATATTAGGGCTGCTAATCTTTGGGTGTCCCACGATTTGATTCAATATCGATTCTTGGGGTCACGATTCGATAATATATTGATTTTTTTCGATTCGATTCTCGATTCAAAAACGATATATTTCCAATTCAAAACGATTCTGTATTCATTCAATACATAGGATTTCAGCAGGATGTACCCCAGTCTGCTGACATGCAAGCAGAGTAGTAGATTTTTTTTAAAAAACGCTTTTATAATTGTAAAGGACAATGTTTTATCAACTCATTGCAATAATGTAAATTTGTTTTAACTATTAAACGAACCAAAAATATGATTTTTTTTTTATCTTTGTGAAAATATTGGACACAGTGTGTTGTCAAACTTATGAGATGTGATGCAAGTGTTAGGCACTGTGACACTATTGTTCTTTTTTTTTATTTTCATAAATGTCTAATGATAATGTCAATGAGGGATTTTTAATCACTGTTTTGCTGAAATTATAACTTATATTGATACTGTTGTTGATAATATTCATTTTTGTTTCACTACTTTTGGTTTGTTCTGTGTCGTGTTTGTGTCTCCTCTCAATTGCTCTGTTTATTGCAGTTCTGAGTGTTGCTGGGTCAGGTTTGGTTTTGGAATTGGATTGCATTTTATGGTATTGCTGTGTAGTGGTTTGTTGGATTGATAAATAAAAAAAAAATCGATTTTATAAAAATGAGTTTTGGACCAAGTTTGGTCCAAAAGTGATCATAGTGGAAACAGCCGAAAAAACAATTTAGGGCGAGCAGTGGGTGGTTAGAAAAGTTTAAAAAGAGGAGCTGGAATTCACTGCGTGGTGCGCCTGCTGGCTCTGACGAAGCTGAGTTTCAAGCACTTTGAGGATTTTATCAGCGAAGGTTTCTATCGGATCAGGTTTTTAACTGTGGTGAGACCAAAAATATCATACAATACTGTACAACTGAGGAGAAGGCACAACCGGGACTCAAGCCAACCAGGTTCAAGAGCCAATTGGGTCCGAGAATCGAGGTTCCACTGTATTGTAAATAGGGCGTGTTTGGTATTATACCGTGTACACCAGTGACGTGCGGTGAGGTTCATGGCTGGTGAGGCACTGACTTCATCACAGTCCGATTTATACACAAGTTGAACCCTATAGAGTATCTTATTCACCATTTGATTGGTAGCAGTTAACGGGTTATGTTTAAAAGCTCATGCCAGTATTCTTCCCTGCTTGGCACTCAGCATCAAGGGTTGGAATTGGGAGTTAAATCGCCAAAAATGGTTCCCGGCCGCTGCTGCTCACTGCTCCCCTCACCTCCCAGGGGGTGAACAAGGGGATGGGTCAAATGCAGAGGACAAATTTCACCACACGTAGTGTGTGTGTAACAATAATTGGTACTTTAACTTAATGTAGCAGGTACTTTAGCTAGTATAGTATAGTATAGTATAAATACATTACACTTATAATTATCATTATTAGCGATAATACTGCTAAAATTAACAATATTAAATAATCACATGTATGTACAAAATAACAAACACGACAGTACACAGTGTTGTCACTATGACAGGTGTCACCGCGCTCCAGCGGCCGTGTTCATTCATTGTCTTTACTGTAGCATAAAAAATGCAGATGGCCTTAAAACGCCACAATACTCAGTCACCATATTTAGGTACCCAAAATAAAGACTCGACATAAATATAAATTCAATCGGATCAAAAACATTGGAGGAAACGTGTTTAAAACCCGATGCTAACCGCCCATAGAAAATACATGGGTACGGCTAGTAGCTACTATTAGCAAACAAATTCACTTACCAATATCTCAACATCGACACACTCTTTCGTCGCAACTTGGCCCTGATGGTCGGAACCTATAATTTTACAATTAGTTGTAAAATGTTGGATGGTTGTTTTTATGGTATGCAGGCAAACGACAACTTGGTGAAGTTAAATGGAAAATAACTTTATAGTATCATCACTGGATACATAAAACAATTTATATATTTTTTTTCTTTTTAATTTTTTTCTTTCCATGATGACAGGTGAGGCCCTGACTGCACGTCACTGGTGTACAGCCACTTCATAGTCATATGCTTCACTAATAACAAAAAGCAAAACGCTGGCATGATGTATTGTCATTAGATACAATAAAAGTCTGTTTTCAGCAATTTTGTTTTACAAAAAGAAATATCAAAAGGGGCCCAGCATTTTTTGACTTTTCAGTATGCCAACCTTGGTGGAAAAATTTTGAACACGCCTGGTACAGTATATACAAATACAGGCAAAAGCATGGTGTGCCTTTTGGTGGACAAAAAAAAAAAAAAAACAATTTCACAATATCAATAAGTAACACTATCAAAATCTGTGATCTTTCTAGTTGCACTCCACACCAGCCACCGCTCTTACAGTGGAGCCCTGCAGGCCCTAAGAACGACCCCTGGCGTCTACACGCACCGCAGTCAAAGTGATTACGAGAGCACGGATGAATATTCGCCCACTGCGGGCACCGGGGGGCGAGTTGGGATTTAGTGCTGCGAGCGTCTGGTATCCCCTCTTGTTAGCACTCGTTTGGACTTGCCTGTGGCTCGTGTTAGTGAAGATATGAGTGCAAAGACCTGACTCACACCAGCCATGAATCAGAGGTATAAATATTATATTTTCCAGTACAGAGGTTTCAAACGTGCGGTTCGCGAGTCATTTGCAGCCCTTATCCACATATTGTGTGGCCCTCTACTGAACTACATAGTTTGGTGTAAATGCAACCCCCCACATCCATAGTTAAATATATAATGGCAATATTAAATCCCACTCGATTGTACTGTTTGTCTAGAACGTGCCTTCATAAAAATGTATGCTATAAAAATATTGGGAAACTTAACGGTGTCGAAATTAGGCATGGAGCGGTATATTTTGACGATATGAATACGGCTTTAAAATGTGTTATTTTGAAAAAACAATAATTTTTATACCATATAATTGAACACGATGAACGTGGAAGATATGTATTTAAAATGACCAACCATCCATCATCCTAGTGGTTAGAGCAGGGGTCCCCAAACTTTTTGACCCGGGGGCCGCATTGGGTTCAAATAATTTGCCCGACAGATTTAAAAAAAAAATAAAAGTAATTTTTTTTTATTTGGGACTTCCCGCGGGCCAGATCTCGAACACTGGCGGGCCGGATCTGGCCCGTGGGCCGTAGTTTGGGGACCACTGGGTTAGAGTGTCCGCCCTGAGATCGGTAGGTCGTGAGTTCAAACCCTGGCCGAGTCATACCAAAGATTATAAAAATGGGACCCAGTGTCTCCCTGCTTGGGACTCAGCATCAAAGGTTGGAATTGGGGACTCAGCATCAAGGGTTGGAATTGGGGACTCAGCATCAAGGGTTGGAATTGGGGATTAAATCACCAAAAATGACTCCCGGGCACGGCCACTGCTGCTGCTCACTGTTCCCCTCACCTCCCAGGGGGTGAAGGTGATAGGTCAAATGCAGAGGATAAGCTCACCACACCTAGTGTGTGTGACAATCATTGGTACTTATTATTATAATATTATCTTCCACTTGTCTGAGTACCTGGTCGCGGAGACTGCAGCCTTAGCAGAGAAGCCCAGCCACTTTTTTCCAGCTCCCCAAGCCAGCCAGTAGACATAGTCTCCTCAATGTGTCCTGGTTCTTCCCCGTGGTCTCCCACTGGTCGGCCGTGCACTAAACACCTCCCCAGGGAGGCTTCCGGGTGGCATTTAAAATAAGTATTTGAAATATAAAATATAGTTATTTAAATCAGATGACAGAAAAATACTGAATTATTTCTAAATAGATGATAAGGTATATTTCTTAAAGGGGAATTGCATTTTTTGGGAATGTTGCCTATCATGCACAATCCTTATGTAAGACAAAAACGTATTTTCTTTTTTTTTTATGCACTCTAAATATTAACTTAATGCGATCAAAAGTCTGCTGGTAATGAAGCCAATGTGAGTCACTCTATTTTGCCTGTAAAATCCCTTAGAAAAAGATTCAAACATCTCCATTGAGTTTTTAGTATACATACTGTAAGTATATATGTAATGTAGTAACAGGCACTTTGATGATAACATTTAATATTTACATATTTTGCTCATTTCAATCATACACGCTGCATTCATTTTAAAAACACGTCACGACTCTTGCTTTTAGTTTTCAGCGTCTCTGATTTTTACTAACTGATAGACTGATAGAATCTTGTAATAGTTCCGTTTAGATGAAGAATGACTCATAATCCTCGCAAAGAAACTGGGCGTTGAGCCAAGCGTCTTTTTTGTTGCTGTTCTCGCCATTTCCGGGTCTAAATTGGCTGTCAAAGTGTACCAACTTGTCGGAATACGTCCATTTCATTCTGCTATCCGGGTTAGAGGCATGATTTAGGATCTAAAACGGGTCGGGAACCTTTTTGGCCTAGAAAGCCATGAAAGCCAAATATTTTAAAATGTATTTCCTTGAGAGCCATATAATATTTTTTAACACTGAATACAACTAAACGCGTGCTTTTTTAAGTAAAACCAACATTTTTAGAGTATAATAAGTCTCTTATTCTTTTTAATAACATTGTTATTATGAAGCTAACCAGCTACCCATCCATCCATTTTCTACCGCTTGTCCCGTTCGGTGTCGCTGGAGCCTACCTCAGCTGCATTCTGGCGGAAGGCGGTGTACACCCTGGACAAGTCACCTCCTCATCGCAGGGCCAACACAGATAGACAGACAACATTCACACTCACATTCACACACTAGGGCCAATTTAGTGTTGCCAATCAACCTATCCCCAGGTGCATGTCTTTGGAAGTGGGAGGAAGCCGGAGTACCCGGAGGGAACCCACGCAGTCACAGGGAGAACAAGCAAACTCCACACAGAAAGATCCCCAGCCCGAGATTGAACTCAGGACCTCTGTATTGTGAGGCACATGCACTAACCCCTGTTTCACCATGCTGCCCTGAAGCTAAACAATAATAAATAAAATACTTCTTACGATGTATACGACTTTTTCAACAGGTGCGGTAGAAACGGATGGATGAATTGAATTGCATGAGAATGATTTTTATTTTGACCGATATTTTTAACACTGTGATTACCAATGTCAGCTAAAATTTATCTGAGAGCCGGATGCAGTCTTCAAAAGAGCCACATCTGGCTTGAGAGCCATAGGTTCCCTACCCTTGATCTAGAACATGGGTGTCAAAATCTGGCCCGCGAGCCAGATTTGGCCCGCTGTGTAATTTCATTTGGCCCTTGAGGCAATATCAAATTAACATTAGAGCTGGCCCGCCGGTATTATAGAGTGGCGGTGCAGCTGTAACACCGCATTCACCGCTCATACTCATACTTGCCAACCCTCCCGATTTTCCAGGGAGACTCCCGAAGTTCAGTGCCCCTCCCGAAACTCTACCGGGGCAACCATTCTCCAGAATTTCTCCCTGGACAACATTATTGGGGGCGTGCCTTAAAGGCACTGCCTTTAGCGTTCTCCACAACCTGTCGTCACGTCTGCTTTTCCTCTATTCATAATGCCATATTTTTGCTGAAAGGATTTGGTAGAGAACATCGACGATAAAGTTCGCAACTTTTGGTCGCTAATACAAAAGCCTTGCCTCTACCGGAAGTAGCAGCCGATGTGCGCGTGACGTCACTGGTTGTCGGGCTCCTCACATCCTCACATTTTTTATAATCATATCCACCAGCAGCGAGAACGATTCGAACCGAGAAAGCGACGATTTCTCCATTAATTTGAGCGAGGATGAAAGATTCTTGGATGAGGAAAGTGAGAGTGAAGGACTAGGAAAAAAAAAAAAAAACGAGGGCAGTTGGAGCGATTCAGATGTTATTTGACACATTTACTAGGAAATGGAAAATCCCTTATCTGCTTATTGTGTTACTAGTGTTTTAGTGAGATTATATGGTCTTACCTGTACAACCTCAAAGTCGGAGGGGTGTGGCCACAGGTGTGGTGACCGCCAGTGTCTCCGAGGGAAGCTACATATCTGGACGAGGCGAAGGCAGCCAGTCGGGCCGGGCTGAGATTTTTTTTTTTCCTTCTTTCTCCACCGTGGAAGTATCTGATGGTCGGGGCGGCCGGTGGGAGGAGGCAAAAGAGTCCGCCACTGCAGGAGGACGCAAGCTCTCCGCTCATGTCTACGGTAAGAGCCGACTTATTGTCACCATTTTCTCACCGAAACCTGCCGGTTGACATGTGGTAGGGAACCATGTTCACTTGGCCGCTCTGTTCCATAGTAAAGCTTCACCGTCATCTTTCGGGAATGCAAACAAGGAAACACCGGCTGTGTTTGTATGGCTAAAGGCGGCCGCTTCCCACCTACATCTTTCTTCTTTGACGTCTCCATTACTAATTGAACAAATTGCAAAAGATTCAGCAACACAGATGTCCAGAATACTGTGTAATTATGCGATTAAAGCAGACGACTTAAAGCTGGGATCGGTGCTTGACCAAAATGTCCGCTACAATCCGTGACATCACGTGCATGCGTCATCATACACGTCATCATACCGCAACGTTTTTAGCAGGATAATACGTGGAAATTTAAAATTGCAATTTAGTGAACTAAACCGGCCGTATTGGCATGTGTTGCAATGTTAATATTTCATCAGAGGGGGGGGGGGGGGTTGCCCACATCTGAGGTCCTCTCCAAGGTTTCTCATAGTCAGCATTGTCACTGGCGTCCCACTGGATGTGAATTCTCCCTGCCCACTGGGTGTGAGTTTTCCTTGCCCTTTTGTGGGTTCTTCCGAGGATGTTGTAGTCGTAATGATTTGTGCAGTCCTTTGAGACATTTGTGATTTGGGGCTATGTAAATAAACATTGATTGATTGATTGATCATTGATATATAAACTATCAAGACTGCGTGGTCGGTAGTAGTGGGTTTCAGTAGGCCTTTAAAGTAAAACAACATTGAAGCCGTGCTTCTCTTCTTGGCGTCACGTTAGCGAGCTGGTGTTGGCCATGTGTGTGAATGTGTGCGTGAATGGGTGAATTGGGAAATAGTGTCAAAGCGCTTTGAGTTCCTTAAAAAGTTACAAAAGCACTATACAAGTATAACACATTTACATTTCTATGTTAGCATGTTATATCTTCCTCAGTAACAAGTTAGTATATGTTCCACTAATGCCGGATGCAAAGTTTAGTTATTTCATTTCAAGACAGCTTTAACGTTACCTTGACAATGAAATTTACAGTGGGGCAAAAAAGTATTTAGTCAGCCACCGATTGTGCAAGTTCTCCCACTTAAAATGATGACAGATGTCTGTAATTTTCATCATAGGTACACTTCAACTGTGAGAGACAGAATGTAAAAAAAAAAATCCAGAAATTCACATTGTAGGAATTTTAAATAATTTATTCGTAAATTATGGTGGAAAATAAGTATTTGGTCAACCATTCAAAGCTCTCACTGATGGAAGGAGGTTTTGGCTCAAAGTCTCACAATACATGGTCCCATTCATTCATTCAACACGGATCAATCGTCCTGTCCCCTTAGCAGAAAAACAGTCCCAAAGCATGATGTTTCCACCCCCATGCTTCACAGTAGGTATGGTGTTCTTGGGATGCAACTCAGTATTCTTCTTCCTCCAAACACGACGATTTGAGTTTGTACCAAAAAGTTCTATTTTGGTTTCATCTGACCACATGACATTCTCCCAATCCTCTGCTGTATCATCCATGTATCCATTTTGGTATATTCAATAAGTAGACATAGTGAATCTTTTCGAGCTTGTTTGGCCTTACAATTACCGTGGCACATTTTTAGCGAGGATTACTTTAAAAAACAAAATCATGCAAAAAGTTGTCAGTGTTAAATAACTTATTTTTTACATTGAGCTGTCAACTTCTTTTTGCACTTTAAAGCTGCTAAGAAAGATGAAAGGGTACGTACACAATGCTTGTGCAGATACTTAGAAGGCTAATATTGAATAGCTCTTGTGTCATGTCGGTAAAATATGGAAAAACATCACTGTGACTCGCCTCAAGCAGTTCCTGTGTGCAAACATGTTTGCATATTTTCATGCATGTAGAAATACAAAAAGTTTTGTCAGAACACACGTGCAAGGTGTGTATCGTGCGCCCTTGTACGCCGGTGCCTGCAGGGAGAGAAGAAATGTGCACATTGAGGTCAGAGCTGTCAATCAAGCCAAATCTGGTGGTTGCGTGCACGCGTGTTTGTGTGCGTGCGCAATGACTCAGAAGAGTAACCTATTGTAGGCACTCCAAATGTTTCCGCTCTATTAGCGCCATTGTCTTTTTAGTTACGCGAGGGCTAGAGTGCCAACAATTGTTTGCACACAAAATAAATGTTAAAAGTTAAAGTTCCAATGATAGTAACACACACTAGGGGAGGCAGAATTATTCTCTGCATTTGACCCATCACCCCTCAGTAAATCAAACAGAAAAGTAGAATTTTTATCCTTACTTTATCAATTTCCTGTGCATATTTCATATATCCTCCTGACTTATTGTTTATTTTACAGACATGGTGCAAAGTTAATATCTTATGCAATATTTAATAAATATATATTTGTATGTATTTATTAGATATATTATATACAGTGGGGCAAAAAAGTATTTAGTCAGCCACCGATTGTGCAAGTTCTCCCTCTTAAAATGATGACAGAGGTCTGTAATTTTCATCGTAGGTACACTTCAACTGTGAGAGATACGACGAGTTGAGTTTATACCAAAATGGATACATGGATGATACAGCAGAGGATTGGGAGAATGTCATGTGGTCAGATGAAACCAAAATAGAACTTTTTGGTATAAACTCAACTCGTCGTGTTTGGAGGAAGAAGAATACTGAGTTGCATCCCAAGAACACCAAACCTACTGTGAAGCATGGGGGTGTAAACATCATGCTTTGGGGCTGTTTTTCTGCTAAGGGGACAGGATGATTGATCCGTGTTAAGGAAAGAATGAATGGGGCCATGTATCGCTAGATTTTGAGCCAAAACCTCCTTCCATCATTGAGAGCTTTGAATGGTTGACCAAATACTTATTTTCCACCATGATTTTCAAATAAATTCTTTAAAATTCGTACAATGTGAAATCCTAGATTTTTTTTTCACATTCTGTCTCTCACAGTTAAAGTGTACCGATGATGAAAGTTACAGACCTCTGTCATCATTTTAATTGGGAGAACTTGCACAATCGGTGGCTGACTAAATACTTTTTTGCCCCACTGTGTGTGTGTATATATATATATATATATATATATATACAAGGTGCTTTAACTAAAAGCATTACTAAAAAGAGAAGTTTTCAAATGTTTCTTAAAAGTGTCAACTGTCAGGTTCGCCCCTGACAGTTTTCTTTTGTTTTAGTCATTCTTCTGTGTATGTCTTTGTTTCCTGTCAACGCTTTTATTTTGGTCATTTCCTGTCTTTCTCCTTGAGCGCTGTTTCCCCTCAGCTGTGGCTGATTGGCACCTGGCCACACCTGGTGTCAATCAGCCCGCTCCTATTTGAACCTATTTTGTCCTCCAGTCGAGTGCTAGATTATTGTATTATATTGCCGCTCTTGTCGTTTCGTGTCGTGTCGTGTCGGGTCATTGCAGCGTAGCGGTAAGCTATATTTGGTAGCTGTTTATAGCTTACTGTCTTTTGTTCCCTGCTTCCAGTGTTGTTTGTTCATAGCCTAGTTTATCTTCTAGCTCCCATGCTAGCTCTTTTAGTTATTTGCCTCGTGCACACTTTTTGTTTGTACCCTTTTGTTTGGTTTTGTTGTAGTGTGTAAATTAAAACCATGTTTTCGCATTCAATGCCTGCCTCCTTCTCTGCATCTTGGGGTTCGTCACAAACTAACTTTGACAGTCAACACAGTCAAGAGGGACTGGTGCAAATTGTTCCAGAGTCTGGGAGCCTTAGCCTGGAATCCCAGGTCTCCACGGGTTTTAAAACACGTTTTTTGGGATCTTTAGAAGACCCTGGCCTGAAGACCAGAGGCTGCGTCCTGAAGAGTAGGGGCATATCAAGTCAGTTATATACTGAGGGGCCCCAACATGCAATGCATGGAATGTCAGGACTAAAGTGTTAAACTCAATGGGGAATCTAACTTGAAGCCAAAGAAGACCGGATAAAACGGGGCTAATAGGAGCTGTTCTAGGTGAACCGGTCAAAAGTCTGGCAGCCACATTTTATACAGTCAGACATCTATAAATAGAGGATAAAAACATTGATTCAAATCCGAATCGTTATTCCTATTCATCCTGATTGTGCATTTTGATTCATAATTTTCAAAAATATTAAAAAAAATAATAAATCATGTAGTTTTCTAAACTGTTTTGTAAAAGTCCATCCATCATCTTCCGCTTATCCGAGGTCGGGTCGCGGGGGCAGCAGCCTAAGCAGTGAAGCCCAGACTTCCCTCCCCCCAGCCACTTCGTCTAGCTCTTCCCGGGGGATCCCGAGGCATTCGCGGGCCAGCCGGGAGACATAGTCTTCCCAAGGTGTCCTGGGTCTTCCCTGTTGCCTCTTACCGGTTGGACGTGTCCTAAACACCTCCCTAGGGAGGTCGTTCGGGTGGCATCCTGACCAGATGCCCGAACAACCTCATCTGGCTCCTCTCGATGTGGAGGAGCAGTGGCTTTACTTTGAGCTCCTCCCGGATGACAGAGCTTTTCACCCTATCTCCAAGGGAGAGCCCCGCCACCCGGCAGAGAAAACTCATTCCGGCCGCTTCTACCCGTGATCTTATCCTTTCGGTCATAACCCAAAGCTCATGACCATAGGTGAAGATGGGAACGTAGTTCGACCGGTAAATTTAGAGCTTTGCCTTTCGGCTCAGCTCCTTCTTCACCACAACGGATCGATACAACGTCCGCATTACTGAAGACGCCGCACCGATCCGCCTGTCAATCTCACGATCCACTCTTCCCCCACTCGTGAACAAGACTCCTAGGTACTTGAACTCCTCCACTTGGGGCAGGGTCTCCTCCCCAACCCGGAGATGGCACTCCACCCTTTTCCGGGCGAGAACCATGGACTCGGACTTGGAGGTGCTGATTTTCATTCCAGTCGCTTCACACCCGGCTGCGAACCGATCCAGTGAGAGCTGAAGATCCCGGCCAGATGAAGCAATCAGGACCACATCATCTGCAAAAAGCGGAGACCTAATCCCGCGAGCACCAAACCGGATCCCCTCAACACCTTGACTGCGCCTAGAAATTCTGTCCATAAAAGTTATGAACAGAATCGGTGACAAAGGACAGCCTTGGCGGAGTCCAACCCTCACTGGAAATGTGTCGACTTACTGCCTTACTTTACTGCCTGTTTTGTAAAAGTTTCATTATAAAAATTAGACCAAATAATACATTGTGAGGATCGTGTTGAATAGAGCAGTGGTTCTCAAATGGGGTTACATGTACCCCTTAGGGTACTTGAAGGTATGCCAAGGGGTATGTGAGATTTTTTTTTTTTTAAATAATCTAAAAATAGCAACAATTCAAAAATCCTTTATAAGTATATTTATTAAATAAGACTTCAACAAAATATGAATGTAAGTGCACAAACTGTGAAAAGAAATGCAACAATGCAATTTTTTGTGGACATGTTCCATAAATATTGATGTTAAAGATTTCTTTTTTTGTGAAGAAATGTTTAGAATTAAGTTCAAGAATTCAGATGGATCTCTATTACAATCCCCAAAGAGGGCACTTTAAGTTGATGATTACTTCTATGTGTAGAAATCTTTATTTATAATTGAATCACTTGTTTATTTTTCAATAAGTTCTTAGATATTTTTATATCTTTTTTTCCAAATAGTTCAAGAAACACCACTACAAATGAGCAATATTTTGCACTGTTATACAATTTAATAAATCAGAAACTGATGACATAGTGCTGTATTTTACTTCTGTATCTTTTTTTTTTTCCACCAAAAATGTTTTGCTCTGATTAGGGGGTACTTAAATTAAAAAAAAAAAGGTTCACAGGGGGTACATCATTGAAAAAAGGTTGAGAACCACTGTAATAGAGAGTCTCTTTTGAATCGAATCGTCACTCCGAGAATCGGATCAAATATTTAGGTGCCCAAATATTCACACGCTTACAGGATATCATACATTTCTAGTTTGTTCCAAAGCAAGCAGACATGCGTGGTTATCCTTGTTTTGTCCTCGTGCAACGACACGTACTTTTGTTCCCGCCGGCTCTCCGCTGCCCATTGACTTTGCCCTAATGTTGAAGATATGACATGACCTGCAGGCATCTGTTTTCCTTCCCTTGAACACCCTCCCCACACCCTTGTCTTGTGGTATTTCTCGGGTGTCCACGCCCCGTGTCCTGTGGTGTAACTCTTTTAGAGGAGTGTATGCTTTGTTTATGGTCAGTGACATGCACAAGCACTGTGGGGCCTAACTGAATGTGAGCACTGTCAGAAGCGATTAGAGCCACGTGTCTTTGGTGTGTGTGTGTGTGTGTGTGTGTGTGTGTGTGTGTGTGTGTGTGTGTGTGTGTGTGGCTAGTTGACTGGTGGGGAGACACCAGTACAGATGGAGGCTTCAGATACGATGAGTGTCACGGCCGGGTCTCCTCCTGTCCTCTTGGGTCGGCGTCAAGAAAAGCCCTGGTGCGGCTTGTCCCAACTAACCCGAGCTGCCTGTCGGCCACACCAGCATCCCCCTTTGTCTCCTTGTCCCGCGCTCCGCCAACGTGGACATTCCAAACACTTTAATATTTTAACCTGAATTTATATATCCTAGAAATCCTGTAATAATCCAATTCATTGATGACTGATTCATTTACATCGTACGTCACAGGCTTTTAATGTGTTCAAGTTATCATACGGCGGATAACACAAGGACCCGTTTATCATCGAGTCACTGTGCAATAAAAAGAAACATTAATTAAAGATACAGCCGCAATAATGGGGCCTGTTCATCAGGATTTATTAGGAATTTATGGTGAGTACTGCACTCTAATATGCAATTTTTCATGGGTACCAATTGTGACAAAGAGGAGAAACGTAATGATAGAATGGGACCTTTTACTGATTGCATATTGTACCCAGTACAATATGATCTGGATATAATAATTTACGCTGTAAAACCAGCTGCTTTTTGTATTTTTATCGCCATCAAAGCATTATTACTAGGGGTGTAACGATTAGTCGATTCATCAATGTATATTCTTAAATTTCAAGTGCCGTATTTCCCCGAATAGCAGCCAGGGCGCTAATTAATTTAAAACCTCTTCTCACTCCCGCGCTTATTAAAGGCATGCGGTAAAAGTAAGCAGGCGCTATTAGTTTTAAAACCTCTTCTCACTCCTGCGCTTACCAATGGCATGCAGTAAAAAATTGAGTGTGGTATATAAAAAATAAAAAATAAAAAAATTAATAAATTCCTCCGTGGCCCGGTGGTTGGGGACCACTCCTCTACGACATGTCATCGCGCCCACCTTTACACCATGCTATCTGCGTGCCAGCCGGATGCATGCATATCGCTGCTTCTCATACGATATTGCAATGCATACTTGGTCAACAGCCATTCCTTTTACACTGATGGTTGTGATATAAACAACTTTAACATTCTTACTAGAGATGCGCGGATAGGCAATTTTAACATACGCAACCGCATCACCAAAGGCGTCATCCACCCACCGTCCACCCGAACTAACATTTTATCAGGACCGTACCGGCCCGCCAACCGCCCGCTGAAATACATCAGAGGTCGGCCGCCTTTATCACTCACAGAGACATTTAAATCTGTTTCACAGAGTATCGAAGACAATTGGAGCCGCTAACGTTCTCGCTATTATCCAAAATCGTTCATCCTGATGACAAGAATATGGGTGTGCTGTGAAGCAATTGCCTTGGACACCTTCAGCAATATGGTTGGTCCGGCAACATGTGTGCAGTTTCAGCAACTACACGTACAAGATTGAAAGGCATACTGGGTGATACAGAGTACACTGATGGTTGTGATATAAACAACTTTAACTCTTACTAATATGCGCCACGCTGTGAAGCCACACCCAACAAGATTGACAAACACATTTCGGGAAAACATCCTCACAGTAACACAACATAAACACAACACAACAAGTACCCAGAGACCTTTGTATTCGTGACAAATCCTGAATATATTTTACACCCCCGCATCCCCAACCCCGCCCACCTTACCAAAGCACGAAATGTGTTTGTCGTTCTTAATTGGTGTGGCTTCACAGCCTGGCGCATATTACTAAGAGTGTTAAAATTGTTTATATCACAACCATTAGTGTACTCTGTGTCACCCAGTATGCCTTGCAGTCGTGTGGGTGTTGCCGCGGAAGCCACACACATGTTGCTGGACTGACAAGCAGATCGTAAATCCTGTAGAAGGCGACAAAGTCAATGGCTTCATAGCACGCCCTAATACTTATTATCTGGGTGACTGCCGGCAGTCATTCAAGAGAATCATGGCGTCTCCTATTGTCGTCTCCACTTTATGACACGGGTCTTAAATGGCTCTTAAAACGGCAAAAGATACCGATCCCAGAACCATGTATATCAAATATTTCCGGATGATTCAACCGCCACCCGCCCGAATCTATCCATCCATCCATTTTCTACCGCTTATTCCCTTTTGGGGTCGCGGGGGGCGCTGGCGCCTATCTCAGCTACAATCGGGCGGAAGGCGGGGTACACCCTGGACAAGTCGCCACCTCATCGCAGGGCCAACACAGATAGACGTACAACATTCACACTCACATTCACACACTAGGGCCAATTTAGTGTTGCCAATCAACCTATCCCCAGGTGCATGTTTTTGGAAGTGGGAGGAAGCCGGAGTACCCGGAGGGAACCCACGCATTCACGGGGAGAACATGCAAACTCCACACAGAAAGTTCCCGAGCCTGGATTTGAACCCAGGACTGCAGGAACTTCGTATTGTGAGGCAGACGCACTAACCCCTCTGCCACCGTGAAGCCCGAATCTAATTAAAATACATTTTTTCGTCATGTCAACCGCCCGACCCGCGGTTTATCCGCGGACTCCGTGGGTGAGACCGCAAACCGCGCATCTCTAATTCTTACTAATATGCGCTACACTCTGTGAACCCGCACCAAACACATTTCTGGAGAACATTGGCTCTGAAACACATTATAAACGCAACATAAGAATTACCCAGAATTTCAATGCATCCATGTCTCTTGGCTATATTATACACGCGCCCCCAACC